>NC_041383.1:769370634-769448826 GCF_002162155.2 Triticum dicoccoides | reverse complement strand
TTTCAGTTCTGAAAAAATCAAAAGAAAATGATAAAAACTTCAAAAAATAAAATCCTTCGAGTTGTAGTTATATTACTACATCTACTAGTTAGGAAAATTTGAAAACTACAATTTGGACATGTTTTGCAAAAAGTGTAGGGAAAATGTAAAACGGCTATAACTTTTGCATACGATGTCGGAAAAAATGTATAATATATCAAAAAATTCAGCACGAAAATCTGCATCCGATGGAGACGGCCTATGGCCTGTTTGGAATTTTTTAGAATCCTCAATTTCCAAAAGGAAAAAAGATATGGTCAAATTTCAGTTTTTTAAAAAAATTTGGTTAAATCTGGTCAAACTACTTATTCAAGAAGTATTAATGTTACTACATAATTATTCAAGAATATTAGTGTTACTAAATACTTATTTCAATTTTTTGAATTTTTGTCAAATCTGGTCAAACTATGGTCAAACTGTGGTCAAACTATGGTCAAACTTATTCAAGAAATATTAGCGTTACTAAATAATTACTGTTTTTTAGAATAATAGTTTCAAACTCAAACGGTGAAATGTGTGACTTCATGCTCAAGCTAAACTCCTGAGGGTTAATAGGATTGACATCTTACTATTGTCAGGAAAACTATAAGTGTAGACTTGGAAACAAAGGAGAATAGAACCCGAAAGTTAAGCGTGCTCGGGCTAGAGTAGTGAGAGGGATGGGTGACCGGTCAGGAAGTTAGATGATTTGGAATGAGTGATCCACACTTGAGAAGTTAAGAGAGGTGATTAGAGAATAAATCATCAAATAATTCAGAAAAATTAAAAATCGAAAAAAAATCAATTTTTTTTCCAAAAAATTCAAAAAAAAAACCTTTAGTACCGGTTGGTAACACTAACCGGTACACCAACCGGTACTAAAGGTCCCCCATACCAGGGCGCGAGCTCACGCCACGTGGTGGCACTTTAGCGCCGGTTCGTGCCGAACCTGTACTAAAGGGGGGGGGCCTTTAGTGCCCACCCTTTAGTGCCGGTTATGGAACCGGCACTAAAGGCCCTTATGAACTGGCGCTAAAGCTCCGTTTTCTACTAGTGAAGGTGAAGATCACCATGACTCTTGTATAAGGTATAAGACAAGAATAAAAGATAGGCCCTTCGCAGAGGGAAGCAAAGGTTGTCATGTGCTTTTATGGTTGGATGCACAAAATCTTAATGCAAAAGAACGTCACTTTATATTGCCACTTGTGATAGGGACCTTTATTATGCAGTCAGTCACTTCTATTTCTTCCATGTCACAAGCTTGTATAAAGCTTATTTTCTCCACACTAATAGATCATACATATTTAGAGAGCAATTTTTATTGCTTGCAACAATGACAACTTACTTGAAGGATCTTACTCAATCCATAGGTAGATATGGTGGAATCTCATGGCAAAACCGGGTTTAAGGATATTTGGAAGCACAAGTAGTATCTCTACTTGGTGCAAAGAATTTGGCTAGCATGAGGGGGAAATGAAAGCTCAACATGTTGGATGATCCATGACAATGTAATTTATTTCGGGTGTAAGAAAACATAACCCATTACGTTGTCTTCCTTGTCCAACATCAACTTTTTAGGATGTCATATTTTAGTGACTGCTCACAATCATAAAAGATGTCCAAGATAGTATATTTATATGTGAAAACCTCTCTTTCTTTATTACTTCCTATTAATCGCAATGATGACCAAAACTATGTTTGTCAACTCTCAACAAAACTTTTATTAATCATACTCTTTATATGTGATGTCATTACTCTCCATAAGATCAATATGATCTTTTTATTTCTTTATATTCTTTCTTTTATTCCCTCAAGATCATAGTAATATCGCAAAGCCCTCGACACAAAACTAATCTTTATTATATATAGCTCACGGACTCGATTACATAGAAGGATCATAAAGCAAAGCTCAAAACTAGATCATACTAAAACTTTATTCTACTAGATCAAGATATTACTAAAAGGATCGAACTAAGAAAAACGGTAAAGATAGAGGTGTGATGGTGCTATGATACCGGGGTACCTCCTCTAATCTTGGCAGTTGCCAAGGGGAGTGCCCATACCCATGTATTTATGTCTCTTTCTTTGAAGGTGGTGATGATGGAGTTGTTGATGATGTAGGCTTTTCGTCCATCTTCCAAGGCATAGGCTCACCATCATGGAAGGATGATCGAGTCTCCGGGATCATCAAATCTGCAGCTAAACTCATCCTCTTGAATATATATTCATACTCATAGTTTTGGATTTGCAGGTCATAGATCTGGGCTTGGAGATGCTCTATTTTCTCGCGAAGCTTGAAGATGGTATCCCCAATGTTCTTAGCATCCAGCTTGTGGTTGTTGGTAAACTCCACGATCATCATGTGGCTAGCGTTGAGTCCGCGTTCCACCATCCCCTGGCACTTGAAAACTTGTTGCTCCATTTCTTCGAGTATTGTTTCCACGCTTCCGGTCCTCTTTGGTCCCTCAACATCGCGGATGTGCAGCACCCCCTCATGCATCTCAATGGTTTGAGGGTGTTGCAGCACCTCCGCAAGGTAGGGGTTGATAACCTTCTCAAAAAACTTGTCCTTGGGAGCTCTCGAAGACGTCATGGTGATCTAGATCTGTCAGAAGAACAACTCAAAACAAAAACAGAGGATATTTGCATGGTACGGTGGTCAAAACCTTCGGGAGGTTATATAATGAATTTTTACCGACCAAAAGAAGTATCGTGCAAGAAAATGGAGTCCGGAGGGCACACGAGGTGCCCACGAGGCAGGGGGCGCGCCCAGGGGATAGGGCATGCCCTCCACCCTCGTGGATGCCTCGTGTCCTTCCCGGAGAACTTATTATTTTCCTATTTTCTTAAATATTCCAAAATAGAGAAAAATTGCTATTAGAACTATTTTGGAGTCAGTTTACTTACCGTACCACATACCTATTCCTTTTCGCAGTCTAAAACATTCTGGAAAGTGTCCCATATGCACTCCTCCGGGGTTACGGTTTCAATAACATTAGTTTCAACATTTATGGGATTACGTGAGATATAGTGCTTGATTCGTTGACTGTTCACCACCTTTGGATTTGTGCCTTCGAAGTTGTTGATTTTTATGGCACCGAAACGATATACCTCCTCGACAACATAAGGGCCTTCCCATTTAGAGAGAAATTATCTTGCAAAAAATCTTAAACGAGAGTTGTATAGAAGAACATAATCACCTACATTAAACTCGCACTTTTGTATCCTTTTGTCATGCCATCTTTTAACTTTTTATTTAAATAGTTTGGCATCCTCATAGGCATGGGTTCTCCATTCATCAAGTGAGCTAATGTCAAATAGTCTCTTCTCACCGGCAAGTTTGAAATCATAATTGAACTCTTTAATGGCCCAATATGCCTTATGTTCTAGTTCGAGAGGTAAGTGACATGCTTTTCCATAAACCATTTTATACGGAGACATACCCATAGGATTTTTATATGCAGTTCTATAGGCCAATAATGCATCATCAAGTTTTTTGGACCAATTCTTTCTAGATCTATTAACAGTCTTTCACAAAATTAATTCAATTTCCCTATTACTTAGTTCTACTTGACCACTAGATTGTGGATGGTATGGAGATGCAATTCTATGATTAACATCGTACTTAGCAAGCATTTTACGTAAGCACCATGAATAGAATATGAACCACCATCAGTTATTAAGTATCTAGGGACTCCAAACCTCAGAAAAATAACTTCTTTAAGCATCTTAATAGAGGTGTTATGGTCAGCACTACTAGTTGGAATAGCTTCTACCCACTTAGTAATGTAATCAACATCAACTAAAATATGTGTATACCCATTAGAGGAAGGAAACGGTCCCATGTGATCAAAGCCCCAAACATCAAATGGTTCGATAACAAGTGAATAGTTCATAGGAATTTCTTGGCGTCTACTAATATTACCAATTCTTTGACATTCATCACAAGACAAGACAAACTTACGGGCATGTTTAAAAAGTGTAGGCCAATAAAAACCGGATTGTAGTACCTTATGCGCAGTTCTATCTCCAGCATGGTGTTCTCCATAAGCCTCGGAGTGACACTTGCATAGGATCTGTTCCTGTTCATGCTCAGGTACACAACGTCTAATAACACCATCTACTCCTTCTTTATAAAGGTGTGGGTCATCCCATAAGTAATGTCTTAAATCATAGAAAAACTTTTTCTTTTACTGGTATGTGAAACAAGGTGGTATAAATTTACCAACAATGTAATTGGCATAATCAGCATACCATGGAGCAGTACGAGAAGCATTTATGACAGCTAATTGTTCATCAGGGAAGCTATCATCAATGGGCAGTGGGTCATCAAGAACATTCTCTAACCTAGACAAGTTGTCTGCAACGGGGTTCTCAGCTCCCTTTCTATCAATAATATGCAAATCAAATTCTTGTAGCAAGAGAACCCATCTAATAAGTCTAGGTTTCGCATCTTTATTTTCCATAAGATAGTTAATAGCAGCATGATCAATGTGAACAGTTACTTTAGAATCAACAATATAAGGTTTGAACTTATCACAAGCAAATACAATTGCTAAAAGTTCTTTTTCAGTAGTAGCATAATTTGTCTAGGCACTATCTAGACATTTACTAGCATATTGGATAACATTTAATTTCTTATCAACTCTTTGTCCTAGAATAGCACCTACAGCATAATCACGAGCATCACACATAATTTCAAAGGGTAACTTCCAATCTGGTGGTTGAACAAAAGGTGCATAAATCAAGGCTTTCTTAAGTATTTCAAATGCTCCTACACAGTCATCATCAAAGACAAAAGGAACATCTTTTTGTAAGAGATTAGTCAGAGGCCTAGAATTTTTTGAGAAGTATTTAATGAACCTCCTATAAAAACTAGCATGACCCAGGAAACTTCTTATACCTTTAATATCCTTAGGACACGACATCTTCTCAATAGCATCAACTTTAGCTTTATCGACTTCAATACCTCTTTCAGAAATTTTATGTCCCAAGACAATACCTTCATTAACCATAAAGTGGCATGTCGGTGTCAAAACCGGCGGATCTCGGGTAGGGGGTCCCGAACTATGCGTCTAGGCGGATGGTAACAGGAGACAAGGGACACGATGTTTTTACCCAGGTTTGGGCCCTCTCGATGGAGGTAAAACCCTACTCCGACTTGATTAATATCGATGATATGGGTAGTACAAGAGTAGATCTACCATGAGATCAGAGAGGCTAAACCCTAGAAGCTAGCCTATGGTATGATTGTTGTTCGTCCTAGGACTAAAACTCTCCGGTTTATATAGGCAACGAAGAGGGTTAGGGTTACACAGAGTCGGTTACAATGGTAGGAGATCTACATATCCGTATCACCAAGCTTGCCTTCCACGCCAAGGAAAGTCCCATCTGGACACGGGACGAAGTCTTCAATCTTGTATCTTCATAGTCCAGGAGTCCGGCCAAAGGTGATAGTTCGGCTATCCAGACACCCCCTAATCCAAGACTCCCTCAGTAGCCCCTGAACCAGGCTTCAATGACGACGACTCCGACGCGCATATTGTCTTCGACATTGCAAGGCGGATTCCTCCTTCGAATACTTCATAGAAGATTTTGAACACAAGGATAGTGTCCGGCTCTGCAAAATAAGTTCCACATACCACCATAGAGAGAATAATATTTACACAACTTCAATCTGCTGACGTATTCCGTGGCATCACACCACAGCCAAGTCTTTATTCGAATCATTTTTACTGTTCCACCTCAGCGCATTTAGCGAGGCGGTTTCCTTGGCACGTCTTGTCAAAGCAGAGATCGTGTCCCCTTATTCCGGGATTCTCATCAATACGGGCGTGGGTAACCCAATCGTGCCCGTTGGCACATCTCCCCTATCGAAGGCGAGTCCCGAACGGTCACGGGGAAGGCTCTTGGTATTCAACCTCTTTATAAAGAGACCAAGGCTCCACTCCTTTCTTTCAATCTCAATCAAATCCGCCCCTCGCCTCGAGTTCCAACACCCAAAGCTCCAGATTCAGGTGCTTCGGACCTTCGATGATGTCCGGCTCCGACCTACAAGGCCGGTGGATGCCTTCCTCCGTTACGGAAGAAGATGTGCTAAAGCTAAGAGATGCCAGGTATTTAACCGGTGAAATTTTGCATAGGCTGCCTGCCCAAGGGCAGGTTATTCCCACTCCCAAGCCTGGCGAGAGAGTGGTGTTAGCGTCTCACTTTCTTCGGGGGCTAGGCTTCCCAACGGACCCCTTCGTGAGGGGGCTCATGTTTTATTATGGGTTGGAATTTCATGACTTGGATCCGGAGTCCATCCTCCACATCTCATCGTTCATTGTCGTATGCGAAGCCTTCCTCCGCATTACCCCTCACTTCGGATTGTGGCTCAAGACCTTCAAGGTGGAGCCAAAGATGATCAAGGGGCAGCAGGCAGAGTGCGGAGGCTGTTATAAGCAAGAAGAGTGGTTTTACATCACAGTTCCCAGGGGCACCAAATGGGTGGCACCACCTGCCTTTCGCTCGGGTCCTCCACCGCGGTTGGCGTCATGGGTCAATAAAGGACTTGACTGGGGGCCGTACAAGGATGTGCCCTTGTTGCAGGGCCGCATTCAAGACCTCCTAGAGAGAGGAATCACTCTGGTCGTAGTAGCGTAGGTCATGCTGATTCGTCGCATCCTGCCCTGCAAACATCGCCCCCTCCGCCTGTGGGAATTTAACCCGGAGGGAGCACGAGCTCTCCAGCATTTTATGGGTGCGACGCCCGTGGAGAAGTACAAGCTTTTCTTCGGATCACAAGCGATGTGTCCGGACTTGACTGAGGATGCAGGTGTGAGCTGCAATCGCCCGGATACTCAAGTAAGTAGCCCTGTACCCGGACATGATATCCTATATTTATCACGAACTTGCCCTTTAAAAGAGTCGTTCCTTGAACAAGAGTGGATAGCGAAAGCAAAGTTAATCAGGTGTCCGACCCCCTCCCTGAGACCATGCCGTATCCCTTGTTAACCAGGATGCTAGAGGTTGCGCCTTCGGAAGAAGGTGAAGGGGGAACAAGGAAGCTACCGCCTTCGTGAAGGAGGCTGTCAGGAAAGGAGGGATCGAGAATCCCTCCATCCAAGGGAAGAAGAGGACTGCCTCTGAAGACCCGGAGACCATGGTCTCAAAGCGGGGGAAGAAATCTTCGTCAGAGGGTCCTGCGCCGAGAGATGCCTTGGCTGCATTATGCCCTCAAGGGGATCAGCCCTCCACCGAGCCGTAAGTAAAAAGGGGAGTTTATTTTAAAATAAAGGATATCCCTGCCCTATTTCTAATGAAGATAACCGAAATTTTACCTTGTAGTTCGGATCTCAGCCCTTCTCAGCAGAGCTCATCTTCGGGGGATCTCCGTCCGGAGATGATATAGAGCGAAATGCCTCCCCCCGCCGCACCGTCTTGCGAGGCGGGTGACCCTGAGGTGTCGTCGCGAAGGGTTTCTCCGAGTCCGGGGGGTCGGAAGGCGATCGTATGTCCCCTCAAAGCCCTCCGTGTCCGACCTTTGAAAAAGGCCATCGGACGAGTCCGGCACCACCTGGTGTACGGTCGGAGGAGTTGTAGGATCTGCTCGGGCGAGCGTCTATCTCAAAAGAGCACCGTGCGTTAATGGGTACGGTGATTGAAAGGATTTCATTCGCTGAGAGAGGATTGCGCGAAGCCGTCAGAAGTTTACTGACAGGCTTTGAGGTACGCAAAATGATGTACCTTCTGACAGTTCCGCATATAACATGCGCCCCGTGTAGATTGTAGCCCCTGAGGCTTGGTGTGTTGTCAAAAATGACAGCGCGCCGAGGATCATAATCCCAGGTATAATATGTCGCCCTACCTATGTAGGTGGAGAAGGGTCCGGTGGCTAGCCGGACTGATGATTTTGCCGAACTGAAGCGGCAGCTTGACGTGGCGGATGCCGACATCGCGCTTGTCAATAAGCGACTTGACGAGTCACAAGGTATGTAATTTCTCCGCGGACACCTAGTAAGGGAGCTTGATGCCCGTGCCTTACAACATGTATGCTTGACGCAGGTGGTGCCGCTGCCATGGAGAACCTTCGGGTGGAGCTCGCCCGAGCCAAGGAGCAGGCCAGAAAGAGTGATGCGGCTGCCTTAAAGGCGGCCAAAGAGTTAAAATCCGAACAGGCTGCTCACTGCCAAAGCAAGAAGGAAATGGCCGAGATGGTCATGAAGTTAAAGAGTGCTGCCGACCGCTGCAAGTTTCTTCAAAAAGAAGATCGAGTGTTGCGAGAGGACCTGAAGAAGGCCACTACCGAAGCCAAGGATGCTCAATCTGCGATGAGAGCTATGAAGGAGGAGCTGCGTCAGGCCAGAGATATCGCGGCTGGAAAGCCCTTTCTGCTACGGAGGAAATTCGTGGATCCTAAATATGCTCAGTTGGACCGGCTGTGGAGTGTGGAGGATGCTTATCTAGACCTGGCGGCAAGTGTCGCGGATGCGGCCGAACACTTCCGAGATCAAAAGGATCACAAAATGGAAAAGGTTTTTGGTCGCAATTCCATAATCCAGAGTGCCCACTTCCATTAACCGATCGCTTGGCCGAATGGGCGGAGCTGAATAGGTTATCCGGACTTGCCATGAAGGATGTTGTGAGTCTTTTGTGGCCGAAAAGGCCCGAGCCGAAGAGTTATTTTGGCTTGGTGCAATAGTTCCTTGGTGCGGTGCCGCATATCAATGCAATGAGGAGGTCGGCATGCATAGAGGGTGCGCGGATGGCTCTTGCCCGTGTCAAGACATACTGGGCGGAGATGAAGGCCACCGATGTTGCATCCCAAGATTCGGATGGAAGCCGAGTACCTGTCGAGCACTATTTTTAGGAAGTTCTACAGGGCGCTCGTTTAATAGAGACGCAGTGCTCGAAGGATATTATGTTCGAATAACATGTTTTATTGTGAAACAGTGTATCGATTGAATATAAGAGCTTTTTATACTTGTGCCTTTCAAGAATTAAAATACCTCCTGTGCGGCCGCTAATGTATATGTATATATAACCTGAAAGATGGTAGTCTTCGGCTTCAGCCCCCACGCATATAATGCGGGCGTGTTTGCAAAAGGCGCATTTTCACACTTGATCCAACGTCTTGGTCCTATAAAGGAGGTGGTAGCACAGCAAACTAGGCAACCGGACTATAATGCTTTATCACTTTCACTTAGCCATAGGAGTTTGACAGTGGGGCTACGATATAGCCCCTAGGGGCACCGTGCTCACCCGAATTCGGGGCGCGTATGTGCCTGACCGGGAAACGATCCTTCGTCAATGCGGAGGAATCCTATAGATTCCGGCGGGTCATCGAGTGGTTGACCAGTCTCACGCTATATCATGACAGTCAGTTTTCGGCTTTCTCTACTGAGGTGCTCGCCTGGCCGAACCGGGGCACAATCGCAGTAGTTCTCCTGGTGCCGCCTTAGCCGATAGAGCAAAACGTAAGGCAGCAAAACACAGGAGTCGGGCAAACCCAACATTTGACCAAAGACATGATTCGGAGCTGATGCATATAAGGCCTAACTCGAGACGCCGAACACTCCCTAAGGTATTCGGTCTTTATGAAAACGGGCCGAACAACGCCCTTTGTAATAAGCCCCTGGTGTCCAGGTACGCATGAAATTCTGACATGGCCCATGCCAAAATGCTAGCCTCCTCCTCGGTGATAGCAAAAAACCGGGGGATGTATATCAACAAGAGATAGTAAAAAAGGTTTACGCAGGGTCTTAATCTGAAAAGAATCCTTGCAACGGGTCCCTACTGCACGTATGCGCATGTGTCTCCGTTGTGCTGTATCCTGGATGGGTGTAGCACGGTGTTCATCTGTAAAAGAGAGGAACTTAGTTGAAAAACATCATGCAAAAATGTACGGTATATTAAATAAACAAAGTAAGATTCAAAAAATGAATGAGATTGAGCTTCATTGTCTCTTGTTGTACATGCACGGAGCCCCTTGTGCGGGGGTATGCGGCTAGTAAGCCATTGTATGTTTACGCCAGACTCCTCTAACCGTGTCCGCGGACTGAACATCCTGTTTAGGTGCTTTGATTAGTGAAGCTGGTTTAGTTTGTGGCTGTCAAGGCAGTCACACAATCTTCCGCGCTCGAGGAACACTCGATATTTCCCTTTAAGGAGATGATGCCTCGTGGACCGGGCATTTTAAGTGTAAGGGATGCATAATGCAGTATTGCGTTAAAGCGGGCGAAAGCTTCGCGTCCCAGTAGTGCTTGGTAGCTACTTGTAAATGGGGCGAGGTGGAAGGTTAACTTTTCACGGCGGAAGTTGTCGGGTGAGCCGAACACAACTTCTAGCAGTAGAGATCTCGTACAATGGGCATATGGGCCTGGCATTACCCCTTGAAAGGAAGTGTTGCTATGGCGAAGTTTGGTTGGGTCTATCCCCATTTTGCGGATTGTGTCCTAGTATAGCAGGTTTAGATCACTGCCATCGTCCATTAGGACTTGTGTAAATTGGAGTCCGTCAATTATCGGATCTAATATCAAGGCAGTCCATCCTGCATTCCGGATACTTCTAGAGTAATCCTGATGGTCAAAGGTGATTGGGTTTAACTACCAGTGGCGGGACTCCTCTGGGATAGGTCGTATGGCGCGTACCTCTATGGGCACCGCTCTATTTTTCCCTTTTGTCACGCTAAGTGAGTTAACTGTTTTGACTTCTTGTGGGAAGTTCTTTTGTTTTTCGGTGCTCTGCTTGTGGGGTTCGTCATCGTCCTCGCTTGGTGTGTCGAGCCCCTTGTGTTTGGCGTTGAGTTTGCCGTACTGCTTGAAGACCCAACAATCTCTGTGGGTATGGTTTGCAGGCTTCCCGGGAGTACTGTGGATTTGGCATATCTTGTCCAAGATTTTGTTTAAGTTAGATAGCTCGTCCCTGTTATCCTTAAGGGGCAGTTTTTTATGAATCTGCCGAGAGCTTTTGAATCCGGCGTTGACCGCCGTGCTCTTCGGGATGTTTCCCTTGGTCCGGCGCTGGTCCTTGCTGCATCGCGGTTTCCCGTTTCCATCCCTGACTTCGGATGTACTTGGGTCGCTGGTACTGCATCTTGCCAGCAAGCTATCCTCTCCTGCGCAAAAGCGGGTCATGAGGCTTGTTAATGCGGCCATTGTTCTTGGCTTTTCTTGGCCGAGGTGTCTGGCGAGCCATTCGTCTCGGACGTTGTGTTTGAGAGCTACTAAGGCTTCGGCGTCCGGACAGTCAACTATTTGGTTCTTTTTAGTACGGGATCTGTTCCAGAATTTTCGGGCTGACTCTCCGGGCTGTTGAGATATGTGACTTAAATCGTCTGCATCCGGAGGTCGGACATAGGTCCCTTGAAAATTTGCCCAAAAAGCGTCCTCGAGCTCTTCCCAACTTCCAATGGTGTTTTCGGGGAGGCTTTTGAGCCAATGCCGGGCTGGCCCTTTGAGCTTGAGGGGTAAGTATTTTATGGCGTGGAGGTCATCTCCTCTATCCATGTGTATGTGGAGGATGTAATCCTCAATCCAGACTCTAGGGTTTGTTGTTCCGTCGTATGCCTCTATGTTCGCGGGCTTGAATCCCGCTGGAAATTCACAATCCGAACCTCATCGGTGAAACATAGGGGGTGTGCGGTACCCCTATATTTAGGTGTGCCGTAATATTCGGATACTTGATGTGTTGCATTGCTTACTAGAGCTTGCTTTCTTGGCCCGTAGATAGATCTAACTGGGCCATCTTTTTGATGCGAATCCGTGTGCGGATCGCGTGCCGACTTGTGTGCGGCGCCTTTTGCCGCTCTATGTTTGCCATGGGGTCATCTATCCGACCGGTTGGTCTCCCTGTTCTTTGATTGTGGGGGCTCTACAGCCTCTTCATCAAATTCGGGCAGTAGTTTTCGCTTCGGGTAGCTCTTTATTTGGCGACTAATGCCGTATTTGTCTGCGGTGTTGAGTACTTTGCTCCATCTGATTCTGAGCGCATCTTCCACTATTTTGAGCTTTCGTTTCTGCTTTTTCAGGCTACGCGCAGTGGCGACGAGCCTTTTGTGGAGGTTCTTCTGTTCCAACAACTTGCCCGGCGTGAGATCGTCCGGACTGTTACCTTCGCCGGGGACGGATTGTTTATCCATATTGTCCTGTTCGGATGGTTGCTTGATAGCATGTTCTTCGTCCATTGGTTCGCCCTGCTCTATGGCTGGGTCTGTATGGCTGCTGTCTTTGTCAAGGCGGGATTTTGGGTGGTGCTTACGTCGCCATTTTGACTCTTTTTTGAGGGAATTGTCCCTCGTGGCGTCCCGTTGTTCCTCGTCGTCGCTTCCTTTAGGTGTGTCCACCATGTATACATCGTGAGATGAGGTGGCTGTCTAGTGCCTTATAGGTGCTGGTTCATGCTTATCTCCTACATCGTCGTCCATACCGTCGATGTCTTCGGAGTTGAAATCGAGCACGTTATTTAAACTTTCGACAGTGGCTACAAAGTGGGTGGTGGGTGGGCTTCGAATTTCTTCGTCGTCCGCATCCCAACCTCGCTGACCATAATCCGGCCAGGGCTCTCCTGGTAAAGAGAGAGACTTTAGTAAATTCAGGATGTTGCCAAAGGGCGAGTGCTGAAAGATGTCCGCGGTGGTGAACTCCATGATTGGCGCCCGATCGGATTCGATTGGCAGGAGCGCGGAAGGTTCGGAGTCTGGAGAGCAGTCCGGCACTTTGGAGTCACGAGCTTCGCAAGGGACAGGGTTGGTGTTTGGCTCAATCGCCGTAGAGATAGCAGCCCCCAAGGCGGTGTCCAGCCACCCGTCCTTGATCGACGCAGTCGGCTCTGAGCTAAGGGTCGGAGCGGACACTTGTGCGGCCTCCAGGGCTCTGTCCGGCGGTAGAGCTAGATCATGCCCATCGTGGCAGTGTGGCGTGCTTGGCTGTGGCTCGAACCCGTCGAAGATCAAGTCTCCGTGGACGTCAGCCGTGTAGTTCAAACTTCCAAATCTGACCTGATGGCCAGGGGCGTAGCTTTCAATCTGCTCCAGATGGCCAAGCGAATTGGCCCGCAGTGCAAAGCCGCCGAATACGAAGATCTGTCCGGGGAGAAAAGTCTCACCCTGGACCGCATCATTGTTGATGATCGGAGGAGCCATTGGGCCTAAAGATGACGACACAGAGGAACTCTCAATGAAAGCACCAATGTCGGTGTCAAAACCGGCGGATCTCGGGTAGGGGGTCCCGAACTGTGAGTCTAGGCGGATGGTAACAGGAGACAAGGGACACGATGTTTTTACCCAGGTTCGGGCCCTCTCGATGGAGGTAAAACCCTACTCCTGCTTTATTAATATTGATGATATGGGTAGTACAAGAGTAGATCTACCACGAGATCAGAGAGGCTAAACCCTAGAAGCTAGCCTATGGTATGATTGTTGTTCGTCCTACGGACTAAAACTCTCCGGTTTATATAGGCACCGAAGAGGGTTAGGGTTACACAGAGTCGGTTACAATGGTAGGAGATCTACATATCCGTATCGCCAAGCTTGCCTTCCACGCCAAGGAAAGTCCCATCCGGACACAAGACGAAGTCTTCAATCTTGTATCTTCATAGTCCAGGAGTCCGGCCAAAGGTGATAGTTCGGCTATCCGGACACCCCCTAATCCAGGACTCCCTCATGGCACTTCTCCCGATTCAAGACAAGATTAGTTTCTTCACATCTCTGCAAAACTCAATCAAGGTTGCTTCAACAATCATCAAAAGAAGTTCCATACACGGAGAAATCATCCATGAAAACCTCAACAATCTTTTCACAGAAGTCGGAGAATATAGCAGTCATACATCTTTGAAAGGTAGCAGGTGCATTACATAAACCAAAAGGCATACGACTATAAGTAAAGGTACCGAAAGGGCAAGTAAAAGTGGTTTTTTCCCGATCCTCTTTTGACACGGGTATTTGAGAGAAACCAGAATAACCGTCTAGAAAGCAAAAATGTGTATGTTTAGATAATCTTTCTAGCATTTGATCAACAAAAGGTAAAGGGTAATGATCCTTTCTAGTAGCTTTATTTAATTTGCAGAAATCAATTACCATTCTATAACTTGTAACAATTCTTTGTGGTATCAATTCATCTTTATCATTAGGAACAACAGCAATACCTCCCT
Source organism: Triticum dicoccoides (assembly GCF_002162155.2). Taxonomy (NCBI): domain Eukaryota; kingdom Viridiplantae; phylum Streptophyta; class Magnoliopsida; order Poales; family Poaceae; genus Triticum; species Triticum dicoccoides. The sequence goes on along the minus strand of NC_041383.1, from coordinate 769,434,678 downwards.
TCTTAGGGACACAATGGATAGGACTTACCCACTGACTATCAGCAACGGGATAAATTATACCTGCCTCCAGAAGCTTTAGTATTTCATTTCTTACCACTTCTTTCATATTAGGATTTAACCATCGTTGGTGATCAACAACCGGTTTAGCATCTTTCTCCAATTTTATTTTGTGCTGGCATAGAGTGGGACTAACACCCATAAGATCATCAAGAGTATATCCAATAGCAGCATGGTGCTTCTTCAGAGTTTTCAATAATTTCTCTTCTTCCTTCTCTGAAAGGTTAGCACTAATAATAACAGGATATATCTTCTTTTCATCAAGATAAGCATATTTAAGAGTATCAGGTAATGGTTTAAGCTCAAACACGAGATCACCCTTGGGTGGAGTAGGATCCCCTAGAATTTCAACAGGCAAGTTGTGTTTCAAAATAGGTCCCTATTTAAAGAATACTTCATCTATTTCCCTTCTTTCATTCATAAACATATCATTTTCGTGGTCTAGCAAATATTGCTCTAAAGAATCATTAGGAGGCACGACAATAGAATCAAGACCAATAATTTCATCTTTACTAGGCAATTCTTTATCATGAGGTTGTCTACGAAATTTAGCAAAATTAAAATCATGAGACATATCTCCTAAACCAACAGTAACAATATCCTTTTTGCAGTCTATCCTACCATTAACAGTATTCAAGAAAGGTCTACCAAATATAATGGGACAAAATTCATCTTGTGGGGAACCAAGAACAAGAAAATCAGTAGGATGTTTAACTTTCCCACAGAAGACTTCAATATCTCTAACAATCCCAATTGGTGAAATAGTATCTCTATTGGCAAGCTTAATTGTAACATCTATATCTTCTATCTGAGCAGGTGCAATATCATGCATAATTTCTTTGTATAAGTAATGAGGTATTGCACTCGCACTAGCACCCATATCACATAAGCCATGATAACAATGATCTCATATTTTAACAGAAACAACAGGCATGCCTACAACAGGTCTATGTTTATTTTTATTACCGGGTCTAGCAATTCTAGCAGCTTCATGACAGAACTAAATAACATGCCCATCAATATTATCGACCAAGAGATCCTTAACCATAGCAATACTAGGTTCAACTTTAATTTTCTCAAAGGGTATAGATGTTCTATCATTACTCTTACGAATCACAGTTGAAGCTTTAGCATGATCCTTTATTCTAGCAGGGAAAGGTGGTTTCTCAATATAAGCTGTAGGGACGATAGGATCAACATTATAAGTGATAGTCTTTTCTTCAACTTTAATAGGTTCAAGTACTTTTACTTCAACGGGAGGATGATATTTAAACCACTTCTCATTAGGGAGATCAACGTGAGCTGCAAATAATTCACACAAAGAAGCTACTATCTTAGAGTCAAGTCCATATTTAGTGCTAAATTCACGAAAAACATCGGTATCCATAAAAGATTTAACACTATCAAACTCAGGTGTTATACCTGACTCCTTCCCTTCGTCGAGTTCCCAATCCTCGGAGTTGCGTTTAATTCTTTCCAATAAATCCCATCTGAACTCAATAGTCTTCATCATAAAAGAACCAGTACAAGAAGTATCAAGCATGGAGCGATTATTGAGAGAAAGCCGAGCATTAATTTTTTGAATAATAAATTCTCTTGAGAGCTCATGATTGGGGCATGAATATAACATTGACTTAAGTCTCCCCCAAGCTTGAGAGATACACTACAAAAAAAAGACACATCCGTGACATTTTGGGCCGAACAAATTTTTTTCTGTCATACATATGACACTTCTATGACGATAATTGTGAAAAAACCAAGTATCATCATAGATGTGGTGGGTTCCTACTTCTATGACAAAAAATCATGACAGAAAATGGGCTTTTCGTCCTGGGCGGGCCAGAGATGCAGCTGCATGACATTCTTTGGGCCGTCCATGACGGAAAAAACTGTGGTAGAAGCGAGGGGGAGGAAAATTTCGGGGAGTTGCCGGTTACGGTGGTAGGTCGGGGACCGAGCGATGCACGTTTCTCTCATACATGTACGCGCGTGTGTGCGAGGCATTGGCTCTAACTGAACCCGAGCGAGGCGTTGGGCTCTAACTGAACCCGAGCGATTGCACTGCAGGCTACGCGTTACTGAACCCGAGCGATCGATTGATGGCTGTTAACTGAACCCGATGGAGCGATTCCTTTGCTACTGCTGCTAACTGAAGCCGATCGATCGGATGAACAGTGAGCATTGCGGGGGAGGGGGGGTTGGATGAACAGTGAGCGGTGCCGTTGCCTCTGGATGAACAGGACCCCGTGGTGTGGAGGGCTGGATGAACAGTAGACGGTGGAGGGGTGGCCATGGAGGGGTGGTTGAACAGGACCCCATGGTGTCGAGGGCTGGATGAACAATAGATAGTGGAGGGCTGGATGAACAGTAGTCGGTGGAGGGGTGGTTGAACAGTAGCCGGTGGAGTAGTGCACAGTGGAGGCTGGATGAACAGTAGCCCGTGGAGGCTGGAGGAGGTCGACGGTAGCCCATGGAGGCTGGAGGAGGTCGACGGTGGAGATGAACAGTATCCCGTGGAGTCCCGTTTTGCGGTACGCCACACCCCTCCCGATGAACAGGATCCCCGTTTCGACCGTAGCGCTCCAACACAAGTCCGTTTCGTCCGTTTTACGGTATGCCACACCCCTCCCGATCAACAGGACCCCCGTTTCGACCGTAGGAGGTCCGTTTCCTCCGTTTTGCGGTATGCCACACCCCTCCCAATCAACAGGACCCCCATTTCGACCGTAGGAGGTCCGTTTCCTCCGTTTGCGGTATGCCACACCCCTCCCGATCAACAGGACCCCTTTCCGAATGTAGGAGGTCCGTTTCCTCCATTGTGCGGTACGCCAGGCCTCGTTTCCATCGCCTGTTCCGTCCAAGCCGGTTGGCTCCCACGCGTTCCGTTGCCTCCCGATGAACACGACGCATTCCGTTGCCTCCCCATGAACACGACGCATTCCGTTGCCTCCCCATGAACACGACGACGATGTTGTTTCTCTGTTCCGACCCAGCCATGTACACAAGCCCTGGCCGTACGTATGCGCGAGTAGGCGTTCGAGACCCTGCCCGTATGTACGTATGTGGCCGTATTTTCTTTCTTGCACCCTGTCCGATGTACGTACGTATACATGCTACGTGCGCGCCTCTACTACGACACGTGCGCGCCTCTACAACGACCAGTATGTACGTACACGTTCACGACCAGAATGACAACGCTACGTACGCTTCGACCAGGTGGGTCCCGACTGTGAGGCAGTTCCTTGCATGCAAAAATGTAGCTGGTCCGTTTCGGGGAAAGAATGTAGCTGGTGGGTCCCAGCACTCAGAGGGGCGAATCGTTTTTTTTTTGCCCGGACGCACATACTTTGCGTGCGAAGATGTAGCTGGTGGGTCCCAGCAGTCAGGGGTCGAATCGTTTTTTTTTGCCCGGACACACTTCCTTGCGTGCGAAGATGTAGCTGGTGGGTCCCAGCAGTCAGGGGGGCGAATCGTTTTTTTTTTTGCTCGGACGCACTTCCTTACATGCGAAGATGTAGCTGGTGGGTCTGAGCAGTCAGGGGGGAACTTTTTTTCGCGAAATACGGTGGCCCGTCCGATGGGTCCCCGTTGTTAGGTGGAGGAATCATTATTTTCCACGTAATAAGGAGGCACTTCCTTGCTGCGGCCGTGGAACCAGCTGTCAGCCTCTCCACGTACAGTCCACGTCCGATGGAAGTCGTTCCTTGGCCATGTTGACCACGCCGCGCCGAGAGCACCATGGCGGTGGACGACGCCGAGGCCTAGGAAGGGGACGACTCGGAGCCGGGGAAGACGCAGCAGTGGATGCCCACGCGAAGAGGAGTACGAGGGTTCACTGGTTCGGCTGCGATGTGAGGCTGCTGTCACCGCAGAATAACAAGGGGTGTGGGTGAGTAGAGGGATGGCCTGGTCAGCCGTGGGAGTAGTAGGGGCGGTGAGGCCTCTGCGGCATCACAGCCGGCCACGGGAGGCAGGAGCACGCGGTACGACTGGCGCTGGTTTGGGCGGCTGGAGCAAGAAGACCAGAGGTTGAAGAAGCACTACAACCGTTGGATGAACATCGTACGGTAACATGAGATAGAATCGTTCATACTGACTAAGTTGACAAAGCCCTCCATCCCCGTCAACTTGGTAGGCCCACAAGTCAGCCTCCCAGTATGCTAGGTTCCAGCTGGCAGGGGGAGTATTCATTTTTTTGTGCGTAATAAGGAGGCACTTCCTTGCGTGCGAAGATAGCTGGTGGGTCCGACAAGTCAGCGGGGGGCATGTTTTTTTCGCGAAATACATAGGCCCTTTCGGTGGGTCCCAGATGTTAGGTGGAGGAATCATTATTTTGCGCGTAATAAGGAAGCATTTCCTTGTGTGCGGCCGTGGACCCAGCTGTTAGCCTCTCCACGCACAGTCTACTTCCGATGGTGTTGTTCATTGACCACGTTGACCACGCCGCGCCGAGCGCATCCAAGGTGGTGGACGATGGCGAGGCCCCGGACAGCAACGAGCCGGAGATGGGAAGACGCGGGAGTAGAGTCGCAGACGGAGAGGTGTACGAGGTTTAACTGGTTCTAGTGCGGTGTGGCTCGGCAGTCAGTGGAGAAGAACAGGAGGTGTGGAGGGGTGGAGGGATGGCCTGGCCAACGGTGGAGTAGCGCTTCATAGCGAAGCGTGCTAAGCAGAGCTGCTAGCAGCAGGAGGCGGGAGGTGGTCCCGGCGGTGCTGGAGGAAGAAGACGAGAGATTGAAGATGGATGCCGGTCGTTGGATGTAAATCCAACGGCTAACATGTCAGAATCATTTGTTGACTAAATTGACAACGACTTGTGTTGGCTTCGACCTATTGGCCCACATTTCAGCCTCCAAATATGTGGCACGTATTCAACCCATCTTCTCAGAATTTACAGTCTTTTTTTGCATGGTAGAATTTACAGTCAATTTGATCTTTTTTTTGAATTACAACCATTAGCTGGGCTGGGTGAACAATTAATGTAGTGTCCATGCGGCCCATTTATTTTATTTCCTAAAAATTTACAGGCCATTTGCACTTTATATAGATACACGATTTTGCTGGGCTGATTCTAATTATAATGTTGGGTTGGGCCAGCAATGTTATCAAAAAATAAAAAAGGGCTGAGCATTTTGTTTGAAATAAATTTAAATAATAAGTGATATTATTACATTCGTCCTTAAATCTTACCAAGCTTTTGTACACAATCACTAGGATTTTCGTGCCAAAACAATCCAGGATTTTATTTGTTAAGAAATTATTTTTATAAGTTAATAAGATGTGGGATATTTTTTTCTTACATATGTAAGTATCTGTTAAATATATGATGACAATAAAAATAATATATAATAACATATAAAATAATTTAAATATGTATAATATAGTTAGAAGGGAAACATAAGTTGTACCTGGCGTTCCTATTCTTATATAGAAAAATAGAACAGACCTCTGTGTTTTCTTCAAAAAATACATAAATTGGGCTGCCAAAAATAAAACCTCGGATGGGAGGTCCATAGGCCGGGCGATACATGACGGCCCTAAGAAAATACAAGCAGGCCCTCCCATCCGAGGTCGTGGGCTGCGCATGTTAAAAATGAAAGCCTAGACGGGGCAGCCCAAAACCACGTCCAACACTTGCCAAAACTTCGTCCCTCATTTTCTCTGTGTTTCGCACACTCGACATTGTGTGGGCATTTTGACTGTGCATCATATGAAGATGTGCTATGCATGAATGTTGATCAGCATGATGTTAACTGGCTGGTAGTTCCATTTTCGACAATGAATAAAACTTCCAACATGATGTTAACCCTATTTGAAAAGGCCGTGTTAATATAAATGCTCTGCCTCTGAAAGTTGCAGTTTCTTATCTGAAACTGAACTTGCAGTTTCTTATCTAAAACTGAAACTTGCAGTTTCTTCTCGTCTGCACTTTTATACTCCTATGAAACTACATTTTTTAAGTGCTAAAAATAGATCTCTAGAATTCATAAAATTCTTCATATGCTCAATACTGCAAATCTGAAATTCAAAAGACATTCATATCTGAAAGTACTCTCAAAATACACAACACAAAACACAATTCACAACCTGCAAATACTGACAACCCTAAGCTCCTCCTGACAATTCACAACCTGGCCGACTATTGGGCTGGGGGTGGGGGGCAGCCCCCTCCTATTCCTTGGCGGCAGACAGCCGCCCCGTGAGACGATGTAAACGGCGAGGGAGACGATGGCGGGGAAGCATCATCGGGCCAACTGCTTTTCTCCTCTTTCAGTTGGGTTCGGTCGACGAAGACTCCACCGGCTCGCTCTGGCGGGACACCCTCACAAACGGCACCCTGTAGATGCTCGATCCTTCAATCTTTGGTGGATGCTCCATCTGGGATCGATACTCCCACCACCGCTCCCTCACGATCGGATTCGGTGAATGTGTTTGCTCCATGGCCCAGAGGAGCAGCTCTATGTACTCCGGCGTGACTCCCTCCGGGAGTATCGCCGTCTTTTTGCTCTGTTGCAGATATTTGGCCATGGATGTCGCCGTCGCTGCTAGTTTGTCCTTGTTGTCAAACAAAGACTGTATCTCCAACATCCTAGCTAGCTTCACAGGGTCGCCGTCTGCGATCCTCACGTATCGGTTGTGCTCCTCCATCGATCTACTTCTCCACAGCACCTTCACTCGCCGGCGGTGATTTTTGAATGGAGGAGGAGAGGAGCAGCGCTGGTTTTGGATTAGAACGGGAGAGGAACGACGCTGGTTTTGGATTGGAACAAGAGAGGAGGGGCGGTGGTTTTGAAATGGAAGAGGAGAGGATCAGTGCTGGATTTAGATTGGAACAGGAGAGGAGCGGCGGTGGTTTAAGAGGAGAAGAGCGAAAGAGCGGCGCTGGTCTTGGAAGTATTTTTTTGTTGTTTTGCATATTTTGGGTCAAAGTTTGACCACGTACTGTATGTGACAAGAAAAATGTGAATGCATGTCACGAAAAATTGTATCGTTTGGTTCGTATCTGAATGTACTTCCAAATTATATTATTTTTGCAACGTATAACATATATTTTATGTGTGAAAATCATGGTCAATTATGACCCAGAATAAAAGGGAGACTAGTTAATGTGGGGTCGCTTTCTGAATTGAAGGGTAAATTGATTTTGATTTTCATCCAGTCACAGCGCGCCGGCTCTCTCACCCAATCCTAAATCGCTGCCGCACGCTCCTCTCCCTCTTCTCCATTGCAAAACCACCTCCTCTCCTCTCCATCATCTCCATTCCAAAACCACCGTCTCACCTCTCCCTCTTCCAATCTTCTCCATTGCAAAACCACCTCCTCTCCTCTCCATCATCTCCATTCCAAAACCACCTCCTCTCCTCTCCATCATCTCCATTCCAAAACCACCGTCTCGCCTCTCCCTCTTCTAATATTCCCTCCATTGCAAAACCACCTCCTCTCCTCTCCATCATCTCCATTCCAAAACCACCCCCTCTCCTCTCCCTCTTCTCTATTGCAAGACCACCGTCTCTCCTCCCATCTTCCAAAGCTAGCACCGTACCACTCAGGACGACATCTATGGAGAGGATGCAGCAGCGAATCAGGCAGATCGTCGGCAGCGCCCAGGCAAAGTTAGCCAGGTTGAAGGAGATCCTTAGTTGGTTTGACAATGAGTGGGAGATTTCGAGGACGGTGCGGGCCATGTGTCAATGTATGCGAAAGAGCGAGATGGCGGCGATGAGGGCGGCGATGTACATGTACTCCTCGGCGGCAGTCACGCCGCAGTCCTCCGAGTTCATCGAGTATCTCCTATGGGCAATGGAGCAGACAGATTCGCCTGAGGCGACAGTCAGGCGGAGGTGGTGGGCGTACAGGTCGAATGTCGAGCACCCAGAGGATAATGAATCGACGAGTATGGTGTGCCGTTCCTGAGGGTGCAGAGCCATCCGGAGCCACAGGAGTATTCGTTCTCCCAACACAAGAGGAGGACGGATGGCGCGACATCGCTTCCCCGCCGTTCTCCATGGTTCCCTTGATGCTCGCCTTGTTTCAACGACGGTGGTAGGGTTTAAGGTAAGCTTCACACTAACCTAATCTTCCACCTGCTCATGCTTACAATCCGTGCGACAGCTAATGAAAATCATGCTTACAATCAGTCTCCGAGTACTACGCCAATCACCCTAAAATAGCTCTGGACCTTTGGGTCAAAGTTCTGACACAGTGTACAAATAAAGAAAAATAGATTGGTGCTTCTTTCAGAAAAGAGAACTCCCTAGAAAACTGCCAATATAAGCTACTAGTATTTGGTTAGAGGATTTGCTGCAGAGAAAGATCCATCCACAGAGAGCGCCACACATCCCACTGGTGGTGGTAGATGCCAATGCGTGCATGCTGCATGGTTGGTGTCGGTAATTTTTACTTGGCACACCTCGCACTCTGCATATATGCCGGTTCCATACGTACATTTGTGCAGTTCCATGAAAATGCAGCTGAATAACCTTGTTTGCATAGATAATGAAAAGCGTGATTACATTGTAGTGGCACTAGTTGATGAAACACACAAAATAAATAGAAGAAAATATTGCGATAGTATCATAGTACGCCATGCTGCGAGGGCGAGATGGGCCCTGCGATGCCTCATACGGTACGCCTCATACTAGACATCATCCCAAGTCTCCCAGATACACCTTCTGCCAGTGATGAACATTAGTCTACAGCAGTAGTACAAGGAGGCGCCTTGAGACATTCAAATATCTATTTTTGTACATATTAACTAAAATTAAGCACCCCAGTTTGTAGAAACGCTTAAACATTAACAATGGGACTAGTTGATGAAACATACTTTAACAAAGAGAAGCACTTTCTTTATCTACATTGGAAATGAAATGATAGAGATGACACTCGCTCTATTTTAAGTGTATTATTACTTCATTTTATCAGTGACACTAGGGTCTAGCAGGTGGCAAACGAGGTGTACCGTGCGTCGCAAGGATGGAGGCCGGGGGTGCTTAGACTGGGATGCTGAAGCTGGCTCTTTCAGTCACCAACATGGATGATTCAATTCATGGGACCTTTTGGTGCAGTTCACCTAAAATGAAGCAATGTCCCGTGAGCTAGCAGCTTCTTCTTCAAAAAAAATTAAGAAAAGGGCTCCAACCCCGGTTCCATTTCCATCAGAAAACGAAACCCATAGAGCTTCTTCTTCATTAGTTGCAATAAAATTGAGCAACATCAAGGTTGGTTGCGAAGCTCCTGGAATGCTCAACTATAATTTGGATATCATTTGTGTAGTTCAACTAAGATCGAGCGTGAAATGTATATCTCTGTTTGAACAAAAAAGGTGGAAAGGAGGGTGACTAACAAGTGATGAAACATGCATCAAATGGAAAGAAGCATGTTCCTTATATGTATGGCAATCCTACAAGGACAATAGCAATTTCTAAAGCAGTGGCATTGCTAGATATTAGTGTGGGCATTAGGATTAACTATGACAACCGTTAAATACGACATTACTTTGGGCACGGGAGAGTAGGCGGACCAGGACAATTGCATTTCTAACAAAAATAACCAACTTATCTTAATGGGAAATTTTAGCAGGACATGTAAAGAAGTGCCATTGATTCGTATTACTGGAGGCATTACATTGAAAACAACATTGATTTAACGTGTCCTTACTTTTAACATCGCGACTGCTAAAATTTACCAGTGGCATTACATAAGAGTGGCTCGGGGCAACAAACATCAGAACAGGTTATCTAGGTTGGTCCCATTTTTGTTCGGTATAGCCACCTTATACTGTGTGAGGCTAGCAAATCTAGTGCTGTACTTACTCTGTTGACTTGTCCCCCAGTCCCCACTTTCTTTCCTTTTTCAACCAATAGATCGGGTTTATATTGAGTTTGTACTGCGTTTCCCTTTATTTCCCTATTAGACCTAGCGACCAGTTGGATAGCCAGTCTCTGCTACTTTTCGCCCCCATTATTTCCTCTTTCGACCAAGTCCTAGATTCAGGTAACAAATCCTCCCCCACCCCCACCCCCTTTCTTCCTTGTTTGAACCAAGTAGTACTAGATTCAAGTGCATGGACTAGTTTTACCTCTTAAACGTAAAAAAAGGTGGTTTTCGAACAGCCAATTGATCCTCTCTACGAGGGGGCCTGAGAAATAGTAAAAGTTACAAATGCAGCGACATCAGGAGCTCGGGAAGTAGAGCAAGGCCGGTTTCGAAGGAAGTTATACCTGATGGTTGCCGGGATGTCGCTAGGTGGGCAGCGGGAGGCTGGATCTGCCCACACTACGGTAGCGAGGAAGAAGGGGTCGGAGGCCCTCCCTTGCCAGCGGTGCTTGGGAGAGAATGGCAAGGCAGGCTGATCGGGACGCGCCCAGCAGTGGGTAAGAGCTGTCGCCGAGGACGACCGTGTGAACGTTGCACCTTCTCACCTTCCCCGGCGAAGAGGATCTGGCTGGATCTGTGACCAGCGGTGAGCAGAGTGAGAGAGAGAGAGAGAGAGAGAGAGAGTGGCCACCGCTGTCGTGTTTAGATCTGGAGAGGCCGAGACAGTGTGAAGAGAGCAACACTAGCAAGCAAGCACGGAGGCTCCTGCCAATATAGTGGAGTAGTACTTAGTTTTCTTTTGTCTACCGGAGCCGGCTTGACCTTGTCAATGACTGTCGAGAAGTCTTAATGCACGTGGCCCGGAGGCGCAGTTGTCGTCATTTTGATCTGAAGCGCCGGATTATAACATACAATAAGAAAAAATGCCACATGACAAGAAATCATAACCTCACTGCCCAAAGGAGACAACATGAATCCCGACGGACAAACTAGACGAGGAACAAAGCTCAAATTAAAGATAAACTCGTAGAAAAGGGGTCCGTCGATAGATGTCCTAATTAACATAGCCGGCTTGACCTAGATGGCAGCCGAGTAGTCACTGTCCGTGCATGTGCCCCCAATGACTAGCCCAACTCAGTTGTCGTTGTTTAACCCTCGCAGTGATCCGAAGCACATGACACATAATTTTGCGAGATGACAAGAAACCTTTCTTTAGATTTCTCACCACAACTACAGCCATGTACAACACATCCTGCATGATATGTAGACGATAGCCAATCCAGGCGTGTCTGCTGGAGTCTGGTCACATGCATGGACGAACTGATCTTCCGTGTCTTGCAGGGATCGTCCAGGTACCAACATAGTACAACACTTCTCTAGTACTATCGCTCATCTTCCTCTTCTATTAAGTCACCCGACTGCGGGGCCAGGGAGTGTGCCTATGGTCGGTTCTCAATTGCCGTCCCACATGTGTGTGCGAACGCAATATGACGTGCGTTCCATTCGGAGAGCAGCATGCCAGACCGACTGACCGTCTGGGGTGCGACACAAACGCGACGGGCGTGCTGTATACTCCATACATGTGTACCTCCATTTTCTAGACGCTTTGCTCCATGGTGCGGGCGCAATCCATGGATACAAAATTAGTATGTGTATACTATTTAAAAGTCGAGGGCAAGGCTTTTCCTGCCCGATAGGCGGCGGGACAGTTCCGCCTAGTCGGTTCGACAGAGACGCGAGAAGACAAGGGAGTAGGTTCCTGCAAATGTAGGGTTGTGTGATTTGACAGCGAGTTACTGCTGGATAGGTGGGGCCCCATGATTTGACTTGCCATTATCATTTTAACTGCGGCGCTACGACCGGCGTGAGTCTCCCGATTCCTGACCACCTCCATACAGGTGCCTCTCCCAATGCTCCACCATATAGTAGAGGTTGGCTCTTGCATGAGAGCCCCCTTCTCCACTTTTACCTTGCCTCTCTTTCCTCCACATATGCAAAAATGCCATGTAAAGCGCATTATTGTACTTACTTGCTCCTACAAGTGCTTAAGCTTGCCACATAGGCATAAAGTCTGATGTGGCAAGTTAATCAAGAAGAGAGAGACTAGTTTGGTGACCCAAGGAAGAAACGGTGTGAAGCACGTGTACCTAGGTGAAAAGACAATTTTGAGTCTATAGCTAATTAAATGAAGCAAACTTAGCAACACCATTTCATTGGAAGAGGTCACTCCTTGGCAAATGCAATAAATACTAGTACTCCCTGTGTCCCATTATATAAGAACGTTTTTGACACTACACTAGCTAGTGTCAAAAACGTTCTTATATTATGGGACGGAGGGAGTACGAAGAAATAGATAGAGAGGAGTAAAAAAATACACTTATAGCCAACCTTATAGCCAACCTTGTTGTAGTATGAGTGACTAAGTGATGACTATGTATGACATGCGAACATCAGATAGCCTAACGCACCGTGTTAAATCTCCAAGGGTGCGACCATGCGAGCGATGCGACGGTCATGGTAGGCGCGACCATGATACGGGCTGCTGGCAGCCCTTGGATCTGAGATCAAACGGTCGCATGCTAAGTTGCTGAAAATTTGCAGAATAACCCTCCAGGATAGGATATTCACCCATAGGTCTAGAATCACGCCATGCAACCGTTCGATCTCAGATCCAAGGGCTCTCGGAAGCCCGTATCATGGGAGAATGGAAAGCCACTACCCTGCCGTTTGCACGCTGGCGGTTTGCTCCTACTCGTCCTCGCACATCCTTTAATACTACGGCAGTTCGCTCCTAGTCGTCCCGCCCATTCACATTACGGCAATTCCACTAATCCTAACCCTCCTCCCAAATCCATGGCATCCCAAATCTCCCAATCAGCGGTGAGTACAAGGTTAGAACCATCACCGGCGAGGAGTTCGACGTCATCTACACCCGTACTTCCGCGACGGTGAAAGGATGCCTTTCTCGCTTCAGACGCATGTTTGAAAACTCACATGATCAGTGGGTCGCTGGGCTAGATGTTGAGTACACCACAGTCGTGGAACAAGAGAAGGATCTAAAGGACGAAGAGAGGAAGAAGCCCGCGTGATCCAGGTTTGCGTACATAATGTTTGCTTGGTCTACCACATATGCCATGCCGACGTTGCGTGCCAGGATTTTAAGAACTTCCTCGAGGACAAAACCGTCAAATTCGTTACTATAGACTTTAAGAACGACAAAGAAGTCTTGCGTCGGATAGGCCTCATTGTAGGCAACCCCTTCGACCTCCAGAAGAATCGGCTGGTGCCCTCTCATCAGCCCTCAATGCTGACCCTGGCATGAGCTATGGTTCATCCTTCGTACCGTAAACTGGAGAAACCTCATTACACGTTTCATCATCATGCATGGCAGCGGAACATACTAGATATAGACCACATCCACTACGCTGCAATGGATGGCTACCTTTGTTTCAATATCTACAAGGGTTGGATGAAGAGCAACTGCCAAGTTGGCGGTTCAAGCAAAGAAGTATCAGCCAAGAGTAAGAGGGACAAGGACGAAGTCGAGGATGTGGATGAGGACTCCGAGAAAGGTGGCAGTGTCATTGCTCATGGCGGTTATAAACTTCTAATGCAGTGTCTACCGGATTAGTTGCATAGTTTAATTTCAGGTGTGCTTAGTTTAATTTGAGGGGTGTGTTGTGCTGAGCCCCCAGCAGAACTATGTTATGTTTATTCTCGTTACTTTAACTCTTCAGTATGTACATACTAGTACTAGTATTTCTTTAATAGAATTTAGCACCCCAATTAAGCACGTACTAGCTTTTTTAATAGTACTATATGCATATTTGGCGACGAGCGCTCTCTATATGTACCACCTTTTTTAAAAATTTCAATTTTTGCTCCATGGCGCAATCCATTGATAGTACTACTGTACAAAAGTATACATTTTTAAAGGCTAGCATACTGTTCATCACATATATATAGCCAGTCAAATTCTCAACCTAGAACGACATGCATGCCATGTAGTAAACTGATCCGGAGGAAGTATAGTAAAAATGAGGTGATTTTACCGAGCGATCGGCGGGGGAGCATGGCCTGTCATGCAGTCCCACGTGTCATGATGTACCAAGGCGATGCGCGTGTCCCTCTTGAGGAAGAAGAAATACTAGTACGTGGTTTGAGATGATGTCGAACCGAAGTGTGAAATAATGGTTGCTTCGTCCGTCTGGGAAGGTGCGGCATTGTGATTTGACGTCTCATTGCTCATTACTACTACTGGGCCGGTACGAGTGGGGTGCGTCGCCCCTGCTGTTCTGCACTGTTATTTGGTGCTTGACACGTCGACCCGGTTGCAATATGTCCCACATGTCAGCGACAGGAAGTACAGAATTCATGAAAGGGAGCGTCGACGGAGGAGTATACTACAGAATTCATGAAAGGGAGCGACTTAGTTTTGGAAAAATCTGTTTTTACGGAGTACATACCCACTAGGGTTTATAGGGCTCATCTAAAAAACATTCGTTTTTCCGTTTGATAAGTCTCAATTCTACTATACCAGTAGTAGTACCATTACATGTTGGATTTTGAGGTGTGTTAGATCACCCGACGCAAGCAGTGTCAAGAGGAAACGAACCAATGCATGTACAAGTTCATGGAAATTTAGGGGTCATTCATGCATTCGTTCTAATTAATGCCTCGGTAAACATAACTTCTTGAGAAAAACGAGCGTACTGTGCAAACTACGAAATTAATTCGACCACTCACCGTCTACCTTGGTTGGAGAGATTTTGAAATTGAGCCATAAACTGGAAAGGCTCGATTACTATTTGTGGTCTCGTATAGATGCAAAATGTATTTTTTTATAGTGGCCTTGTATAAGTAAATGGAGGGAGTACTAACCAAAGTACGTACGTAGTAGGGACGAGGAGTAAACGGAGGGAGTAGTAAAATTTTCTCCTAAGTGATGACTAACCTTATAGCTAACCTTGTTGTAGTATGAGTGACTAAATGATGACTATGTATTACATGCCAACATCAGATAGCCTAACGCACCGTGTTAAATCTCCATGGGCGCGACCGCGCGAGCGACGCGACGGTCATGGTAGGCGCGACCATGATACGGGCTGCTGGCAGCCCTTGGATCTGAGATCAAACGGTCGCATGCTAAGTTACTGAAAATTTACAGAATAACCCTCCCGCGGCAACCGGCAAATTTCTTCCCTCCCGCGGGCCGGAGTAGGTTTCTCGGTTTGCATGTGGGTTTAATGGAGGGGAGGAGGCGTGTTCAGCCGGGCGTGCAGTGGACGATGCAGTACTATTCGATTTGACAACTACAACTAGTATATTATAAAAAAACAAAGAAGAGTAGTAGAGATAGAGATAAGAATAGAGACTAGGGAGGAGCACCGTCTACTGCTTCGTGGGCTACTCCTGCGCTCCATTCGGTGGCCGCAACGTCCCCTACAGCCACTCCCTCCCGCGCTCCATTCGGCGGGCGCTGTTGACATTTGGGGAGCGCACTCTCGCGACTGCTAGCAGCCACGACTTCACCGACGACGACTTCTTCCCCGACCTTGACAACCTCTTCCTCAACGACATGGGCGGCAACCTCAACGCCAGTGGTGTTGCTCCCGTTGCACCGTATGTGTTTCTGTCCTTCCTGTTCGAAATCGTGGTAGAATTCATGTTTCTAGTCTGTGTCCTAGACTCGATCTGTTCATCTACTATGCTATTCCACATGATTAGTTTAATCTCTGTTATAGCCGTCATGATTTATTTTGTAGTAAATCTTTTAGTAACTTGATCATATATTCAACTGGCGGAACGTCCCCTACAGCCACTCCCGTTTCATGGACGGCCTGGTTGATGCCTCCAAGGAGCCCTTCGTCTACTGCTATGAGTGCTCGGTGCCGTTTTGGGGCTCGCCGGCGGACATCGTGCATCACCTGACACAGGCGTGCAGCGATCACTACTGGCCCTTGGCGAAGAATATCAAGTACGAGACGTGCTACCCGTTCATCGTGCCGGAGTCGCTGGAGGATCAGCGCCGCCTGCTAGTCTTAGACGAGGACAGCAGCGTCTTCCTCTTGATTGTGGCCACCGGCGAGGCCCGCGCAGGCCACCGCCAAATTTCTGTAGTGTGTGTCAGGGGCGACGCCGCTACTGACACTGACACGAGGCCTATGTACGGGTGCGTGCTCACTATTACTACCCCTCGGAGGTCCGTGGGCAGCGACACTGGCTACGTCAAGCTGACTTGGACTCTGCCGATCTGGTACCTTCCCGCCAATGTGGACATGGAAGATGCATGGTATTATTTGACCCCCAACAATGTGCATGGGGACTCCAAGGAGGTTCACCTGGACATATGCATTACTAAGTTAAATGTTGATCATTAGTCTTCGCTCAATGTAATCCGCTGTCTAAGCATGTGGAGACTTCCATGCATGATCTTGCTCCATTGGAGTATCGCGCATGAATAAAAGTGTATCCATTTATGGTTTAGTCTAGAATCTTCCATGTATGAATTTTTACTACAGTACCAGTGAAAGACTTATGATGAACCATTTCCTGCAAAGCACAATAAGAGTTATTTCTTCACAAGTTTTGGATGCAGGTTGAACAGTTGAACGCTTTTGTTTGCAAAAGATACTTTTTTTATCTATTTCACCCGGATGTTTCTGAGCTCTAGAGATTAAATAATATCTGAAGAAACCTATCGATACCTGTTACACATGAGATGACCCCCAGATCCTTTGTCAAAATAAACAACACCCCGATCAATGCATTTCAGTCTTCCGTGCAATGGACGGGCACCTTACTTGCTCCTACAGGTGCTTAAGCTTGCCACATAGGCATAAAGTCTGATGTGGCAAGTTAAGAAGAGAGAGACTAGTTTGACCCAAGGAAGAAACGGTGCTAAGCGCGTATACCTAGGTGAAAAGACAATTTTGAGTCTATAGCTAATTAAATGAAGCAAACATGGCAACACCATTTCATTGGAAGAGGTCACTCCTTGGCAAATGCAATAAATACTAGTACTCCCTATGTCCCATAATATAAGAATGTTTTTGGCACTACACTAGTGTCAAAAACGTTCTTATATTATGGGACGGAGGGAGTACGAAGAAAGAGATAGAGAGGAGTAAAAAAATACACTTATAGCCAACCTTATAGCCAACCTTGTTTTAGTATGAGTGACTAAGTGATGACTATGTATGACATGCCAACAACAGATAGCCTAACGCACCGTGGTAAATCTCCAAGGGCGCGACCGTGCGAGCGACGCGACGGTCGTGGTAGGCGCGACCATGATACGGGCTGCTGGCAGCCCTTGGATCTGAGATCAAACGGTCGCATGCTAAGTTGCTGAAAATTTGCAGAATAACCCTCCAGGATAGGATATTCACCCATAGGTCTAGAATCAGCCTTGCAACCATTCGATCTCCAATCCAAGGGCTCTCGGAAGCCCGTATCATGGGAGAATGGAAAGCCACTACCCTACCATTCACACACTGGCAATTCGCTCCTACTCGTCCCTGCACGTCCTTTAATACTACGGTGGTTTGCTCCTGGTCATCACGTCCATTCACATTTGTCCATTACGGCAGTTCCACTAATCCTAACCCTCCTCCCAAATCCATGGCGCCCCAAATCTCCCTGATCGGCGGTGAGTACAAGGTTAGAACCATCACTGGCGATGAGTTCGACGTCATCTACACCCGTTCTTCCGCGATGGTGAAAGGATGCCTTTCTCGCTTCAGACGCATGTTCGAAGACTCAGATGATGAATGGGTCGCTGGGCTAGATGTTGAGTACACCACAGTCGTGGGACAAGAGAAGGATCTAAAGGACGAAGAGAGGAAGAAGCCCCCCGTGATCCAGGTTTGCGTGCATGACTTATGCTTGGTCTACCACATATGCCATGCCGTCGTTGAGTGCCAGGATTTTATGGACTTCCTCGAGAGCAACCTAGTCAAATTCGTTACTGTAGACTTTGGTAACGACAAAGAAGTCATGCGTCGGATAGGCCTCATTGTAGGCAACACCTTTGACCTCCAAAAGAATTGGCTGGTGTCCTCTCGTCAGCCTTCAATGCTGACCCTGCCAGGAGCCATGGTTGATCCTTCGTATGGTAAACTGGAGAAACCTCCATACACATTTCATCGTCATGCATGGCACCGGAATGTACTAGATATAGACCATATCCAGTACGCTGCAATGGATGGCTACCTTTGTTTCAATATCTACAAGGGTTGGATGAAGAGCAACAACCAAGTTGGCGGTTCAAGCAAAGAAGTATCGGCCAAGAGGAAGAGGGACAAGGACGAAGTCGAGGACGTGGACGAGGACTCCGAGTAAGGTGGCAGTGTCGTTGCTCATGGTGGTTCTAATGCAGTGTCTACCAGAATAGTTGCAAAGTTTAATTTTAGGTGTGCTTAATTTAATTTGAGGGTGTGTTGTGCTGAGCCCCCAGCAGAACTATGTTATGTTTCTTCTTGTTACTTTAACTCTTTAGTAAGTACATACAAGTATTTCTTACATTTCATCTTTTAGTTGGTATAGTACTACCACTCGTTTCTTCACATTATATACGTACAATATATATGGCCAACATCATATAGCCAGCAGTTTAGTTGTCAAAGAATTTCAGGGTGCTTAGTTTTGTCAAAGATTCCAGGGTGCTTAGTTTTATTTGAGGGGTGGGTTGTGCTGGACACCATTATTGTGACTAGCCTTTTTAATAGTACTATATGCATAATTTGGCGACGAGCGCTCTCTATATGTACCACCTTTTTTTATTTCAAGTTTTGCTCCATGGCGCAATCCATCGATACTACTGCTGTAGAAAAGTATACAATTTTTAAAAGGCTAGAGGGCGGGGCACTCTAGCTTGGTCGGTTTCACGAGAGGTGAGGGCCTTTGTGATTTGACGGCTCATTACTGCTGGAAGGCGGGGCCTTGTGACTTGACTGCTCATATAAATGCGCCGACGACCTGATCGAGGAGGAGCAAAGAACCGTCCAGTATACTCAAGTTTTCCACTGGAGTAGTATTGCGATGGAGCAGCACGAAACACGGCAGCCCAGTGCCATATGGCGATAAAAATGATCTAATTTGCTAGTCATCTCATTGTTAGCATTGTTCTATTCATTCCCTCAAAAAACAAAAACCATTGTTCTATTCATGCCTTGTAGAGAACGTGACACGTGCGGCGAAACACCCGAAGCAAAAGATGAAACACAGGAGCAAAAGAAGAAGGAAGATTATCACCCCAAATGATCTAATTCGCCGCGGAGTCGTAACTGCTTCGTCATCGCCTCCACGACCTCCATCTCCTTGCGCGCTCCTCCGCCATCTTCTTCATTCTGTCCATGACGCGGGATTTCTCGACGCGAGTCTTCATCATCTGTTCCACGGCCGCATTACGTACCTTGACAGCAGTCGGGTGCTAGATGCGGAGCTTCGCCAACTCCTCCTTCTGTTCCATGACGAGGGGCTGCATCATCTTCATCGAGGAACTACTATTCTCATGCAGCTTCTTTCAGCCGGTGTTCTTCTCCTTCAACAGGTCGATCTCGTGGCAGAGCTTCGCCTTGTCCTCCTGAAGTCGCAGGATTTTGCCGGTCGCCTTCTTCTCCGAGGCAATGCTCTTCTTCAACAACATCACCAAGATGGCGGTCAACTCCCCCTGCTGATTGAGCTTAGCGGGCATGTCGTCGAGGCTCTCCTTCAGCAACTCCGTCAAGCCTTGGATGAACTCCTTCTGCTTATTGAGGTGCTTATTGAGCTGATCGGGCATGCCGTCGAGGGATAACGACTCCAGCTCTGCCGGCTCGGCATGTTTGCCTCCGCGGCTAGGGCGCTCCTGGGAGCCATCGCCTGCCCGTGAGAGATCTTTCGAGGTCTCTGCGTGGCGGCGAGCCCTCTCTTTTTTTCCCGCGGCCTTGGTTGCTACTCCCTTGTTACGAGTAGTTCTCTACCTAGAGGTCTGCTCACCGGGCATGGCAACGACGGACGAAGAAGAAGCACTTATGAGGAGGAAAGGTAGAGTATTTTTCGGTAAGGTAGTTCCCCTTTTTATAACCTAAGTACTAGAACTAGTAGTACTAATACCTGCATAGTGGGAACACGTTCAGGTTTGGTATGTACTAGTAGGTGTGAGCAGGCTTTCGAATGTGATGGGAACAAGGTAAAGATTAATTGATGGTTTTGGTTTCGAGGCCCGAAACGGCTCCCGATGAGTTTAGCGGAACATAAATTTCAAGTACTACACTGCTCAAATGAGTAAATATTATGTTACTGTCAAAAATTGGCACAAAATACGAAGGAGACCAATGGAAGTACTACTAGCAACCCACGATTTAACTACTCGCATGCGCGCAGTGGAGTAATCTTTCTTCCGCCCTCATGTCCACTCAATTTGCATGCGCTGTATTAATTGACCATTAATGAAGTGAACGACTTTACACATGTCAAATTATCACATGGGGTGGATCTTGGTACAAAATTGCGTACGCCCGTGTACCCACGTGTGCGTGCGAGGGAATGAGTGCATGCGTGGCGTGCGTGCACATCTTCGCTTCGTGCATGTACCGCCAGTATAGCTCAGGGAGGACGAGTACATTCTTGTGGAACTAGTAGCACGTCACTGTTATCAATCCATGCAAGGAGGTCGCGACAACGCCTCCACATGTGCCACGTGGCTTCATGAACTGTAAGAGACACTGTCGGTGTCAAAACCGGCGGATCTTGGGTAGGGGGTCCCATACTGTGCGTCTAGGCGGATGGTAACAGGAGACAAGGGACATGATGTTTTTACCCAGGTTCGGGCCCTCTTGATGGAGGTAAAACCCTACTCTTGCTTGATTAATATTGATGATATGGGTAGTACAAGAGTAGATCTACCACGAGATCAGAGAGGATAAACCCTAGAAGCTAGCCTATGGTATGATTGTTGTTCGTCCTACGGACTAATACCCTCTGGTTTATATAGGCACCAAAGAGGGTTAGGGTTACATAGAGTCGGTTACAATGGGAGGAGATCTACATATCCGTATCGCCAAGCTTGCCTTCCACGCCAAGGAAAGTCCCATCCGGACACGGGACACAGTCTTCAATCTTGTATCTTCATAGTCTAGGAGTCCGGCCAAAGGTGATAGTTCGGCTATCCGGACACCCCCTAATCTAGCACTCCCTCAGTAGCCCCTGAACCAGGCTTCAATGACGACAAGTCCGGCACGCATATTGTCTTCGGCATTGCAAGGCGGATTCCTCCTCCGAATACTTCATAGAATATTTTGAACACAAGGATAGTGTCCGGCTCTACAAAGTAAGTTCCACATACCACCGTAGAGAGAATAATATTTACACAAATTCAATCTGCTAACGTATTCCGTGGCGTGACATCACACCACGGCCAAGCCTTTATTCGAATCATTTTTACTATCCCACCTCAGCGCGTTTAGCGAGGCGGTTTCCTTGGCACGTCTTGTCAAAGCAGAGATCATGTCCCCTTATTCCAGGATTCTCATCAATATGGGTGAGGGAGTCCTGGATTAGGGGGTGTCCGGATAGCCGAACTATCACCCTTGGCCGGACTCCTGGACTATGAAGATACAAGATTGAAGACTTCGTCCCGTGTCCGGATGGCACTTTCCTTGGCGTGGAAGGCAAGCTTGGCGATACGAATATGTAGATCTCCTACCATTGTAACCGACTCTGTGTAACCCTAACTGAGGGAGTCCTGGACTAGGGGGTGTTGGGATAGCCGGACTATCATCATCGGCCGGACTCCAATACTATGAAGATACAAGATTGAAGACTTCGTCCCGTGTCCGGATGGGACTTTCCTTGGCGTGGAAGGCAAGCTTGGCGATACGGATATGTTGATCTCCTACCATTGTAACCGACTCTGTGTAAACCTGGCCCTCTCCGTCTCTATATAAACTGGGGGGTTTTAGTCCGCAGGACAACAACCATTACAACAATCATACCATAGGCTAGCTTCTAGGGTTTAGCCTCCTTGATCTCGTGGTAGATCCACTCTTGTACTACCCATATCATCAATATTAATCAAGCAGGACGTAGGGTTTTACCTCCATCAAGAGGGCCCGAACCTGGGTAAAACATCGTGTCCCTTGCCTCCTGTTACCATCCGCCTAGACGCACAGTTCGGGACCCCCTACCCGAGATCCGCCGGTTTTGACACCAACATTGGTGCTTTCATTGAGAGTTCCTCTGTGCCGTCGTGATCAGGAAGGATGCCTCTTCCCTTCTTTAAAGACGGAACCATCACCAAAGGAGCTTTGGCCGCCGGCCACACTATCCGGCTAGGTGGTTTTCTCATGACCGCCTGTTCGGCCAACACATCGACGATGACCTCTCAGGTCATCGGAAGCAATCTTCACGTCAGCTCGGAATTCTCCGAGCAGCTGGATCCGATGGAGCTCTCTTCTGTAAACGAACTCCTGGACCGCATTGCCGCCCTGGGGGTCGCCATAGACTACAATCAGATTGGGCTTAAAACCGATCTGAGAGAGATTAACTCTTCCCAGGTTACCCACCACGTTGAAGTGGTAGAGGAACAAAGCGGCGATTCCCCTCCCGAACCCTCCATGCCGGATTCCCGCGGAGGGACGGATGTCGATCAAGCACTGAACCTAAAGTCAGGCATCGGACCGGACTCGTTGGACAACGTCCAGCAATCCAAGCTTCCAAATTCGGAAACTTTTCGGCCCTTGATCCTCGAGATGGGTAGGGTTCCGGACTCAATTCCACCCACCCACCCAAACATATGCGATCTATCTCAAATCTGGCAAGAGGCCGCCGAAACAGTACATCATTACTGGGCCAGATTCCTCCTGGTCATGGACAGGATAAAGGACTGCCGCGAGGAAAATGCAATTTCAATTTTCTGCAATAATTGCACGGACGAGGGAATCTTGAACGCCGTCAGTCATCGTGAACTTACACGCTTCTCCGATCTGGCGTCCATAGTACGAAAGTACTGTGCAATGGAAAGTTTCCGGAAAACCGAAACTAAGTTTTGGGACAATCCGGCCCCGAATACAACCCTAGTCCAAAACAAAAGGGTGCATCACACTCAGGCACCAGGTACAAAAACCAAAAAGCAAAAACCCCATAAAGGGCACGGAACCGTACTGGAGGAATGGCTCAGCGGACCCTGTAAAATTCACAATACAGAAGGCGCCACTCCAACACATAGCCTTCGAGCATGTTGGATACTGCGGCAGGTGGCCAAAAGTGGTGAAGAGCTTCTACCCCCGGAGAACCACTCCAACAGTACTAGTACGGTGTCAACAGTCTTCGAGACTTTCGCATCAAATAATATGCGGAAACGAACAATCCGCAGCCTCGCCGAAGTCTACCAGGTAGCAACAACAAATCCATGGAGCGACACGGCCATCACCTTCAACGCCAGCGACGAACCTAAATTCCGAACAGCCCGAGCACCAGCCGCATTGGTCCTCAGTCCGATAGTGGACGGCTTTCGTCTTACCAAGGTACTCATCGATGGCGGCAGCGAATTAAACCTCATCTACGAGGAAACGCTTCAAAAAATGGAAATAGACTGGAGCCGCATTGAGCGAAGCAGCACAACCTTCAGAGGGATAATCCCTAGCCGGGAAGTACGCTGCACAGGAAAAATCACACTTGATGTGGTGTTCGGCTCGCCGGACAATTACAGGTCCGAAGAGGTCACGTTCCAAGTGGCCCCGTTCATCAGTGGATATCACACTATATTAGGACGAGAGGCATTCACAATTTTTCAAGCCATACCCCATTACGGGTACATGAAGCTTAAGATGCCCGGGCCCGGCGGAATAATCACTCTCGTAAGTGATCCGGACACAGCACTCCGCACCGAAAACAAGACAGCCGCATTAGCCCTGGAGGCACTATCCAAAGCCCTAGCGGCGGAGGAACTCACCACGCTGCGCTCCACGGTGAATAGGGACGATGTGATACTCGATGAGAGATCCAAGTCTACCTCCTTTAAACCAGCGGATGAAATAGTCAAATTCCAGGTCCATCCAACGGACCCAACAAAGACGGCCTCCATCGGGACACAGTTAAACCCTGATGTAGACGCTGCACTGCGAGAATTCCTTCGAGAGAATTGGGACATCTTCGCCTGGCACCCTTCAGATATGCCAGGAATCCCCCGCATATTGGCAGAACACAGCCTATACATCCTAAAAGGATTCAAGCCAGTCAAACAGGCTCTTCGGCGATTTTCAGAACCCAGAAGACAGGCAATGGGAGAAGAGCTAGCCAAACTATTGGAAGCCGGATTCATCAGAGACATCAAACATCCGGACTGACTAGCAAACCTGGTAATGGTACCAAAAAAGGACAAATCCTGGCGCCTATGTGTCGATTTTAAAGACCTCAACAAGGCCTGCCCAAAGGATCCCTTCCCCCTCCCCGTCGACCAAATAATCGATGCTATTGCAGGGCACGATTCATTGTGCTTCCTTGACGCATACTCTGGCTACCATCAAATCAAGATGGCGGACGCGGACCAAGCCGCAACGGCATTCATTACTCCATATGGACCATTCTGCTTCAACACGATGCCCTTCGGACTTAAAAACACCGGCGCAACATATCATCGCATGATTCAGACATGTCTGGCTACCCAGATCGGCAAAACAGTAGAGGCATACGTAGATGACATAGTCGTCAAAACCAAACACGTCAAAACTCTAGTAGACGATTTGAGGCTCACATTCGACAACCTCCGAGCATACGACATTAAGCTGAATCCGGAAAATTGCGTTTTCGGCGTACCAGCCGGAAAGCTCCTGGGCTTCATTGTATCCGATAGAGGAATTGAAGCAAACCTAGCCAAGATCTGAGCTCTGTCATAGCTGGATATTCCAAAAGACCTCAAACAAATACAAAAACTTACTGGATACGTGGCGGCTCTAAGCCGCTTCATCTCCCGTTTGGGAGAAAAAGCATTGCCCCTCTATCGCCTCCTCCGGCGCACCGAACACTTCGAGTGGACGGATGCTGCCACTGCCGGACTCGAAGAAATAAAAGCCATATTGGCAACAAATCTGGTCCTGGCCGCGCCTAACCTGGGCGAACCAATGTTGCTATGCATCGCGGCAACACATCAAGTTGTAAGCACGGTGCTCGTCGTCGAATGAGAAACAGAAGGGCATAAACTCCCTCTTCAAAAACTAGTGTACTACGTATCCACTATCTTAACTCCCTGCAAGTCCCGGTACCCGCATTATCAAAAGATAGTGTACGCGGTGTTCATGGCATCCCGGAAGCTTCGACACTACTTTCAAGAGTGTTCGATAACAGTGGCCTCCGAAGTGCCCCTCAACGACATTATAAACAACCGCGACGCGACGGGCAGGATTGCAAAATGGGCCATTGAGCTCTTACCATTCGATATAACTTATAAACCTCAGCGAGCTATAAAGTCGCAAGTCTTGGCTGACTTCGTCGCTGAATGGACCGAAGCCGAACTCCCTAAAGAGTGCGGCGCATACTCCAATTGGATTATGCATTTCGACGGCTCCAAAATGTTGACCGGCTTGGGGGCTGGCGTCATACTGACGTCCCCAACCGGAGACACAGTCCAATACGTACTTCAGACAATGTACACGGACTCCAACAATGCAGCCGAATACGAGGCCCTCCTACATGGTCTCCGAATGGCAATCTCCATGGGCATTCAACGCCTAGAGGTGCGCGGGGATTCAAACCTTGCAATATCCCAAGTAAATGGAGACTTTGACGCCAAGGATCCGAAAATGGCAGCCTATCGCAACGCTGTCCTAAAAATGTCAGCTCGGTTCGAAGGACTCGAATTCCACCACGTAGCCCGGGATAATAATCAAGCAGCTGACGTGTTGGCACGCATTGGCGCGAAACGCGATGCTGTCTCTCCAAACATCTTCCTGGAACGGCTCTTTAAGCCATCCGTACTATGGGAAGAGGAGTCCGGAAATAACAACCCGGAAACAACCGCGCCACCCAACACAGAACAATCTGACATAATCGGCGGTTCAGCCGATGAAATAACACCTTCAGCCCACGAAATAATGGCGGTAATTGCCCAGTGGACGGAACCATTCCTAGCCTATTAATCAGGCAGGAACTTCCCGAAGGCCAAAATGAGGCCCGCTGCATAGTTCGGCGATCTAAAGCCTACAAGGTCCATGAGGGAGAACTTTATAAGAAAAGCACAACCGGAGTCCTTCAAAGGTGCATCTCCGAAGAGGAAGGGCGAAATCTCCTGGCTGAAATTCACGCCGGACTAGGCGGACACCACGCTGCAGCCCGGGCACTTGTAGGTAAGGCCTTCCATACAGGATTTTATTGGCCGACGGCCCAGGAAGATGCTCAGGACTTAGTCCAAAGATGCATCGGGTGTCAGCTCTTTGCCAATCAGAGCCATATGCCACCTACTGCCTCAAAACTATACCCATTACCTGGCCGTTCGCGGTCTGGGGGCTTGACATGGTCGGACCCCTCAAAGGGGGAACCCACAAGCAAAAATACCTACTAGTCATGGTGGACAAGTTCACCAAATGGATAGAGGCCAAGCTAGTTAAAACGGCAGAGTCCGGACCAGTGATAGACTTTATATCCGGGGCAGTACACCGTTATGGCGTCCCCCACAGCATCATTACCGATAACGGCATGAACTTCACAGCCGACGAGGTCAAACTCTGGTGCAAAAATATGGGCATTAAGCTCCACTACGCTTCAGTCTACCACCCTCAAACCAACGAGTTGAACGAGCAAATGGTCTAATAATGAGCGGCATCAAACCCAGACTAGTGTGGTCCCTTACGGAATCTAACACACACTGGGTAGAGGAGCTTGACTCCGTACTCTGGGGGCTGCGGACTACGCCAAACCGTACTACCGGATTCACACCATTCTTTATGGTATACGGCGCAGAGGCAGTTTTGCCTTGCCACATAATCCATGACTCACCTCGAGTGCGCATGTACGAAGAAAGAGAAGCCGAGCTGGATCGGCAGGACAGCTTGGGCGCATTGGAGGAGGAATGCAATGTGGCAAAAGCCCGTTCCGCATTTTATCAGTAGCAGGCACGAAGATATAAAAGCAGAGAAGTACGGGCTAAAACTTACAATGTTGGCGAACTAGTTCTACGCCTGCCGGACAAGAAAAAGGACAAGCTCAAGCCCAAATGGGAAGGTCCCTTCATCATCGACCAAGTCCTGACCGGCGGAGCATACCGTCTACGGAACGCATCGGACAACCGACTCGAGCCGAACCCATGGAACGCAGCCCGCTTCCGAAGATTCTACGCCTAGCGCCGAACTAAGAGTTCGTCTCCTTCCTACGTCCACTTTTTTCACTCTTCGGCTGTCTTTTGTTTCTCTCTCTTCTCTCACCTTTTTTCAATAGATACCCTTGAAGGCCTATTTGCGCATTGTTCGCACAAACTTGATGTGCTACCCACACTCATTATACCTGGGGGCTTCTTTAACAGAAGCTTAAATTATACGGGCTTCACGCCCAGCACATGTGTCAAACTTCCACATGTACCTTTTATTAACCATTATATGCATCGATATGACTTAAGTTTTGGCCAAGCTTGGTTGCCTGGCTCCTGTGCTTACCCCTACGTTCCCGATTGTTCGGCTAGGAGGTAAAGGGAGCACCTCTACGATTGTTACTGCCGGGTCAGCCGGATGTGTACCTCAGACTGGGTGAAGCCGAAAGCTAGCGTTCTTAAGGGAATATTCGGTCGGTGATTTGAAAGGTGATTTTTTACCTATTTATTTACCTGCCCCCAGATGTTTTCCTGCTCTTTTTCGCAGTCCGGACATGCACTTTAGGGCATGCCTCCCAGGGAAAGGAACCCTTAACGGAACTATTCTCCCTGGAAGATGTTTCTTACTAACCATGTAATATAACATAACTAGTTGGGCACTTGTCTGATAAAGCACTAATGACCCCTACGCCTGGTCTCCATGCATGCCCCGGTTTTGTCATAATCGAGAAGGTATTAGGACACACTCCGGGCTCTAGGGTCCCGAGGTCGAAGCGAAAAGGTCGGCAAAGACAAACGATCTACAATCCGACTAGAAGGCATTTTATATGTCATTTTAAATACAGCTCAAATCGATTGACTGTACTCCTCCTCAATCCCTTCTAACAGGCTGTCTAATTTACAGTCCCGTTGGGAAAACTTAGTGGCCAATTCTACTTGGTCGTACACTAAGCTCACAGGGATCTCCTTCCCATCGGGCCCCACAGGTCCGACCTCGGCCATGTGGTTTGGATCCGCCTTCTTGTACCGCGTCTTCACCATGGCCCAGGCCTCCCTAGCACCCTGACGGCAGGCTGATATCTTCCATAAACGGAAGCGCTACCGCGCTCCCTGAAGCTTCTCCGCAAGCTCTCCAAGACCATCGGGTAGGGAGACGGATGGCCACAGGGCCTGGACGACGCCATTCATCGCCTGCCGAACACGTTCGAGCAGTTGCACCAGCTCGGAAAGTTGGTCACCCATTGAAATGGGCATTTCCTCCGCAGGGCGACCTGTGAGCGCAGCTACAGACATATTTTTGTCAATTGACTTCCTCGCCGAACTCTCCTTTTCAAAGGAGTTCGCTCAAGCACTTACTATAGATGCCGCGACGAAGCCTCTGATTCTCCTTCACGGAGCCAGACAGCTCGGCCCGAACACCCTTTAGCTCTTCTCCTAGCTGGGTGTGGGCATCCTGGAGTTTGTTCCTCTCCTGCTGCACCTTCGTCAGCACCCTCTCGCCGGCCTTCAGTTGGCGCAGTAGTTGTTGCTTGTCCGGATCAAGTCCGGCAACATCTGCAATATCATTGTCAGATTTATACATACGCTGCACACCGCTTATCTTTTTTTGAAATAATGTGTTACCAGAAGGGGTCTCTATGCCTCCTGCAGCGACAGCTAGTGCGGCCTCAAGTTGGGCCTTGCACTCTTGTAGCTCCTGAAACAATTGGGTATTCTTCTCTGTAAGACCCTGCATATCAAATGATCCTTAAATCAGTTACTCTAACTACTTTAAGTCTCGGGGGCTACTGGCATATACCACTGTTAAAATCTCTTACCCGTATGTCTTTTACATACTGCTCCGTGGCTCTGGTCAAACCATCTCGAGCGGCACGGAGGTGCGCGTCTCCCGTGTTAAAGGCATTCAATGCCTCAGGGGAGAAGCACGCGTCACTAAAAACTGTCCGGTGGCGCCTATTGTTCATGGCGCTCTCCACCTTAGACCTGGTGGCGGACAGCCTGTCGGCATCCTCCGTTGAAGGAGTATCCGGCTCGCGCCTCGGGCTCGCCTCCCCCTCCGGACCAGGTGTTGGAGCCTGGCTGGCAGAGGCCTGGTTGGCAACCTCTCCGTCCACAGTCCGGCGAGTGCTCTTTCTCCTGAAAAAGTCATGAGCATTAATACACCTCCTAGGAACTTTGTCCTAAGTGATGGTCGCGAGCTATATCGTTGCGGTGACGTTTCAATTCGTACCGCACCCCTCTTCCGCCTGTGGGGCCGGACTGGCCTCTGTTGGTCAGCCGCCGCGGGTCCGGCTTCCCGCCTTGAAGGCACCTCCTACAAGACACGTTGTGTACGGTGGTCAGAAATGCGCGAGTATGGAGTAATGCTGTCCGGACTTCGGTCATAAGTACCTGGGAAGCCGGTGACAAGCCGGGGTAGTCGGCCGTAATGGCGACTAAAGCGTTGTCCATACTGAGTTGGTGGAACACCCCGTCAATTAGCTCCACATGTATGTCCGGATCCTCTTCGGAGGCCGGATCAAGGGATCTTCCCGGATCCTCGGGTTGTGGGGCCGGACTATGTATGCTCTCCACAGTCCGGCGCAGTTCCTGCGTCCAAACCGTAAAATAAGGTACTTAACTTTCAAAGCGCGGGTCGGATAAATAAACGTCCGCTTACCCAACTACGAGGGTTATTCATGGAGAACCCATTCAATGGGCTCGTCTGGAGGAAGTACTCCTTCTCCCCCTTGTACAGGCCAGACAGAATCTTCACCAAATCTTCGGCCGATTCCGACCCTTTGCGGCCATGACGGGTGGCATCATTCTCCCTATTGAAATCCCACATATGGTGGCCCCTGTATTGCAGCGGCTGCACCCCCCGCATAATGCACGTGGCCATGACTCCAATCATGGTCAATCCGGAATGGGCCAGCAACCTTATCCGACCCATCAAATAATCGACGCCCCTGTCTTCCTCCAGTTAAGGGCTCCGCGGGCGCCAACTTAGGCGTTTCTTTAGAGGGGCATTGCTAAACTCCGGGAGGCCGATCCGTACTGGGTCCGGCAGTGGAGCGTCTTCTACATAAATCCATTCCGAAGGCCAGTCTTCGGACGCCTTCTTAGGGGTTCCGGATAGATATCCGGTCCCGGCAATGCGCCATATTTCGGCACCGCCCACTTGATATATTGACCCCTCGTGAGAGCAGGGTACGAGGCAGAATAGCCTCTTCCATAGCGCAAAATGGGGCTCGATGCCCAGGAATAGCTCGCAAAGAGCTACGAAACCCGCGATATGCAGAATAGAGGCGTGCGTTAGGTGATGGAGCTGGAGTCCGTAGAACTTCAGAAGCCCGCGGAGGAACGAATGAACAGGAAATCCAAGCCCCCTTATTAGATAGGGGACGAAGCATACCCGCTCCCCTTTAGAGGGACTAGGGGTGGCCTCCGCTTGCTTCCCACCTTTGTAGGTGGCCAGCCCGGCTCGAACCGGGACCATAAAGGCCGGAGGAGGATATCCCTCCGCTTGGAGCGTCACTAGCTCGCTGTGCGGAATAGAACATCTCCTCCAATCTCCTGGCGGAGGGCTGGGAGCGCGAGAAGAGGAGCCGCGTCGACGGTCCATGATGGAATGGATTTTCGGTCAGAAGCGCTCCGATGAGTAATCGCGGAAGGAAGATGGTGTGATTTGGATCTGGATTCCTGCCTCTCTTATAGGCAGATTATTTGCGCAGCTAGGGGGTAAAGCAAAAAAGATACCCTGGCTTTTCACATTCGTGCGACGCGTGGAAGAAGGCCATTATTGGGCGTGGAAACCAAGGAGCACAACATCTGTAAGGGAGCCGGACACTGTTCGGCAGGTACATGGAATTTGAAGGAGAACCCGCCTTGCAACACCAAAGACCATATATCCGCCGGACTTGTCGTACTTGAAGCCTGGTTCGGGGGCTACTGAGGGAGTCCTGGACTAGGGGGTGTCGGGATAGCCAGACTATCATCATCGGCCGGACTCCAAGAGTATGAAGATACAAGATTGAAGACTTCGCCCCGTGTCCGGATGGGACTTTCCTTGGCGTGGAAGGCAAGCTTGGCGATACGGATATGTAGATCTCCTACCATTGTAACCGACTCTATGTAACCCTAGCCCTCTCCGGTCTCTATATAAACCGGGGGGTTTTAGTCCGTAGGACAACAACCATTACAACAATCATACCATAGGCTAGCTTCTAGGGTTTAGCCTCCTTGATCTCGTGGTAGATCCACTCTTGTACTACCCATATCATCAATATTAATCAAGCAGGACGTAGGTTTTTACCTCCATCAAGAGGGCCCGAACCTGGGTAAAACATCGTGTCCCTTGCCTCCTGTTACCATCCGCCTAGACGCACAGTTCGGGACCCCCTACCCGAGATCCACCGGTTTTGACACCGACACTAACCCTCTCGGTGTCTATATTAACCAGAGGGTTTTAGTCCTAAGGACAAACAAAAATCATACCATAGGCTAGCTTCTAGGGTTTAGCCTCTTTGATCTCGTGGTAGATCTACTCTTGTACTACCCATATCATCAATATTAATCAAGCAGGAGTAGGGTTTTACCTCCATCGAGAGGGCCCGAACCTGGGTAAAAACATCGTGTCCCTTGTCTCCTGTTACCATCCGCCTAGACGCCCAGTTCGGGACCCCCTACCCGAGATCCGCCGGTTTTGACACCGACATTGGTGCTTTCATTGAGAGTTCCTCTGTGTCGTCACCTTTAGGCCCGATGGCTCCTTCGATCATCAACAACGACGCGGTCCAGGGTGAGACTTTTCCCCCCGGACAGATCTTCGTATTCGGCGGCTTTGCACTGCGGGCCAATTCACTTGGCCATCTGGAGCAGACCGAAAGCTACGCCCCTGGCCATCAGGTCAGATTTGGGAGTTTGAACTACACGGCTGACATCTGCGGAGACTTGATCTTCAACGGATTCGAGCCACAGCCAAGTGCGCCGCACTGTCTCGATGGGTTTGATCTAGCTCTGGCGCCGAACAGTGCCCTGGAAGCCGCACCAGCGTCCGCTCCGACCCTTAGCTCGGAGCCGACTTCGCCGATCGAGGACGAGTGGCTGGACACTGCCTCGGGGGCTATGATCTCTATGATGATTGAGACAAACACCATCCCTGTCCTTTGCAAAGCCCGCGACTCCGAGGTGCTGGACTCCTCTCCGGACTCCAAACCTCCCGCGCCCCTGCCAATCAAATCCGATTGGGCGCTGGTTATGGAGTTCACTACCGCGGACATCTTTCAGCACTCGCCCTTTGGCGACATCCTGAATTCACTAAAGTCTCTCTCTTTATCAGGAGAGTCTTGGCCGAACTATGGTCAGGAAGGTTGGGATGCGGACGACGAAGAAATTCAACACCCACCCACCACCCACTTCATAGCCATTGTCGAAAGTTTAAACGACGTGCTCACTTTCGACTCCGAAGAAATCGACGGTATGGACGACGATGTAGGAGATAACCACGAACCAGCACCTACCGCGTACTGGACAGCCACCCCATCTCACGTTGTATACATGGTGGATACACCTAAAAGAAGTGACGACGAGGAACAACGGGACGCTACGAAGGATAAATCCCTCAAAAAGCAGTCAAGACGGCGACGAAAGCGCCGCACAAAGTCCCGCCTCGACAAAGACGGCGGCCATACAGACCCAGCCATAGAGCAGGTCGAACCGGTGGACGATGAACATGCCATTGAACAAATGCCCGAACAGGACAACTTGGATAAACAATCCGTCCCTGGCAAAGATAACAGTCCGGACGATCTCACACCGGACAAGTTGCTGGAGCAGAAGAACCTCCACAAAAGGCTCGTCGCCACTATGCGTAGCCTGAAAAAGCAGAAGCGGAAGCTCAAAACAGCGGAAGATGCACTCAGAATCAGATGGAGCAAAGTACTGAACACCGCAGACAAATACGGCGATAGTCGCCAAACAAATAGCTACCCGGAGCGCAAACTACTGCCCGAATTCGATGAGGAGGCCTTAGATCCCCTGCAATCAAAGAACAAAGAGGCCGCACGGTTGGATGGACGACCACATGACAAGCATTGAGCGGCAAGCGGCGCCTCACACAAGCCGGCACGCGATCTGCATAAGGATTCACATCAAAAGGGTGGCCTAGTTAGGTCCATCTACTGGCCAAGAAAGCAAGTTCTTCTAAGCAATGCAACACGCCAAATATCCGTACATCACGGCACACCCAAATATAGGGGTGCCGCACACTCCCTATGTTTCACCGATGAGGTGCTGGATCACGAATTCCCTGCGGGATTTAAACCCGTAAACATAGAGGCATACGACGGAGCAACATACCCGGGAGTCTGGATTGAGGATTACATCCTCCACATACACATGGCTAGAGGAGATGATCTCCACGCCATAAAATACTTACCCCTCAAGCTCAAAGGACCAGCACGGCACTGGCTTAAAAGCCTCCCTGAAAATACCATTGGAAGTTGGGAAGAGCTCGAGGATGCTTTTCGGGCAAATTTTCAAGGGACTTATGTCTGCCCTCCGGATGCAGACGATTTAAGTCACATAACTCAACAACCCGGAGAATCAGCCCGCAAATTCTGGAACAGGTTCCTCACCAAAAAGAACCAAATAGTCGACTGTCCGGACGCCGAAGCCTTAGCAGCTTTCAAACACAACGTCCCAGACGAATGGCTCGCCAGGCACCTTGGCCAGGAAAAGCCAAGAACAATGGCCGCACTAACAAGCCTCATGACCCGCTTTTGCACGGGAGAGGATAGTTGGCTGGCAAGATGTAGTACCAGCGACCCAAGTACATCCGAAGTCAGAGATGGAAACGGGAAACCACGACACAGCAAGGACCAGTGCCGGACAAGGGGATACAGCCCGAAGAGCACGGCAGTCAACGCCGGATTCAAAAGCTCTCGGCAGAATCATAAAAAACTGCCCCTCAAGGATAACAGCCACGAGCTATCCAAGTTAAACAAAATCTTGGACAATATATGCCAAATCCACAGTACCCCCGGGAAGCCTGCAAACCATACCCACAGAGATTGTTGGGTCTTCAAGCAGCCTGGCAAACTCAATGCCGAACACAAGGGGCTCGACACACCAAGCGAGGACGATGACGAACCCCACAAGCAGAGCACCGGAAAACAAAAGAATTTCCCACAAGAAGTGAAAATAGTAAACTCACTTCAAGTGACAAAAGGGAAAATAAAAGCGGCGCCCATAGAAATACGCGCCGCACGGCCTATCCCAGCGGAGTCCCGACATTGGTTGTCAAAAGCAATCACCTTCGATCATCAGGATTACTTCAGAAGTATCCGGAACACAGGATGGACTGCCCTGATATTAGATCCTATAATCGACGGACTCCAATTCACAGAAGTCCTAATGGATGGCGGTAGTGATCTAAACCTGCTATATCAGGACACAATCCGCAAAATAGGGATAGACCCAACCAAAATTCGCCACAGCAACACCTCCTTCAAGGGGGTAATGCCAGGCCTATATGCCCATTGTACGGGCTCCCTACTACTAGAAGTTGTGTTCGGCTCATCCGACAACTTCCGCCACGAAATGTTAACCTTCCATATTGCCCCATTCAAAAGTAGCTATCAAGCACTATTGGGAAGTGAAGCTTTCGCCCGCTTTAACGCAATACCGCATTATGCATCTCTTACACTTAAAATGCCCGGTCCACGCGGCATCATCTCATTAAAGGGAAATATCAAGTGTTACTCAAGCACGGAAGAACGTGAGACTACCTGGACAGTCACACACTAATCCGGCTCCGCTAAACCAAGCACCTGAACAGGTCATTCGGACCCCGGACACGGCTAGACGAGTCCGATGTAAACATATGAAGGCCTACTGGCCGCACACCCCCGTACAAGGGGCTGCATGCATGTACAACAAGAGACAATAAAGCTCAATTTTATTCACCTTTTGAATCGTACTCCGTTTATTTAATATAAAGTACATTTTTCGCACGATCTTTCTTCAACTAAGTTCTTCTCTTTTACAGATGAACACCGTGCTACAACCGTCCAGGATACGGCACAACGGAGACACAGGCGCAGACGTGCAGTAGGGACCCGTTGCAAGGATTCTTTTCAGATTAAGACCCTGCGTAAACCTTTTTTACTGTCTCTTGTTGATACACATCCCCCGGTTTCTTGCTATAACCGAGGAGGAGGCAGGCGTTTTGGCATCGGCCGCATCAGAATTTTTTGCGCGTACCTGGACACCAGGGGCTTAGGGCATTGTTCTGCCCGTTTTCATAAAGACCGAATACCTTAGGGAGTGTTCAGCGTCTCGAGTTAGGCCTTATATGCATCAGCTCCGAATCATGTCTTTGGTCAAATGTTAGGTTTGCCCGGCTCCTGTGTTTTGCTGCCTTATGTTCCGTTCTATCGGCTAACGCGACACCATGAGAACTACTCTGATTGTGCCCCGGTTCGGCCTGGTGAGCACCTCAGTAGAGAAAGCCGAAAACTGTCTGTCATGATATAGCATGAATGTTCAACCACTCGATGACCCGCCGGAATGTTTAGAATTCCTCTGCATTAACGAAGGACCGTTTCCCGGTCAGGCACATACGCGCCCCGAATTCGGGAGAGTGCGGTGCCCCTAGGGGCTATATAGTAGCCCCACCATCGAACTCATATGGCTAAGTGAAAGTGATAAAGCATTATAGTCCGGTTTCCTAGTTTGCTATGCTATCACCTCCTTTCTAGGACCAAGATGTTGGATTAAGTGTGAAAATGCGCCTTTTTTGCAAACACCCCCGCACTATGTGCGTGGGGGCTGAAGCCGAAGACTGCCATCTTTCAGGTTATATACACATATACATTAACGGCCGCACATGAGGTATTTTAATACTTGAACGCACAAGTATAAAAGGCCCTTATATTATATTGAAATATTGTTTCACAAATCATACATGTCATTAGAACATAATATCCTTCGAGCACTGCGTCTCTATTAAACGAGCACCCTGCAGGACTTCCTCAAAATAGTGCTCGGCAGGTACTCGGCTTCTGTCCGAATCCTGGGATGCAACGACGGTGGTCTTCATCTCCTCCCAGTATGTCTTGACACGGGCAAGAGCCATCCGCGCACCCTCTATGCATGTTGTCCGCTTCATTGCACCAATATGCGGCACCGCACCAAGGAATTGCTACACCAAGCCAAAATAACTCTTCGTCTCGGGCCTATTCGGCCACAAATGAGTCACGACATCCTTCATGGCAAGTCCGGATAACCTATACAGCTCAGCCCATTCGGCCAAACGATCGGTCAATGGAAGCGGACGCTCCGGACTATGGAACTGCGACCAAAAAAGCTCTTCCATTCCGTGATCCTTTTGGCCTCGGAAATGTTCGGCCGCGTCTGCAGCACTCGCCGCCAAGTCCAGATAAGCATCCTCGCACCCCACAACTGGCCCAACTGAGCATACTTGGGATCCGTGAATTTCCTCCGCAGCAGAAAAGGCTTTCCAGCCGCAATATCTTCGGCCTGACATAGCTCCTCTTTCATAGCTCTCATCGCAGAGCGAGCATCCTTGGCCTCAGTAGCGGCCTTTATCAGGTCCTCTTGTTCCGCTCGACCTTCTTTTTCAAGAAGCTCGCAACGGTCGGTAGCATTCTTCAACTTTATGTCCATCTTGGCCATTTCTTTCTTGCTTCGGCAGTGTGCAGCCTGTTCGCCTCTCAGCTCTTCGACCGCTTTTAAGGCAGCCGCATCACTTTTTTGGGCTTGCTCCTTGGCTCGGGCGAGTTCCTCCCGAAGGTTCTCCATGGCAGCGGCACCATCTGCGTCAAGCATACATGTTGTAAGGCACAGACATTAAGCTACCTTACCGGGTGTCCGCGGAGAAGTTGCATACCTTGTGACTCATCAAGCCGCTTATTGACAAGCGCGATGTCAGAATCCGCCACATCAAGTTGCCTCTTCAGTTCGGCAAATTCATCAGTCCGGCTTGCCACCGGACGCTTCGCCACCATTATACGTGGGATTATGATCCTCGGCGCGCTGTCATTCTATATGCAAAACTGTCAGAAGGTACATCATTTTGCGTACCTCAAATTCCGTCAGTAAACTTATGACGGCGTCATGAAATCCGCCTTTAGCGGATGAAATCCTTTCAATCACCGTACCCATTAGCGCACGGTGATCTTCCGAGATAGATGCTCACCCGAGCAGATATTTCAGCTCCTCCGACCGTGCACCAGTCGGTGCTGGACTCGTCCGATGGCCTTTTTTGAAGGCCGGACATGGAGGGCTTTGAGGGGACATACGACTGCCTTCGGGCCCCGTTGGATTCGGAGGAATCCTCCGCGACGACACCTCAGGGTCGTCCGCCTCGCATGACGGTACGGCGGGCGGAGGCGTTTCACTTTCCATCATCTCCGGATCAAGATCCCCTGAAGACGAGCTCTGCTGAGAAGGGCTGAGATCCGAACAATAAGGAAAAATTTCGATTATCTTCAGAAATAAAGCAAGGATGTCTCTCACTTTAAGAAAACGCCCCTCTTTATTTACGGCTCGCTGGAGGGCTGATCTCCTTGGGGAAATAGTGCGGCCGGGGCATCTCCCGGCGCAGGACCCTCTGGCCTTGGTCTCCGGATCTTCAGAAGGGGTCCTCTTCTCCCCTTGGAGGGAGGGATTCTCGATCCCTCCTTTCTTAATAAACTCCTTCGCGGAGGCAGTAGCCCCCTTGTTCCCCCCTTCGCCTTCTTCAAAAGGCGCAACCTCTAGCATCCTGGTTAAGACAGGATCCGGCGTGGTCTCAGGGATGGGGGCCGGACACCGGATCAGTTTTGCTTTCACTATCCACTCTTGTTCAAGGGACATCTCTTTTAAAGGCAAGTTTATGATAGATACACGGATAGCATGTCCGGGTACAGGACTACTTACTTGAGTATCCGAGCGATTGCAGCTCAGACCTGCGTCCTCGGTCAAGTCTGGACACATTGCTCGTGATCCGAAGAACAGTTGGTACATCTCCACGGGAGTTGCACCCATAAAATGTTGGAGAGCTCGTGGTCCCTCCGGATTGAACTCCCACAGGTGGAGGGGGCGACGTTTGCAGGGCAGGGTGCGACGAATCAGCATGACCTGCGCTACTACGACCAGATCTCTCTCTCTCTCTCTAGGAGGTCTCGAATATGGCCCTGCAACAAGGGCGCGTCCTTGGACGGCCCCCAGTCGAGCCCTTTATTGACCCATGACGCCAGCCGCGGTGGAGGACCCGAGCGAAAGGCAGGTGGCGCTACCCATTTGGTGCCCCTCGGAGCTGTGATATAAAACCACTCTTGTTGCCACAGACTGAGTTCCTCTTGAAAAGAGCCCTCGGGCCATGGAGCGTCAACATTCTTGCTTATAACAGCCCCTCCGCACTCTGCCTGCTGCCCCTTGATCATCTTCGGTTCCACTTTGAAGGTTTTGAGCCACAACCCAAAGTGAGGGGTAATGCGGAGGAAGGCTTCACATACGACAATGAACGATGAGATGTGGAGGATGGACTCCGGATCCAAGTCATGAAATTCGAGCCCATAATAAAACATGAGCCCCCTCACGAAGGGGTCCGTCGGTGTGACACTCCAAAAATTTTATTCGGTTTTTAACAAAAACTTTGTGGTTTTTGAGGAGAGGCTATTTAAATTTTTTCTTTTTCAGAAAAAACCTTCCACTTAAAAACTTCCTTTGCCTTGGCAAGGATTTTATTTTTTTTCAAACTTTGGTGGTTGATCTTTTGAAAACTTCTTCTCTGTTGGTTCCCTCTCAAAATTTATTTTTGGGAGTTTAAATTATTTTTCTTTTAAAATGAAGCTCTATGAAAATTTGAGGATTTTCATATCTTGGAACCACCCTTGACTTTGCATTGTTCCCATGTGGTAAAACCCTCCAAAATCTCCCCTACACCTTGTGATCAACCTAAGTTCTCTGTCCCAACTAATCCAAACAAGTTTTGGATTTTATTCTAATTATTTTCCCTCTCAAATCAATTCTGAAAATTATTTGGAGCCTTAGTGATTTTCAAAGCAAGTACTCTTTTTCACTTGAGTTTTGACCTCACACCAACTCCCCTGGATAGTCCTTTGTACCCACAACTCAGAACCATCTTGATCCACTCCTTCTCTTTTCAAATTTTTCAAAATTCAGTCTCTGCAAGTTTGGACCAGATTTGCCAAATTTGATGAAATTCATATCTACACTACTCCAAAAATTCCACCAAAATTCAGGCAACCTATTTGAGCAATGAGAAGCCACTCCACCAAGTATCAGCTCAAGGAAAAATCCCTAGATGCCATTTTCATTCTATCGAACACCTGAGCTACACTGTTCCTTTGCAAATTCAGTAAGTTCAGTCTTCAGTGTCGTCTTCGTCCGTCAGTTTCAGTCACGCGGCCACAGTGCCCTTGGCACGTTCCTCGCCGCCTCTTCCTCTTGTCCGAAGCTTCACACGCGTGCGTGGAGCCTACCTGGCGTCGGTAGCTCGCTGGCCCGCCCTCGCCAGCGTCTTCTGCAGCGTCGGGACCTCCCGTGGCGGCCGACAGGAGACACACCATGGCAGAACGCCGTTTAGCGCCGCCCAAAGCCCCCTGGCTCTCCGCGTGGCCTCATGCACGCCAGCACACGCCCGTGGCACAGCCACTGTGGCCGGCAAGCACGGGACGCGCTCTCCGCCGCCGACGGGCCCGCGCCATCCCCGTTCCGTCGAGCTCGCCCTTAACACCCAAACCCCGGCCAGTTTAGCACCAAAACGGACCCATTGAACCCCCGTGATGATGCTCGACCCCCTAACCACCCCGATCGAGCACTGCGCCACCGTAATCACTCGCCGGTGATCCTCGTTCACGGCAACCGCCTCGGACAGCCTATATAAAGGGGCCCCGAGCTCACTCTCGTGCACGCAGCATCACCACTCCTCACCAACACCCCGCCAGGCCACTAGGGGGACCTCGAGGAGGTCTTCTCCCCCAGCTCCGGCCGCCTCGCCCCGCCTCAGCCTCCAGCTCGATTCACTCTGGTGAGGCCATCTCCGGCGCCCAAACCTCGTCCGCAGACCTCTTCCACACCTAGCACTCTAACCCCCTCGTCAATTTGAACCTTGCAGCCCTCTCCGGCGAGCTCCATCTTCGTCCGAACCACCGTCCGCCGGAGCAGTGGCCGCCGTCGACACAGTGCTCGCCGGCGACCGCCACCACCACCAATCGACACGGAATGGCGCCCTGAGCACGGAGGTACTCCCCGATCTCCCTGCCTCGCCGTGGATCGCCGCCGGCGACCACCGCGGCTCTCGGGCGCCGACGAGCTTCGTCCGCCCCGTTTGAATGTTTAAACCTGACAAGTGGGACCCCACCGTCAGCCTCTCTGCTCTCTCCTCTGAATCGTTTTCTGGAAGCGCCTTCGGGCAGAATGCGATTTCTCTTTGGGCTGGCGTAGTTTCGGCCGAAGCGTTTTCTGTTTTTATAAACTAACCCTTGGAAATCTTCTGTTTCATTACAGATGAGTCCCTGGACAAAAACCTTTATAACTTTTAAACAGAAAAGTATTTTTGATTGATTCTTCTTCTGTTCTCTTTAAAATTTTGTCTAATTTTTTATCAGATTTATTTGAAAAATATTTGGTATACTTTTTGTGCACTCCTTGGTATTTACGATAGCGCATATAGTTTCTTTATACCGTAGATATCGGAGGAGGTGACGGAGCCGCGAACTTCACCGAGCTAGGCTCCGACTACTCCGAACCAGGCAAGCATGTTTGAACTTTTGATATGATGAGTGTCTTGGCATGTTTTGCATTTAGTTAGTTTCATGGCATGTTGAGAAGCATATCGGTGAACGTTATTTTATGTGATAATGAGGTAAGTGAGTTCGATGATCCATACGTGGATGAATGTGAATATGAATGGCCATGTGTTGGCATGAGGATGGGTAAGATGGCAGTGTTGTAGCATGCCAGTCTTACGCCAGACTATGTGACTTCAGCGTCAAACCGTATCGGTCCAGTACCTCTCATTTCCTTCCATGTACTACCACATGTTTTCCGCAAGGAATATGGTTTAGTAAGTTGCAAACCGCTTTCATGGTACACACCAAAGAGGAGAGGCCGTGATGATGGTTTCATGGCCCTGGATTAAAGCCAGTCATCCTGTCAGGGGGCATGGGTGTTTCCGGTTGGGACCGAGAGGGGGGCACCCCTTAGAGCGCGCGTATATAAATTTGATCCCATGCTATTCGAGATTGTGATCTCCTCGTCTCAAAAGTTTTTCTTGGACGATGTCTAGGGTGATTCCTAGCATCGAGAGGTATGATGGGTGTGTACTGGTTAGCTGTGTTTTCTTCCGAAATACCGTAAACAGAACTAGTCCTTCGTGACTACGGAAATCCGTTGTCTGTGGGAATAATTTTGTACAAACTCTGCAGAGTCATATATCCCTCCAAATCATCTATTCCATGTCCACATTCGTATTATCTTGTCCTAACAATGACAGTGTTGATGACAGAGACTCCGGTGTTTCGCATGAGTGATAATTCCGGTTAAATGATATTCCTGTGGATGGACTAACCCTTTTATTCTTATGAATTAAAAGTTTATTATGATTATTATTTATCTGCCCATAAAGCCCTTTCTGTGATGTCGCCCCGACGTCCGACTGTGGCATTTCTTTTAAAGCCCTTTCTGTGATGTCGCCCCGACGTCCGACTGTGGCATTTCTTTTAAAGCCCTTTCTGTGATGTCACCCCGACGTCCGACTGTGGCATTTCTTTTAAAGCCCTTTCTGTGATGTCGCCCCGACGTCCGACTGTGGCATTTCTTTTAAAGCCCTTTCTGTGATGTCGCCCCGACGTCCGACTGTGGCATTTCTTTTAAAAGCCCTTTCTGTGACGTCGCCCCGACGTCCGACTGAGGTATTTCTTTTAAAGCCCTTTATGTGGTGTTTCTAAGACGCCCGACTGTGGCATCTTTTTCCTTATATTTATTTGTTCACCTTTCGAGGCGTCGCTTCAGACACCCGATCGGAAATTATTTATGTTCTGTTGGGATTTCAGGCGGACTACCGCCGTTTCCCTTTTACTTACCTTGTTATGATAATTTTGAATGAACATTGGTGAATATATTCATGACGCATCCATGCATGCATTTGTTATATCTTACGTCCTAACTGTCTTGCGAGTACTTTCAAAGTACTCACTGGCTTGTTGATTTGGCCAGATGCTGACGAAGGCGATTTCATGGATGAAGAGTTCGATAGCGAGTCCGACACTTAGAGGAGTCCCAGTCAGTCTCGTGCGACCCTGGATTTGGTCACTGTTTTATATCCGCTTCCGCTACCAAATAAATTCATCGAGCCTCACCTCGACGCTCGATGAGATGATAGACTTAGAGTCTTGTATTTCTCTCCCCGCTGTGTTTTTCCACCACCGCCCTATCCTCGAGTCAGTAGTATGTCTCCACACCACTGTGTCATGTCCGCCATTATGTATAATTATTGGCATGCTTGTAATAATTTGGTTGAGCAACCGTAGCTCAACCCTGTAATATATTTTATGCTACTGGCTTATTGTATCAAGAAATTGTCTACCAGTGAGGAGAATTTCTCTCATACTGGACTCAAAAGATTGGTTTCTCAATAAATATTTTTATTGGAAAACCGGTCCTGACAAGCTTGGTACCAGAGCCAGGCTGACTGTAGGAAGCCACTAGGTGCGATCGCTAATTGGTTATTACCATGATAGAGCTAATTTATATTTTTGCAATTGTAGTCATTTTCTGTCAGTCAGCATAAATTTATGATCTGACCATGCAGAATTTTTGCCTATTTTTGTAGATGGCCGACAACAGCTGCGAGTCTCAGACCTTCGCCAACGTACCCGATGGGTTCGTCAAGCTTCTTTCTTTCATCGTTCAGGTCGCGATGGGGCCATCCGTACGCCCAGTCTTCACACTCTGCCAGCACCGAGTCAACGACAGTCTGACCATGCACCAGGCCGCGGTGCAGTTCAAGGGAGGGCGTGGTGAGTTACGCCGCTTCCGGTTCATGGGAAGAGCCATGCCTACGGAGAGGCATGCTATGCAGATGGCAGCCCGCGAGGTGATAGCTCGTCTCAGGGATGTCCTTCCCGTGATGAAGACTCGTCGTTACCGTTATCTTCCGTGCCATGTGCCTTACACCTGTCACTACGCATACTCCTGCGCCAGAGGAGAACGAGACGAGGCTTTTGAGATGCTCATTGAGTATCTCCGGGCCCTGGAGGCAGCCTTCGACAACCTGGTGGACGACTTCGTAGCTACCCGCATGGACTCGGTCCATGGCTGTGCTGCCAACAGGAGGGAGCTCCTACCCATCGCTCCACCACTGACTTTTGTCTCTTCATCAGCATCTTTTACGCCTGCTCGACGCCTGCCTTCTACCGAAGAATTCAACCAAGTCATTGCGCCCACTCCAGCACGCACTGCACCAACCTTCGCGCCCACTCCTGTACGTGTTGCTCCGCCCCTGGCAACCGCTCCGTCCGCTCAGCGCAACACTACACGTATGGAGCCTATTAGCGAGGAGGAAGTCGAGTCCCCAACCTCGCTACGCCTCGCCCTCGGCAGGGCAAAGGAGATCGTCAACATCTCCGCCTGAGTACGCTTAGCTGCCGTGTATTGTACCGCTTTGTAAGATATGTACATAGGTTGTGAGAAGTAGCCTGTTTGCGCATCATGTAGGATCTGGAGGAGTGCACTAGCCTAAATAACATGTCAGG
Source organism: Triticum dicoccoides (assembly GCF_002162155.2). Lineage (NCBI taxonomy): Eukaryota > Viridiplantae > Streptophyta > Magnoliopsida > Poales > Poaceae > Triticum > Triticum dicoccoides. The sequence goes on along the minus strand of NC_041383.1, from coordinate 769,390,758 downwards.
ATTATGTACGCATATCCTGAGTTATGTATTGTATAATTACCGCCCGCGTATAAGATATGTAATGAGCAGTCCTTCTCCGTGCGCAAGTCGATTTGTTTTTCTTAAGTAAGCTTGGATATTTAATTATATCTGCCAACTTTATGCATTTATGGTTTTGTTTTGTGACTCTTTCCGCTTTTCTTATGAGTTTTACAAAATATATCCCCAGAGTGAAAAATGTCTCGTCCTTGGACACGCTCCATGCCAACTCCACCAGAGGAAAATTATGATACACAACCCAACAACGAGTTCACTCAGGGACAGTCAAGCCAACAGGGCAGTGAATCGGCACTTTCACAAATGTGCCGCCTTTATGAGCAGAGTCAGCAACAACATCGGGAGATGATGAACCAAGTCATCAACATGGGAAATCACCAGGGACAGTATCAACAGCATTCCAAGTTATCTGAGCTACAAAAGACACGTCCTCAAACATTTTCTCACACTGACAAGCCTCTTGAAGCCGAGGACTGGCATCGAGATATGGAGAGGAAATTAATTATTGCAAAATGTTCAGATCTCGAGAAAGTACTATATGCTCCACACTATCTCACAGGAGCAGCCGCATCGTGGTGGGAGAATTTTCTGCACATGCATCCCAACGAAACTGACATAACCTGGGATGATTTCAAGGAAGGTTTCCGTGGTGCACATATTCCTAAGAGTATTATGAAAATCAAGAAGAGAGAATTCGATGACCTCAAACAAAGGAACATGACAGTGTCAGATTACAACAGTCAATTTACCCTATTATCCCGCTACGCCAATGAGGAACGTATGACTGAAATCAAGAAGATGGAGAAATTCCTTGACGGTCTGGCGCCCGCGCTTAAATGCCAACTGGTCGTGCACACTTTTCCTGATTTTAAAACACTGGTGGACAAAGCCATTACTCTGGAAAATGAGAGACGCAGTCTGGAAGATATCCGCAAACGAAAAAGGGACCAGACGAATCTCGCTCGCAATCACCGAAGCAAGACAGATTTTCAAAAGGGTGGGACACACAAATTCTCATCCAATGCCTCACGCCCAATCAAGAATTTTCATGCAAGGGACAAGGAATTCACCTATCGCCCCAGCGTTACTTGTTACGCTTGTGGAGAAGAAGGGCACTATGCCAAACAGTGCCCCAAGCCAAGGAGTTCAACCCCAAAGCCGAACAACGGCGGCAATAATTCAGCACCCAAGCGAAACAATTTCAATCCCAACAATAACCACAGGAAGGGTCATCTGAACCACGTAACCAAAGAGGAGGCACAAAATGCTCCGGATATCGTACTCGGTACGTTTCCTGTCAACACAATACCTGCAATGGTTTTGTTTGATTCTGGAGCTTCTCACTCTTTCATTTCGAAAAGTTTTGCTTTGCAAAATAAATTTTCGATACTTCCTTTGGAGAAATCCATGATCATCAAGTCCCCTGGGATTCAGCAAGTTTCTCATAATTACTGTCAAAATGTGGTCATTGAGTTCGAAGGATTGGAGTTTCACGCAAATCTTATTGTATTGGAAAATAAAGGACTGGATGTCATCCTAGGAATGGATTGGCTATCCACCAATAAAGGTTTCATCGACTGTTACAACAGGACCGTGATTCTCACACACCACCAAGGGAAGACAATAAGAGTATCAGCCAAGAAAGGAAGAAGACCCCGGCAACCGAGATTAAATAAGGTGGACGTTTCTGAGCTAAACAAGGTTCCAGTAGTGTGTGAATTTCCATATGTATTCCCTGAAGAGCTGCCAGGCATGCCACCAGACCGAGAAATAGAATTCCGCATTGAGCTAGCACCAGGAACCGCCCCCATATACAAGAAACCATACAGAATGGCACCATCCGAGTTGGTCGAGTTGAAGAAGCAAATAAAGGAATTACTGGAAAAAGGTTACATTCGAGCCAGCTCCTCACCTTGGGGATCACCAATTTTATTCGCCAAAAAGAAGGATGGAACACTAAGATTGTGTATTGACTATCGAGCACTTAACATGGTCACAGTCAAAAACAAATACCCGATGTCAAGAATAAATGATTTATTTGATCAGCTCGCTCAGGCCAAAGTATTCTCAAAAATTGACTTAAGGTCAGGATATCATCAATTGAAGGTGCGAACGGAAGATATCCCCAAAACAGCCTTCACCTCCAGATATGGACTGTACGAGTTCACAGTGATGCCATTTGGATTAACTAACGCCCCAGCATATTTTGTTCACCTCATGAACAAAGTATTTATGAAGTTTATGGACAAGTTCGTCGTGGTATTCATCGACGATATTCTGGTATACTCCAAGACACCAGAAGAGCACGCAGAACATCTCAGGATTGTGCTAGGAGAGCTAGAAAACACCAATTGTATGCCAAGTTCAGCAAGTGCGAATTTTGGCTAAGACAAGTAGGTTTTCTAGGCCACGTGCTGACTCAAGACGGTATCGCAGTGGACCCAGAGAAAGTTAAGGCCGTACTTGACTGGAAATCACCAGCCAGCGTAACGGACATACGGAGTTTCTTGGGAATGGCAGGATATTACCGCAGATTTATTGAAGGATTTCCCACCATAGCCAAGCCTATGACACAATTGCACAAGAAAGATAAGAAATTTGAGTGGACAGAAGCCTGCGAGAAAAGTTTCCAAGAGCTAAAGCGGAAATTAACAACAGCACCGGTATTAATTGTACCCGACATACACAAGAATTTTGAAGTATATTGTGACGCGTCCAGAAAGGGTCTCGGATGTGTGTTGATGCAAGAAGGCAAGGTTGTCGCCTACGCTTCAAGGCAACTTCGCAAGCATGAGGAAAATTATCCCACTCATGACTTAGAAATGGCAGCAGTTATTCATGCACTCAAGGAATGGAGGCATTTCTTACTTGGGAATCGATGTGAAATATATACGGACCACAAAAGTCTCAAATATATTTTCACGCAGCCAGAACTAAATTTACGGCAACGACGCTGGTTGGAATTGGTAAAGGATTATGATGTTGGGATCCATTACCATCCAGGGAAAGCAAATGTAGTGGCCGATGCCCTGAGTCGGAACCCCAGCTCCAACGGAAACTATCTGCATAGCTTGAGGCCCGAATTCCATCAAGAATTTGCCAAGCTCAACTTGATGATGGTAGCAGAAGGCACCATATCAAACTTGGAAATACGACCCAACCTTGTGGAGAAAATTAAAGAAGCTCAGCCCGGTCACCCCAGCATTGAAGGAATTAAAAGAAAGTTGAATATGGGCAAGGCCTCGAAATTCGTCATAGACAATGAAGGAATGTTATGGTACGGAGAAAGGCTATGCGTGCCAAACATAGAAGACCTTAAACAGCAAATTTTAGCTGAAGCACACACCACTCCATATTCGATCCACCCTGGAGGAACCAAAATGTATAAGGATATTCAGGAAAGATTTTGGTGGCACGGTATGAAGAGGGACATAGCCGCCTTCATTGCATGTTGCGACTCATGTCAACGCATAAAAGCTGAACATCAGAGACCAGCCGGATTACTGCAACCCAACAAAATACCTGAGTGGAAATGGGACGAAATAGGGATGGATTTTATTGTCGGACTACCTCGGTCACGACACGGGAATGATGCCATATGGGTCATCACTGACAGGTTGACCAAAGTGGCACACTTTATTCCAGTGAAGACAACCTACACCACTCAGAGGCTTGCCAGGATTTATCTTTCCCGCATAGTTTGTCTGCACGGTGTCCCGAAGACTATAATATCCGACAGAGGCACTCAGTTCGTCTCAAGATTTTGGGAGCATTTACAACAGGCTCTGGGAACCCAACTAGCCTTCAGTACCGCATACCATCCACAGACTGATGGACAAACTGAACGCGTAAACCAAATTTTAGAAGACATGCTGAGAGCATGTGTCCTCACATATGGAACCAGTTGGGAAGAAAGCCTGCCATACGCCGAGTTCGCGTATAACAATAGCTACCAGGCCAGCCTACAAATGGCACCATTTCAGGCTTTGTACGGACGGAGATGTCATACCCCGTTAAATTGGTCAGAGACCGGAGACAGCCGCATCTTCGGACCAGACATGCTCAGAGAAGCCGAGGAAAAGGTCAAGCTAATCAGAGACCGACTTAAGATCGCTCAAAGTCGACAGAAGAGTTATTATGATCAGAAACATCATAGGGTCAGCTTCGAACCCGGTGAGTTCGTATACCTGAGAGTATCCCCTATGAGAGGATTGCAACGATTTAAGATTAAAGGAAAGTTAGCACCAAGATTCATTGGACCATTCTGCATAGTGGCACGAAGAGGCACTATAGCCTACCAGCTAGACTTACCCGAGGAATTATCCGATGTCCACGACGTGTTCCATGTCTCGCAATTGAGGAAGTATGTAAGCAACCCAGAGAAACAAGTATCCCATGAAAACATTGATGTGCAGCCAGACCTCACTTATCGAGAACATCCCGTAAGAATATTAGAGGAATCTGAAAGGAGGACCCGACAGAAGACCATCAAGTTTTTCAAAGTCCAGTGGAGCAATCACACCGACAGTGAAGCAACTTGAGAAAGCGAGGATTTTCTTCGGACTGAGCATCCACACCTATTTAAGGATCAGCTGAAATCTCAGGGACGAGATTTTTCCTAAGGGGGTAGGTGTTGTGACACTACAAAATTTTTATTTGGTTTTTATCAAAAACTTTGTGGTTTTTGAGGAGAGGCTATTTAAAATTTTTCTTTTTCAGAAAAAACCTTCCACTTAAAAACTTCCTTTGCCTTGGCAAGGATTTTATTTTTTTCAAACTTTGGTGGTTGATCTTTTGAAAACTTCTCCTCTGTTGGTTCCCTCTCAAAATTTATTTTTGGGAGTTTAAATTATTTTTCTTTTAAAATGAAGCTCTATGAAAATTTGAGGATTTTCATATCTTCGAACCACCCTTGACTTTGCATTGTTCCCATGTGGTAAAACCCTCCAAAATCTCCCCTACACCTTGTGATCAACCTAAGTTCTCTGTCCCAACTAATCCAAACAAGTTTTGGATTTTATTCTCATTATTTTCCCTCTCAAATCAATTCTGAAAATTATTTGGAGCCTTAGTGATTTTCAAAGCAAGTACTCTTTTTCACTTGAGTTTTGACCTCACACCAACTCCCCTGGATAGTCCTTTGTACCCACAACTCAGAACCATCTTGATCCACTCCTTCTCTTTTCAAATTTTTCAAAATTCAGTCTCTGCAAGTTTGGACCAGATTTGCCAAATTTGATGAAATTCATATCTACACTACTCCAAAAATTCCACCAAAATTCAGGCAACCTATTTGAGCAATGAGAAGCCACTCCACCAAGTATCAGCTCAAGGAAAAATCCCTAGATGCCATTTTCATTCTGTCGAACACCTGAGCTACACTGTTCCTTTGCAAATTCAGTAAGTTCAGTCTTCAGTGTCGTCTTCGTCCGTCAGTTTCAGTCACGCGGCCACAGTGCCCTTGGCATGTTCCTCGCCGCCTCTTCCTCTGGTCCGAAGCTTCACACGCGTGCGTGGAGCCTACCTGGCGTCGGTAGCTCGCTGGCCCGCCCTCGCCGGCGTCTTCTGCAGCGTCGGGACCTCCCGTGGCGGCCGACAGGAGACACACCACGGCAGAACACCGTTCAGTGCCGCCCAAAGCCCCCTGGCTCTCCGCGTGGCCTCATGCATGCCAGCGCACGCCCGTGGCACAGCCACCGTGGCCGGCAAGCACGGGACACGCTCTCCGCCGCCGACGGGCCCGCGCCATCCCCGTTCCGTCGAGCTTGCCCTTAACACCCAAACCCCGGCCAGTTTAGCACCAAAACGGACCCATTGAACCCCCGTGATGACGCTCGACCCCCTAACCACCCCGACCGAGCACTGCGCCACCGTAATCACTCGCCGGTGATCCTCGTTCACGGCAACCGCCTCGGACAGCCTATATAAAGGGGCCCCGTGCTCACTCTCATGCACGCAGCATCACCACTCCTCACCAACACCCAGCCAGGCCACTAGGGGGACCTCGAGGAGGTCTTCTCCCCTAGCTCCGGCCGCCTCGCCCCGCCTCGGCCTCCAGCTCGATTCACTCTGGTGAGGCCATCTCCGGCGCCCAAACCTCGTCCGTAGCCCTCTTCCACCCCTAGCACTCTAACCCCCTCGTCAATTTGAACCTTGCAGCCCTCTCCCGCGAGCTCCATCTTCGTCCGAACCACCGTCCGCTGGAGCAGGGGCCGCCGTCGACACAGTGCTCACCGGCGACCGCCACCACCACCAATCGACGCGGAATGGCGCCCTGAGCACGGACGTACTCCCCGATCTCCCTGCCTCGCTGTGGATCGCCGCCGGCAACCACCGCGGCTCTCGGGCGCCGACGAGCTTCGTCCGCCCCGTTTGAATGTTTAAGCCTGACAAGTGGGACCCCACCGTCAGCCTCTCTGCTCTCTCCTCTGAATCGTTTTCTGGAAGCGCCTTCGGGCAGAATGCGTTTTCTCTTTGGGCTGGCGTAGTTTCGGCCGAAGCGTTTTCTGTTTTTATAAACTAACCCCTGGAAATCTTCTGTTTCATTACAGATGAGTCCCTGGACAAAAACCTTTATAACTTTTAAAAAGAAAAGTATTTTTGATTGATTCTTCTTCTGTTCTCTTTAAAATTTTGTCTAGTTTTTTATCAGATTTATTTGAAAAATATTTGGTATACTTTCTGTGCACTCCTTGGTATTTACGTTAGCGCATATATTTTCTTTATACCGTAGATACCGAAGGAGGTGACGGAGCCGCAAACTTCACCGAGCTAGGCTCCGACTACTCCGAACCAGGCAAGCATGTTTGAACTTTTGATATGATGAGTGTCTTGGCATGTTTTGCATTTAGTTAGTTTCATGGCATGTTGAGAAGCATATCGGTGAACGTTATTTTATGTGATAATGAGGTAAGTGAGTTCGATGATCCATACGTGGATGAATGTGAATATGAATGGCCATGTGTTGGCATGAGGATGGGTAAGATGGCAGTGTTGTAGCATGCCAGTCTTACGCCAGACTATGTGACTTCAGCGTCAAACCGTATCGGTCCAGTACCTCTCATTTCCTTCCATGTACTACCACATGTTTTCCGCAAGGAATATGGTTTAGTAAGTTGCAAACCGCTTTCATGGTACACACCAAAGAGGAGAGGCCGTGATGATGGTTCCATGGCCCTGGATTAAAGCCAGTCATCCGGTCAGGGGGCATGGGTGTTTTCGGTTGGGACCGAGAGGGGGGCACCCCTTAGAGCGCGCGTATATAAATTTGATCCCATGCTATTCGAGATTGTGATCTCCCCGTCTCAAAAGTTTTTCTTGGACGATGTCTAGGGTGATTCCTAGCATCGAGAGGTATGATGGGTGTGTACTGGTTAGCTATGTTTTCTTCCGAAATACCGTAAACGGAACTAGTCCTTCGTGACTACGGAAATCCGTTGGCTGTGGGAATAATTTTGTACAAACTCTGCAGAGTCATATATCCCTCCAAATCATCTATTCCATGTCCACATTCGTATTATCTTGTCCTAACAATGACAGTGTTGATGACAGAGACTCCGGTGTTTCGCATGAGTGATAATTCCGGTTAAATGATATTCCTGTGGATGGACTAAGCCTTTTATTCTTATGAATTAAAAGTTTATTATGATTATTATTTATCTGCCCATAAAGCCCTTTCTGTGATGTCGCCCCGACGTCCGACTGTGGCATTTCTTTTAAAGCCCTTTCTGTGATGTCGCCCCGATGTCCGACTGTGGCATTTCTTTTAAAGCCCTTTCTGTGATGTCACCCCGACGTCCGACTGTGGCATTTCTTTTAAAGCCCTTTCTGTGATGTCGCCCCGACATCCGACTGTGGCATTTCTTTTAAAGCCCTTTCTATGATGTCGCCCCGACGTCCGACTGTGGCATTTCTTTTAAAGCCCTTTCTGTGATGTCGCCCCGACGTCCGACTGTGGCATTTCTTTTAAAGCCCTTTCTGTGATGTCGCCCCGACGTCCGACTATGGCATTTCTTTTAAAGCCCTTTCTGTGATGTCGCCCCGACGTCCGACTGTGGCATTTCTTTTAAAGCCCTTTCTGTGACGTCGCCCCGACGTCCGACTGAGGTATTTCTTTTAAATCCCTTTATGTGGTGTCTCTAAGACGCCCGACTGTGGCATCTTTTTCCTTATATTTATTTGTTCACCTTTCGAGGCGTCGCTTCAGACACCCGATCGGAAATTATTTATGTTCTGTTGGGATTTCAGGCAGACTACCGCCGTTTCCCTTTTACTTACCTTGTTATGATAATTTTGAATGAACATTGGTGAATATATTCATGACGCATCCATGCATGCATTTGTTATATCTTACGTCCGAACTGTCTTGCGAGTACTTTCAAAGTACTCACTGGCTTGTTGATTTGGCCAAATGCTGACGAAGGCGATTTCATGGATGAAGAGTTCGATAGCGAGTCCGACACTTAGAGGAGTCCCAGTTAGTCTCGTGCGACCCTGGATTTGGTCATTGTTTTATATCCGCTTCCGCTACAAAATAAATTCATCGAGCCTCACCTCGACGCTCGATGAGATGATAGACTTAGAGTCTTGTATTTCTCTCCCCGCTGTGTTTTTCCACCACCGCCCTATCCTCGAGTCAGTAGTATGTCTCCACACCACTGTGTCATGTCCGCCATTATGTATAATTATTGGCGTGCTTGTAATAATTTGGTTGAGCAACCGTAGTTCAACCCTGTAATATATTTTATGCTACTGGCTTATTGTATCAAGAAATTGTCTACCAGTGAGGAGAATTTCTCTCATACTGGACTCAAAAGATTGGTTTCTCAATAAATATTTTTATTGGAAAACCGGTCCTGACAGCCGGGAAGCCTAATCCCCGAAGGAAGTGAGACACGAACACCACGATCTCACCAGGCTTGGGAGTGGGAATAACCTGCCCTTGGGCAGGCAGCCTTTGCGAATTTCACCAGTTAGATACCGGGCGTCTCTCAGCTTTAGCACGTCTTCTTCCGTGATGGAGGAAGGCATCCACCGGCCTTGCAGGTCGGAGCCGAACATCCTCGGAGGTCCGAAGTGCCTGAATCTAGAGCTTTGGGTGTTGGAACTCGAGGCGAGGGGCGAATTCAATTGAGATTGAAAGAAAGGAGCGGGCCTTGGTCTCGTTATAAAGAGGTTGAATACGAAGATCCCTCCACGTGACCGTTCGGGACTCGCCTTCGATAGAGGAGGCGCGCCAACGGGCACGACTGGGTTACCCACACCTGTATTAATGAGAATCCCAGAATAAGGGGACACGATCTCTGCTTTGACAAGACGTGCCAAAGAAACCGCCTCGCTAAACACGCTGAGGTGGGACAGTAAAAACGATTCCAATAAAGGCTTGGCCGTGGTGTGACGTCACGCCGCAGAATACGTCACCAGATTGAATTTGTGTAAAGATTATTCTCTCTACGGTGGTATGTGGAACTTATTTTGCAGAGCCGGACACTATCCTTCTGTTCAAAATCTTCTATGAAGTATTCGGAGGAGGAACCCGCCTTGCAATGCCGAAGACAATATGCGCGCCGGACTCGTCGTCATTGAAGCCTGGTTCAGGGGCTACTGAGGGAGTCCTGGATTAGGGGGTGTCCGGATAGCTGAACTATCACCGTTGGTCGGACTCCTGGACTATGAAGATACAAGATTGAAGACTTTGTCCCGTGTCCGGATTGGACTTTCCTTGGCGTGGAAGGCAAGCTTGGCGATACGAATATGTAGATCTCCTACCATTGTAACCGACTTTGTGTAACCCTAACCCTCTCCGGTGTCTATATAAACCGGAGGGTTTTAGTCCGTAGGACAAACAACAATCATACCATAGGCTAGCTTCTAGGGTTTAGCCTCTTTGATCTCGTGGTAGATCTACTCTTGTACTACCCATGTCATCAATATTAATCAAGCAGGAGTAGGGTTTTACCTCCATCGAGAGGGCCCGAACCTGGGTAAAAACATTGTGTCCCTTGTCTCCTGTTACCATCCGCCTAGACGCACAGTTCGGGACCCCCTACCCGAGGTCCGCCAGTTTTGACACCGTTAACGGGCGTGGGTAACCCATCCGCGCCATTGATTATGGAGCTTGGGAGATAAGCGGGTTTTACCAGGCTGTTGGGGACGCATAGCTTCGTCCGCCCATATAAGGGGATAAGGATCCACCCTTTTACCTACGCCTTCTTCCTCCTTTGCTCATCCATTTCCGCGCACTCGAGCTCCTGCGCCCAAGCCCGCACATCCCACCTCAACCTTCTCCAGTCATGTCCGGAGCGGGAGGCAAGTGCATGGCCTCCTCCATCACGGAGGGGCACATCAAAAAGTTGAGGAAAGCCGGATACTTGCACAACGACATTGCGCACCGGCTTCCAGACGAGGGGCAGCTCGTCCCCTCCCCCAGGCCCCATGAGAGGGTGGTGTTCCTCCCCCATTTCCTCCGCGGACTGGGATTCCCACTCCGCCCATTTGTCTGGGGGCTCATGTTCTACTACGGCCTGGATTTTCACGATCTGGCCCCGAACTTCATCCTCAACATCTCGGCGTTTATCGTCGTGTGCGAGGCCTTCCTCTGCATCAAGCCCCACTTCGGTTTATGGCTGAAGACCTTCAATGTCAAGCCGAAGGTAGTGGGCGGCCAGCAGGCGGAGTGTGGAGGTGCCATGGTGGGCAAGATGCCCAACATTATATGGCTCGAGGGCTCCTTCGTGGAAACCATCAAAGGGTGGCAATTGGGGTGGTTCTACATCACCGAGCCACATGACCCTGAATGGGCAGCGGCCCCTGAATTCCGATCTGGCATCCCCACACGGCTCACCTCCTGGAAAGAGAAGGGCCTGTCGTGGGGTAACTCGAGAGAGCTGACCGGACTCCAAACCTGCGTCCAAAACCTGGTGGACAGGAAGGTTAAACTTCTCAACATATTCCAGGTCATGCTCTTCCACCGGATCCTCCCGTGTCAATGGTGGGCTTTTAATCTATGGGAATTCGACACGGCCCAGCACCAAACTTTGTCCAGGCTCTTCGACACAACGCACGAGGATGCCTGGAAGGTGCTATTCAAGGGCGCCAAGGTTCCCCCTCCCATTACCGAGGATCGCGGATTCTGCGCGAAGCGCCAAGCCAGCGTAGTAAGCTTGTTTTACCCTTTATAGGATACTTGTTTTTCATAGTTTGACTCTATGCGGGATATAAACTCCCTTGCCTTTGACAGGATTGGCAAAAGAAGACCGGACAGATCGACTATCCAGCTCCTTTGACCGAAGGCCCATCGGACGCCCGATTAACGGGCCTGCTGGTTCCGGCACCTCACGTGGTGCCAGAGAAGAAGGCCAAGAAGAAGGCCACGGGAACTCGAAGGAGTTCCCGGCGCCAGGTGTTGTCGGACTCATCATCCGATGACTCCGAGGCGGACTCCTCCCGTGAAAACGAGGAGGAAAAAGAGGCCTCTCTCCCAGCAGGGGGAGAGAAGAAAAGGAAGGCTGCCCCAACTGGGGAGGCCGGAGGGTCCAAGAAGGGAAGGACCCTTCCTCCGGACTACTCCACCAACACCGATGACGGCGAAGAGGAGTGGCCACCGAGGGCTAAGCACCTGGCAAAATCATAAGTGTCCGGATACCAGAATAACTCATGGCATTTCATTTGTCACACAGAATCTCCTAACGCCGAATATAACCCTGCAACCCGCCCAAGGACGGGCTCGACGCTTCAACGAGCGGCTCCCTGGATTCGTCGGACGTGAATAGCACCTCACTTCCGGCTGCCTCCTCTCCTCACACCGCGGATGACACCGAGGTGGGGGCCCAAAAGGTGCCCAGACAGGAGGAGGCGGACCAGGAGGCGCCGCAAGGCAACCACCCGGACTCCAGGCACAAGGGGGATAAAACCCTAAAGGGCTCTAAGTCCGGCCCTGGGCCGGACTCCGCGTCGGAACCTTCATTGGTTCCGGAGTCTGGCAGGCGGCCCCTTCGTAAGAAGGGCGAGACTGCGACACCGGTGACCTCCGTCCAACCGGAGGCATCGGATAATTTGCTGGAGGCGCTTAACGGCGCCTCCATCGACGAGGAGCACCGCACTGTTATGAGTGTGGTGATCCAGAAAGTTCAGTCTGCCAAGAGCGGGCTGACTGAAGCCTGTGCCAGCCTTCTAATAGGATTTGAGGTATGTATTTAAGATATGTAAAAATATTACCGCATAGACAGTATCCCCTGATGCTCAGTTTGGTGTTCCGAAAGAAAAGCCGGACTGAGGATCTAAATAGATATACGCATGAGTCTAACATAAAAATGTCAATATGGGAATGCAGGCCGCGCTGCTGACCTCTGCCGCACTGACTGCGGAGGTCGATGCATTGAAGCAGAGCCTCGAGCGGTCCGAGAACGAGCTCGGCCTTGCCAAGAGGCAGCTCAAGGACAAGGAAGATAGGTAGTACCTTATGTAAGTGTATATAAAAATACCTGGTTGCAAATAGTGACAGGATTAACGTGAATGTGACAGGGGCCACAACCGAGGTGGCAACCCTGAAGGAAGCGCTGTCCAGGGCCGAAGATAATGCGGCCATGGAGCACGCCGAGCGAGAGAAACAAGAGGCGCGGGTGGCGGAGGTGCGGCAAGAGCTCAATGCTCTCGTGAAAAAACACGAGAGTCTAGAGCTTGACTCAAAGACGCGAGAGTCCGAGCTTGCCTCGGCACTTGAAAGTGCCAAATCTGCCAAGGCCGAAGCCCAAAAAGCCCTCCAGGAGATTGAGGCGATGAAAAAGATAGCGGCGGGTAAGGCATTCTTTATGCAAAGCAAGCATGTGACAGTGAATTACGTGTTACTTACCCGAATCCGGAACCCTCCAGGAGCATTCGCAGATCTGCCCCACAGTGTGTCCGCCGCCGCCGCATTCTACCGAGCCGAAGAAGGGAGCTCGACAGAGAAGGTGTTCTGGTCCCAGTATGCTGAGGCCGGACACCCGGTGCCCTTGAGCGACCAGCTGAAGCAGCTAGTCGAGCTGCATAAGGTGGTCGAACAGGCCATGAAGGGCCTTATAGGCCGGCTGTGGCCTGGGGAGGTCCTGCCTGAGAGCTACTTCGGGCTGGTGAGGCTACTGGTGGATGCCTGTCCCTGGCTTGAAGTCATCAAGCGCTCCGTCTGCATCGAAGGTGCCCGTAGGGCCCTTGCCCGTGCTAAAGTGCACTGGGGCAAGATGGACACTGAGAAGCTTGTGACGGACAGACCACCGCCGGGTAAGGAGTATCGCAAGCCCGAGATGTATTATGAGGGCGTCCTGAAGGGTGCCCGCCTTATAGCGGGTGAATGCTCCAAAGATGTAGTTTTTGAGTAAACTCGCATTTGTTATCCTGTACGCTGAAAACTTGTTCATATGCGCTAAGCAACGCTTGTGAATTTAAAATATTACTTTCTGTGCGGCCGTTTATTAAATTTGAGAGATGGCGAGTCGTTGGCTTCTACCCCCATGCCACGAGTGCTGGGGTGTTCGGGATAAACTTGAGCGCTCTTTTTCCCATTCTTGGGTCCTTCGAGGGAGGCGCTCAACGCCACGAACGAGGCAACCGGATTATAATGCTTGAACACTCTCACTTAGCCATAGAATTCTATAGTTTTAAATTTCAGCGAAGCCCCTGGTATTCGGAAGACCGAGTTCGGGGCGCTATCCATGCCTGGGCCGGACAAAGCCGACTCCTCGCTCTAAGCGGCATAAGTCTTTAGGGGCTAGAAAACCTCTCGAAAAGCGACCGGCTCTCGCCCTATCATGACGGTCAGTTTTAGCTTTCTCCACTGAGGTGCTTAACCCAGCTCAACCGGGGCACAATCGCAGTGGTTCTCCCAGCGCTACCTTAGCCGATATAACAGAATGTAAGGTACCAAAACATGGGAGCCGGGCAAATCCAACTATTGACCCAAGACATGATTCGGAGCCGATGCATATAATGCTATAAGTTCGGGGTGCCGAACTTGTGAAAGTGTTCGGACTTATCACACCATATTTTGGGGTACTTAAGCCCCTGGTGTATTTGGCCGTACCAAACTGTACGGGTGCAACATGTCATAAGTGAATATATATATAAAAAAGAAATGCAACAATAAGCAGAAGCTATGTATTGTTTATTTAGAAAGGTTGCAGTAAAAGCAGAACGATACAAATAGTGCGATAAGCAATGGACGGGACTATTTGACATGTCCCGCTCCAGGGGCGAGCTGCGGTATGATATGTGAAACAAGTATACTGCTCGTTATAGAGACCACCTGGACACTCGACTTAGCTTTCTGCTTCCCTGGCTATTGCATCATGTGTTCGACGATTCTACTGCCGGACAGGGCTTCTTGAGAAAGGAGTCCTGAGAGTAAGAGAAAAAAGAATGACACAATCGGTAGCCCCTGGTGCGGTTGAGCCGCCTTCTGGGCCTGCCGTGGTCGTGCCCCTCCCCCTGTGCCCATGGTATTTCCAGAGCGTAATTATGTACTTGTAGTACTGGTTTCGCAATTTCGCGAGGGCTGGGGTTGGGGCCGCATTGCTACGCGTGCTCGGGACGTGCCAGGCGGTCTTGTTGTAGGTTACTCCGGGCGCGCTTGATGGTGTCCAGACGTTTAATAGCCGGACTCGAGGATTGCCTTGAGAGGCTGCTTTGTACTTCCGCCGCGAGGGCCGCCGTATGCTCCTCCGTTCGGAGGGAGTGTTCGGTGTTTTCGTTGACCGTAATGACTCCTCGAGGGCCTGGCATCTTGAGCTTGAGGTATGCATAGTGCGGCACCGCATTGAACTTTGCAAATGCGGTTCGTCCGAGCAGTGCGTGATAGCCGCTGCGGAACGGGACTATGTCGAAGATTAACTCCTTGCTTCGGAAGTTATCCGGGGATCCGAAGACCACTTCAAGTGTAACTGACCCTATACAGCTGGCCTCTACACCTGGTATGACGCCTTTAAAGGTTGTCTTTGTGCGTTTAATCCTTGAGGGGTCTATGCCCATTTTGCGCACTATATCCTAATAAAGCAGGTGCAGGCTGCTGCCGCCGTCCATCAGGACTCTAGTGAGGTGAAATCCGTCAACGATTGGGTCTAGAATCAATGCAGCGAATCCGCCATGGCGGATGCTAGTGGGGTGGTCCCTTAGATCGAAAATGATCGGGCAAGAGGACCATGGATTGAACTTTGGGGCGACTGGCTCCATCACATATACATCCCTTAGCGCATGCTTCCTCTCCCTTTTGGGTATGTGGGTTGCGTATATCATGTTCACCGTCCGCACTTGTAGGGGGAAGCCCTTCTGTCCTCTATTGTTCGGCGGCCGGGGCTCCTCCTCGTCATCGCTATGCAGCCCCTTGTCATTGTTTTCGGCATTTAACTTTCCTGCCTGCTTGAACACCCAACAATCCCTGTTGGTGTGGTTGGCTGGTTTTTCGGGGGTGTCGTGTATCTGGCACGAGCGATCGAGTATTCGGTCCAAATTGGACGGGCCCGGAGTATTTCTTTTGAATGGCTTTTTCTGCTGACCGGGTTTAGAGCCTCTGAATCCAGAATTGACTGTCGTATCCTTAGCCTTATCGCCGTTAATGCGGCGCTTATGCTTGTTGCGATGCGACCTGCCGTTGTTGTCCTTGGTATCCGAATTACCAGGGCTCTTGGTCATGTTGTTACTACGAGCTAGCCAGCTGTCCTCTCCCGTGCAAAAGCGGGTCATGAGTGTTGTGA
Organism: Triticum dicoccoides; assembly: GCF_002162155.2. Classification (NCBI taxonomy): domain Eukaryota; kingdom Viridiplantae; phylum Streptophyta; class Magnoliopsida; order Poales; family Poaceae; genus Triticum; species Triticum dicoccoides. The sequence goes on along the minus strand of NC_041383.1, from coordinate 769,375,000 downwards.
GGGCTGCCATGGATTTCGGCTTTTCCTGTCCTAGGTGCCGGGCGAGCCACTCGTTGCGGATGTTATGTTTGAAGGCTGCAAGGGCCTCTGCATCCGGACAGTCGATGATTTGATTTTTGTTGGTTAGGAACCGTGTCCAGAATTGTCTGGCCGATTCCTCTGGCTGCTGAATTATGTGGCTTAGGTCATCGGCGTTTGGTGGTCGCACATAGGGGCCCTGGAAGTTGTCGAGGAACGCGGCTTCCAGGTCTTCCCAACAACCAATTGACTCTGCTGGCAAGCTGTTAAGCCAATGCTGAGCTGGTCCTTTAAGCTTGAGTGGGAGGTATTTGATGGCGTGTAGATCATCACCGTGGGCCATGTGGATATGAAGGAGGTAGTCCTCGATCTACACTGCGGGATCTGTTGTGCCATCGTATGATTCGATGTTTACGGGTTTGAAACCCTCGGGGATTTGATGATCCATTACTTCATCTGTGAAGCATAGTGGGTGTCCGACGCCCCTGTACTGGGCTATATCACGACGTAGCTCAAATGAGCTTTGTTTGCTGTGTTCGGCTCAGCCGGATTTGCTATATCCGGCATGACGGTTATCGTCATGTGTAGTGAGGCGCCCACGCAATCCGTAGATCGATCTTGTTTGCCTTGCCTTGTCCTCTAATATATTTCGCAGGTCTGGCGCATTTCCCCGCGCCTTGGTATTTTTTGAGCGGCGCCGGGATACGGCTTGAGTGGAGGGCCGAGAGGCCTCTCTGTCGCGGCCACGAGGTGGCCGGTCAGCCGTATCATGCGCTGGTGATGTAGCTTTGGGTGCTTCCTCCTCTAATCGGGGTAGCAGACTACGTTTTGGGTAGCTCTTGGAGGGGCGTTCGAGTTCATACTCTTCGGCCTCAAGGACTTCAGTCCATCTGTCAGCTAGCAAGTCTTGGTCAGCTCTAAGCAGTTGCTGCTTTTTCTTGAGGCTGCTTGTCGTGGCCATAAGCCTGTGTTTGAAACGCTCCTGTTCGACGGGATCCTCAGGCACGACATATTTGTCATCGTCGAGGCTTGCCTCGTCTTCGGAGGGAGGCATGTAATTATCGTCCTCTACCTCTCTATCTGCCGCTCTCTCACGAGGGCTGGTTTCTCCATCCTCCTGCGCTGAATCCTGCTGGAGGGGGTCGTCTTTGGCACTTTCCGGGGTGTTATTGTCTCCCGTGCCGGAATCACCGTTTTTGCTGTGGCGGGATTTAGAGCGGCGCCGCTGACGTCGGCGCTTAGGCTATTTCTTGGAGGGATCATCCTCCATTGTTCCATCGCCATTCCCATCTTTTGGGATGTCCACCATGTATATGTTGTATGATGAGGTGGCCTTCCAGTGCCCTGTAAGCGCCGGTTCTTGGTCGTCTCCTGCATCGTCGTCCATACCGTCGATGTATTCGGAGTCGAAGTTGAGCATGTCGGTTAAATCATCCACAGTGGCTACGAAGTGGGTGGTGGGTGGGCTTTGAATTTCGTCATCCGCATCCCAACCTTCCTGACCATAATCCAGCCAGGGCTCTCCTGATAAAGAGAGAGACTTTAGCGAATTCAGGATGTCGCCAAAGGGTGAGTGCTGAAAGATGTCCGCGGTAGTGAACTCCATGATCGGCGCCCAATCGAATTCGATTGGCAGGGGCGCAGAAGGTTTGGAGTCCGGAGAGGAGTCCGGCACCATGGAGTCACGAGCTTCGCAAAGGACAGGGTTGGTGTTCGGCTCGATCGCCGTAGAGATAGCAGCCCCCGAGGCGGTGTCCAGCCACCCGTCCTCGATCGGCACAGTCGGCTCCGAGCTAAGGGTCGGAGCGGACACTGGTTCGGCCTCCAGGGCACTGTCCGGCGGCAGAGCTAGATCATGCCCATCGTGACAGTGCGGCGCGCTTGGCTGTGGCTCGAACCCATCGAAGATCAAGTCTCCGCGGACGTCAGCCGTATAGTTTAAACTTCCAAATCTGACCTGATGGCCAGGGGCGTAGCTGTTGATCTGCTCCAGATGGCCAAGCGAATTGGCCCGCAGTGCAAAGCCGCCGAATATGAAGATCTGTCCGGGGAGAAAAGTCTCACCCTGGACCGCATCGTTGTTGACGATCAGAGGAGCCATCGGGCCTAAATATCACGACACAGAGGAACTCTCAATGAAAGCACCAATGTCGGTGTCAAAACCGGCGGATCTCGGGTAGGGGGTCCCGAACTGTGCGTCTAGGCGGATGGTAACTGGAGACAAGGGACACGATGTTTTTACCCAGGTTCGGGCCCTCTCGATGGAGGTAAAACCCTACTCCTGCTTGATTAATATTGATGATATGGGTAGTACAAGAGTAGATCTACCACGAGATCAGAGAGGCTAAACCCTAGAAGCTAGCCTATGGTATGATTGTTGTTCGTCCTACGGACTAAAACCCTTCGGTTTATATAGGCACCAAAGAGGATTAGGGTTACACAGAGTCGGTTACAATGGCAGGAGATCTACATATCCGTATCGCCAAGCTTGCCTTCCACGCCAAGGAAAGTCCCATCCGGACACGGGACGAAGTCTTTAATCTTGTATCTTCATAGTCTAGGAGTCCGACCAAAGGTGATAGTTCGGCTATCCGGACACCCCCTAATCCAGGACTCCCTCAGACACTGTGTAGCGTGCCATTGGTATTCTAATTTACGTGTTTTGCACATACTCGAAGTACTAGTAAGGTACACGTGCATTGCACGCATCAGATTTTGCAACCAAATTATGAATAAATACCACACTATAGCATGTAAGCTCTGAGTCATATATGCGTGATGTAGCCCTTCGTTTAATTCTTATAGTTCATCTCATTCAAAATCAATTATTTTTTATAAAAAAAACTAAGAACGCGTGAATAGGAAAAACATGGGATTATAGTGGAATGTCGTCTTGAATCCTACAGGATTGTACGAGTGTTCGATTGTGCATAGAAAAACGCAGAATTATTTCAAAGAGGTTTGAGTGGATGGGATGTTTCCTATGAAATCTAGTCCAAATGAATCATATGGAAAAATTCCTATGGTTTACAATCCTACGAATCAAACAACCAAGATAGGAAAAATTCCTAATTATTAGAATCCTCCAAAATTCCTTTGAGAATCCTTTGAATCAAAGAAGCCCTTAATCTATTTTATGATTCATGGAATTGTGCGTTGTAAAGAATAAAGTAAAAACAAATAATGGCAATTCAACTAGAAAAAAAGTTTGGGCAGTTATGATACGGAAGATTCTAGAACAAAAGAGAACCACTGTTGTTTTAAGGTTTGTGCATTATGCTTAAGTTCAACCATGGAGTCTGCTAGATTGTACATGTGGCAAAATCCGGTGGGGAGGCTAGAAGATGGTGCGAGGGGCCGAGTGGAGGGAGACTATGAAGCAATGCACAAGTGCGAGATCGATATTTAGAGAGAGGGGGCGAACACGTGCGCTGTTGCACGCAGTGGCGGAGCCATGAAAAATAAATGAGCTAGGGGGCCAAGCATTGGTAATCCTTTACGAGGAGGGTCAATTCATGAAATTAAACCTTTTTAGCAGCAATTGTGTAATGATCACATTCATATTAGCATTGATATATAGTGATGTTAGGGGGGGCAGGGCCCTTACTGCCCCCTGTCTTCGCCATTGTGCACGCGTCTGAGAGATGAAGCGGAAGGCATGGATGATGAGAGGGGGACGTTGGATATATAATTAATGTGGGTGTATTAGCTATTTATGTTAATCCTATATAGAGAGGTATAGATTGATCAATGTGGACGTGGGAAAGAAGGTGAGACCTCACTTGATATATCGATTGATCGGTTTGTGTGGAAAGATATGAAAGACCTAGCTATATACACACATACATAGAGGAACATCGATCGTTGCGCATGCACGCGTGAGAGATAAAGAATGCCCGGTATGATGGAGAGGGGGATGTGTGTGGGTGGGTGCCTTCATGGGAGACCGACCTGAAGAAAAAGATTGCATGCGTGAGATAGATAATGCCGACCGGTAGTGTGTGTGCATGCATGCACGAGAGAAAGTTAGTGGTACAATTATAAAGAGAAGACTACTGTGTGGGTGTAAAAGAATAGGTGAGGTCATAATCAATGTAAAGTTGAATTGAAATATTTGAATAAGAGATCCTGATGTTTGAAACCCATGCATGCATGAATATAACGGAGATCTGCGTTGTGTGGTTTGGAAACGAGCATGTTGTAATGTATACACATTGAACAAGGTCAGACTGATTTGAATTTGAGATACCGATGGCAGACATCATTTGCCCACGTCGCATCCGTGCATGGACACACTATTCTAATTGGAGATGATGGGCGGCTTTCGCATCACATATCTATATCTATA
>NC_041383.1:769310115-769370323 GCF_002162155.2 Triticum dicoccoides | reverse complement strand
ATGGATACTACCACCTAGTGGTAACTACCACTTAAGAATCCACCGTCGATCTTCCGTGCTTAGATCTGAGTTTTTCTTTCTTAGAATGCTACAGAATTTTAACGGGTCTAGGTTCCACGCGACCCGTTTGGTGTTATTACTAATTATACTATTAGTTTAATTGGTGGTTATCTACGGCGTACTGGTGGCCATCGCTTATCCAAGAATTTGAATGCATCTATCTATTCGTCGTTCTTATCCGTATACTAACCAAAACGGTTCTATTTTCTCGACCTACCGTTCTGCCCGGCCACACTTCCCTCAACAACTGGAGACGGCGGATTGGCGTCGTCGTCGTGACTCTCACCGGCTGGACGGCGAAGCGTCGTCATGATTATTCTTCTGCCACATCTGAGGCAGTGAAACCACGGCTGGCCGACGTCGTCCTGAGTACCACGCAAGTCAAGGTGATCATAAGCTGCATGCTTCCATGCTCCGTCGCTTTTTCTTTCAACTCTCATCTCTATTGCTTCATGTGGATCAACAGGTTACGAGCAACGGCAGGGAGTAGTGCGTTGAAGCGACACGACATGCACAAAGTTGATCGATGTTCGCCGGCGACTTGCGGGTGACTGTACAGCGACGGAGACGGCAACCAGTGTTGTTCCTGAACATGCGACATTACTCACTGCCATCAACGATGATGACGAGCCAAACCTTGCAACGTTGTCGATCGCCGTCGACGGTAGCGGCGCCCGCGTGCACGACCCATGCTCACGAACTGCTAGATCCAATAATGGTGGTTGTATGATGCATGATATTCTTTTGGACTTGAGAGAAATCTACGGTTACATTCCTACCAAAAGAACGATGTAGTTTTTGGGTCTCTCATCCACATCCACCTAGGCAATATTTGAGGATCAATCACAGACTGGAGTTCATGAATTTATCAACGAAGAAGTTTATTTTTTGATACACACGATCCATGCTCATTTTTTTCATACTACATACTACTACTTCTGTGTACAAAATACTGTATACTACATACTATATGTATACCCCATACATTTTATATAGAGATACACATATATACTACTTAAGAGTTGGTACGTAAAGCCTGCCTTGAATTTACTTGATGGAGATCGGCCAGCAGCGTACATACGCCATTTAAGATATATTCCATAATTTGTATTATACATTTGTTTGTAGTACAATATACTCCATACTTCCTTGAAAGGAAAATACTCCGTACTTTCTTTTACATACTATATACTCCCTACGTTCTAAAAATATTACTCCACTCTATATACTCCTTTGAGCGCATACTATATACTCTATACTCTCTAAAAAATGGCACCACATTCTTTTTAAACCCATTATACGCTCTTTTTACATATATTCTGTGCCACTTTCTGGATATACTCTTTTTTGGATGAATATACTACTCAATATTTAATTCAAAAAAGTTATATGGTATTTTCAGAATTAAACAATTATATAGCCCAGTTTCAAAAGAAAATACACATATACTCTATACTATCATTTTGATATACTCCATACTACAGCTAAGAGCAGTATCTATACTTCCATACAAACTAGAATATTATGTACACTTACCAATAAAAAAGAGAGTAGTATGTACACACCATACAACAAAAAAGAGTATACTACATACACAATACTACCTTTTGGGGTACTATTTTATACGCCAAGATATTTGACGCAAAGTTTGTCAATACATACTCCATACTCCAATAATTATATGTATGTTGGAAAACTCCATACTAGAAGCATACATGAGTATACTCGAAGTGTTTAAAAGTATTATATTCTTTACTATATTGTGTAGAAAATCTAGAAAAGATAATGTTCCAACGTTACCTATTTAACGAAAACAACTCTGACTAGAAAATTTCCCTCTACCTAACAAGAATAATCAGCATCTCGTTCACATCCTTATATCTCATAGACAAGTTGTTGTACGTAACCAAGATTTTCTGGACACTCTGGCCAATAATCTAGGAGGTAGTTGAACCAGTGCGTCGTTAGCTGCCGGATTATTTTAATGTAAAAACTGAAGTTGGTGCCTATCAGATTACGTAGCACCCGTTAACCTACTTGTCGACCCGGTTGAGGGAGGGGGAGGACACGTGGAGCGCAGCTAGCTAGGTGGTAACTACAAGTGCTTGTAGATAAAATTTGTTTGTGTGCGGGTAACTTTAACTTTGAAAGATGGTTGTTGGATGAGGCGAATCTGATGGTCCAAAGATGGCGAATTTGAGCACTATTGGCCGTTGGATATCATCTAGATTCCACCAGATTTCGCCACATGTATAATCTAGAAGACTCCATGGTTGAACTTAAGCATAATGCACAAACATGAAAACACAAGCACTTCTTATTTGTTCTAGAATCTTCCATATCAGAATTGCCCAAATGTTTTTTCTACATGATTTGCCATTATTTGTTTTTACTTTATGTCTCACAACGCACAATTTCATGAATCTTAAAATAGATTAGCTTTCATATAAAAACTAGATGATTTTGAATGAAATGAACTATAAGAATTAAACGAACATCTACATCATGCATATATGACTCAAAGCTTGCATGCTATAATGTGGTATTTATTCATAATTTGGTTGCCAAATCGCATGCGTGCAATGCACGTGTACCTTACTCTACTCTAAATGGTGTTTGTGTGTGAGTTATGCGTGTTGAGGTGCAAATTGTCTTTTTTGGTACACGTTAAGCTTGTTCTTCCGAAAATTCAAGCCGCACCTTGTTATGCCAAAAATTGAAGCTATCGTCTCTGTCTATCGTGTTGTGAAACTCCCGCCTCTTCAACCCGCGCCTTGTTAGCCAGAAATATTTAAGATATATCTTTGTCTCGTTGTGCTCCGACAACTCCCTCCATCTCAACACGCGCCTTGCTATTCCGAAATTACAACGTGCGTGAAAACTCCCACCTCCTATGAAATCCCGACACGTGAAATGCCCATGGTACCCCTGAACCGAAAGAATCGCCTCAAATCGGTGGAGGGTACTTTCGTAACTTACCCCACATTTCGGACAAGCACGTCTCTAAGCCATGGTTCCCCACTGCCATCCCATCCGCCCACCCATTCGTACACCGAGGCCGCAAAAACCCGCGACGAAACCCCACACCCTGCTCCGTCCGCCACCCAGCCGGAGCCTCTTCCCCGACGACGTCGTCCACAGCAACACCTCGACGTCCCTCATCCACCGTACTAGATGAGGATCCGTCGTCGATCTCATCATCCCTCCGGTTCAGCCACCCCGTCCTCCACCTCCAAGGAGTTGCCCCGATGTTCCCCTCGTCTTTCGCACCACCTCCATTCCCACACCGCCGTCTTCACCTGCACCACCGTAAGAGCATCATCATCACCGTTTCCTCGGATGAGGCTGCGGCCTAATCGGTGCCACCAAAGAGGTTGTACACTAATCGCCGCATTTTCTTCTTGATTCGATCTCACGGTGCTACCGGCGCTCGGTCCCGAGCCGACACGGCGCGGCTCCATCCATGGCGGCGTCGCCGGCCACTTCCTCCATGGTTTCGCTCCCTCGGCGGCGACGTCCACATCAGTAGGAGCTGCTACTGCTTTAGCTCTCGCCCGCGCTGCTGCTCTGCTCTTGCTCTCGGTCCCCTTCCTGGTCTGCTCTTGCTATTGCTCTTGCTCGCGCTGCTGCTCTCGCTCTTGCTCTTGCTTGCGATGCTGCTCCGATTTGGCTACACTTCAGTCAACTGAATCGACCTTTGGGTCAGTCGATTTTCAAGGGGTGAGCTCGCCGGGGTGAAGGAAGAACCAGCCGCAGCGGGGAGGGGGGCTCGCCGGAGAGGTACCCCACTATCTATCTTAGGGTTAAGGATAGGGGCGGTGGTCGCAGGCGGTGGCGGGGCGGTGGCGGGGCGGTGGCATGGGGATCGCCAGAGAAAAAGCTCGGCACGGGGGGGCCTAGAGGGATGGCCGGGGCGGCGGCGGACCAGCGGTGGGGAGTGTTTTCGGGGCGGGCGGGGCGGCGCACTGCCGGCCGCGGGCGGCAGGGGGCTGCTATTTGGCCGGTGGTGGTTGGCGGCTCAGGGGGGTGGAGGTTGAAGATGAACCACAGGCCCTTGATTTCGTATCTAATGGCTGCAAAATCGACTGACCAGAGATGAAAAAGTCAGTCGACCGACGTGTAGCCTCACCTTGCTAGTGCATTCAGTTTCGACAGCAAAATTCAGTTTCGACAGCAAAATTCAGTTTCGATAGTTAAGTTCAGTTTCGACGGTTAAGTTCAGTTTCGACAGTTAAGTTCAGAGATGAGCGGCTGATGTATTTTACATCTAGCACTATGTGGTTATGTATTTTACGTCATGTATTGGAGATGCTATTATAATTCCACTCATGTTAACATTCTTTGTTGTCTCTCGTGTCCTACTTCAGCCTCGGCGTCGTACAACTCACCGGAGCTTTTCCAACGATGAAACCCTCCATCACAGCGGAGCGATACCTCAGGCTCCATCTCCAGACGCCTAAGATCTTCTTCCCCTCCTCCGACAGCAAAGTCAGCCGGAGCATCCTCACCGGCCAACCCAATCACGCTGAGATCGACATGGCTTCGCCAAAGAGGTTGTACACTTGTTGCATCTCTTTTTTACTCTACATGTTATATATATTGTCCATGGAGCACTCGTACTAACAGGAAATACGATTATTTTCTCCTACTATATGACAAGCAGTGAGGTACCGGGCAACTTAGCTATCCGTGATGGACTCTCTTGAACGCCATCATTATTTATCTCTGCGCGTTTGAGTTGTGCATTTGTCGATGGGCCTGGGAGTTGAGCTAGTATGGCAGTGGCCTCGGTCCAAAGTAAGAGAAGTATCACAAAAACATTTTTTTAGTGTAGGATTTTCCTTGCTCAAGCCTGCCTACTAGAATTGCCAGTGCTTGAAAGGAAAAGTGAATGAAAAACATAGGAATTGGAAAGTTTCCTATGGTATTACTTTTCATGAATTTGGTGCAAAGGAATGGAGCAAAGGAAAACTGTAGGATTTGTTCCTTTAGTGTCTCCTTGAAAGAAAAACCATAGGAATTCTAATTTCCACTTCTCCTCCTTTTCATATTCCTATTCATCAAGCACAAGACTAAGAGATAGCAGCATAATAGCATTATAACCGTACATTTTCTTGTGGTTTGACTTAATCTCACCATGCTTTTTTGCATCCTGTGATCTTCGAATTGTTGTGAATCAAACACCCAGATTGGCAGAAATCCTGTGTTTTGAAATTCTCTATTTTGCACGTGCATTCCTATCCTATTCCTGTCTATTTCCTATCCCTGCATTGTTAGAATCCTTAAATTCAAACAAGCCCTTACTCAATTACTTCTGTTACAGATATGTGTCAAAGAAAACCTTGTGTGGTTTGTCCTGCTCCTGCGGCGCTGTGTTCCACCCTAGCTCAGCTGCTCCAACGACGGAAGGGTTCACCACAGCAGGGATCCGCTCTCCATACTGTCTTTCACCGCCTCAGATCTTCTTCCCTGCCGCCGGCAGCCACGACAACTGTATTACCATCATCAACTGAGCAGATGACCTTGAGGACTACACGGGTCCGCATGAGAGGTCACACTCTTCCGTGTCTGCTTACGTTATGCGTCGCTTAATATGATGACATGCTACATTATCGTAGTGTTCACCTATTAGACTCCGAGTCAGGTCCAAACTAATGTTGAAACTTGAGTATTTAAATGGTTGTGGGGTACATATTGGGGCAGCAATCAGTACTATCTGTCTACTATCTGGTTAATCTCCGGTGTCTACTATGAGTTTCATGTTGGGTGCAAACAAACATTAAAGGAGCCATTATCTGTATTTTTTAAATAAAGCTATTATCTGCCTGCTATCATTATTTTTGGGTCTATCCACAGTTTGCTACCATCACTCTGGATTTGTGCATGCACTCCTTACATAATCTCACTATGTTTTATTCCTATGCATGCCAGTTATTGTACACAATGGAACTGGTCATGTAGAGCAAAAGAGACGAGCCTTGCGTGGCAATAAAATTTCATGCAGACATCGTTCCATGGTGGGCGCAAAGGCAGCCCCCCTCCACCCATTTCGGATCGTAATCAAGAGGAAGATAACTGTTCTGAGGGGGATTCAGAAGGAGAAGACCACTCCTATTTACCCCATGAGGTCTTCGCTCTAACTTGGCATGCTGATATTGGTAATATCATGCATATGGTGCCTTGCATTGCTTACTGTATCCATTAAAGATGTCATCTGCTTAGTTTAGACATGCTTTGTGTCAATGCCATCTGTTTAGTTTCTTTATCGTATATGTGAATCACGCAACGCCATCTTGTCTAGCCAGGCATCATATATGTGAATTTTGCAATGCCACCCTGGTTAGCCAGTCATCTTATATGTGAATTATATCATGCCATCATTTTTTTATTATGTGTTAAATTTGTCAACAATTTTAGTACATTCAATTACTCTTCTTGTGCATCGGCCATTCGGCACAGTCATGGAAAAATCAGGAGTGGAAACCAGGTCTTTAGAGCAGACAATGCTATCTGACGAAGCGCATGTCTTGCTGATTACCGATAGCTCCTCAGAGGAGGATTCAGAGACAGATGACCAGTCATATTTTACCCCCTGAGGTGCATGCCCTAACTTGGCAGGGTTATGTTACTCATATCGTGCGTATGGTATCTTGCATTGCTATATCATTTGCTTAGTTTAGACATGCTTTGTGTGAATACCACTTGTTTAGTGTCTAATTACCATATATGTGAATTATGCAATGCCATCTTGTTGCAATGGATTACATATGTGAATTATGCAATGTTATCTTGTTCCAAGGCATTATGTATGTGAATTATGCAATGCCATGTTGTTTAGGCAAGCGTCATATATGTGAATTATATCATGTCGTCCTTTTTTTGTGTTTCTCATTGCTTTTGTCGACAATGTTTGTATATTCAACTGCTCTTCCTGTGCATCAGCCATTTGAATTGGTGATGGAGAAATCTGGAGTGAAAACAAGGTCTTTAGAGCACACAATGCTACCTGCTGAAGCAGATATCTTGCCGGTTACAGATAGCTCTTCAGAGGAGGATTCAGAGGCAGATGACCAGTCCTATTATCCCCCTGAGGTGTATGCTCAAACTTGGTAGGGTTATATTACTCATATAATGCATATATTGTATTGCAATGCTTAGTTTTTACATCATATACACAATATTGAATGACATCTCCTTAGTTGACACATCTTATATGCAATTGCCCTCTGTTCACTTCCTTAGTATATAAATCATATATTTGAATTATGTCATGCCATGATGTTTACATAGACAGCATGTATCTGAATTATGGCATGCCAACCCATTTTCTAAAGACATAATATAGTTATATCATCTCATCCTGTTTGCATAGTCATCATATTTTAAATTATGTCATTCTATCCGTGAATTATATCATGCCATCATGTTTCCATCGACGGCATGTTTATGATTTATGGCATGCCAACCACTTTAATAGACACATCATATAGTGATATCATGTCATCCTGTTTACATAGTCATCATATTTTGAAGTATGTCATTCTATCCTGTTTAGTTAGCCGTCATACATGTGAAATTGTGTCATGCTATCCTGTTTAATTAGACAACATAAATGTGAATTATTTCATGCCCTGTTTTCTTCCCTACTATCCATTGCACCTGTCTATCTTACAATGTCTGTACATTTAGTTACTTTTCTTGTTTATCAGCCATTTCAATTGGAGGGAGTGATGGCAGTATCTGTGGGAGTAAAAACACGGTCTTCAGAAAAGATCGTGCTACCTGTCGATGCAGATAGAACCACGGTTGTACTCGCCCAAGAATCAGCCCCACCACAACTAACCCACACTCATGCAGATTGTACCCCTACCCAGTTGGACAAAGAACCAACTACACCCCTTCTAACCCCAACCCCAGCAGATATACACCCAGTTCCCGTTGACACAGCACCGTCTCCACCACAGAGCACCCAAACACGAGCAGTTAGTAAGGCAACTGTAGTGCCCAAATCACGAGGACCACCACTCCGAACCCGAAGTTAACGCTTAAAGCAGAAGAAGAATTGTTCTCAGGTCAGGTTCCGTAGCTATGGTTCATACTACTTTGCTCTTGCATCACTGTATTTACTGATACCAACCAATTTCAAATTTGAAGAATGCAATTGAAACTCCAATGGTGCAACAGGTATGTTTTAAACCTGTGTCTCCAACGTGTTAGGCTGTTTGCTGTTGTAGCTTGCTCTATGTTGATTTCAGTTTCAATTGAATAAACAGTTATGTTCTCATGCCATGCACATTACAAGTGTTGTTATTGCTGTGTAGTTTCCCACACTTATATTCTATCTATGCTGCTTTGTCTTAAATAGATATGATTCGAATTGTATCTATCTTGATTTGGCAACATATACTAGAATGATATAGACCATAGAGTGACCATACTACATACATATATGTTTGTTTCATGTTGTTATCCTGTTCACCTTACTATTGAACTGGTTTACCAAAATGAGTTTCATATACTACATTGTAAACCTGAGATGTGTTTGTTTGTTTCTCTTTTAGAACGCGGATAAAATATTGGAGAAGAGTACCCTGTTATGCAATGGTAAAGAAAGTAATGCAGATAAGGTTCAAGATAGTGAGACATCCCTGTTGGTCTCCAAGAAAGCTGATAAAAACTATATTGAGGACACCGAGACAACCCCAAAGTCATGTCTTGATGTAGTGTCCAAGTTACTGGCTACCACTGCTGGCACCAGCTCTTCGAACTCGTTGTATGAATCAGTTCGGCTTCTTGAGTCTCAACTTCAAGTTGAAAGACATCAATCAGATGTTATGCGACAGGAAGCCGAAGGACTGAGGAAGTCCCTACAGAATTCAGACGCATACTTTCTGGTGCAACAGCAAGTGCTGGAGGACTTAAGTGCCAAACAAGAGAAAGTTAATAAGCTTGCTAAGCATCTTGCCAGCATTATGGCTTCCTAGGATATTGTTTCTTGAGCTCTTCTGAAGTGGTTTCAATTCTGGACTTGTTTTGCTGTGGCGTTTATATGTTGTTGTGTTTCCTATATTTACACTGGTGGCAAACTTTGATGCCCAGTAGATGTAATATGTGTAATAGCCGTGATAGCCTAGTGTAAGTTGCTTTCTTATTTATTTCCTTGTTGTCTTGTTTATTTTTTTGCTTGTAGTCAGTGCAGTTCTTTTTCTGCGGTTTGCTAGTGGCTGCAATAACCTATTTTTTAAAACTAGGCCACAATAACCATGGGCTAATATTTACTGTAGTGACACTGGACCTACGGGCCGTAGAAACAGTGGGCCTTCTACACGCCGTATAAACAGTGGGCCTTCTACAGGCCGTATAAACAGTGGGCCTTCTACGGGCCGCAGAAACAATGGGCCTTCTACGGGCTGTATCATCAATGGGCCTTATACGGGCAGTATGATCGATTGGCCAAACATGGGCCAATAACAGGCCGCATAATGGCCGTAAACGGGCTAGAGTTGGAATCGTCCGTTCATGGGCCGACCATAACGGGCCATCGTTAATAGGCTGTATTTCATGACGCTACGAAAACGGCCCAACGTGTTAACGAACCACAAATGGGCCGACTGTAACCACAGGCTGAATTTGGCCCATAAGCAGAAAATGATAGTAACGGGCCGTAAGTAAACGAATGCTGGAAATGAGCTCAAGAATAAATGGGCTCTGAGAAGGCCAAAAGATAACATGGGCTGGAAACGGACCAATGGAATAACGGGCCCTTAATGGGTATAAAGTGATACACTGTTCATTACGGGCCAGTTTCACCACGGGCCGTTAATGGGTGTAAAGTAATACACTGTTCATTACGGGCCAGTTTCACCACGGGCCGTTAATAGGCCAAGAGTTAGATAGGGCCTCATATGGGCCGAAAGACGTCATGGGCCATACATGGGCTAGAAGTGAAAATGGGCTGGAATCATATTGGGTGGTCCAGATGACGCTATTGGGCCTAATTCGGATAGGGCGTAACGGGCCTTGGGTTAGCGGGCTGTAAATGGGCTATATGCGAACAGGCCGTTAACAGGCTTTACGTGGGCTGGCCCGCCACCTTTTGACCAAGTCAAACGGGCCGGCCTTTTCACAGGAATGGGCCTTTGTTGGGCCGTGCCACGTGTTGACGTATCATAGGCGCCTTCTGTCCAATGAGTGGATGACATCTGTCCCAGCGGTGAGCCGACACGTGTTTCCTCCAGCCAATGATGATTTTACACATGGAAAATCCCCATTGGTCGGGGCTGTTAACGGGTTATCGGATCCAAAACCTGACCCGATAGCTTAATGGTGTTTCGTTATGATGGATGCCACGTGTCGGTCACCCTTGACGAAAGCACTTCTGTGATGCGCGATTTATCATCATGGAAGTGGACACTTCCGTGATGATAATTTTGGTAATGTCATGGAACACTACTACGACAGCACAGGTATGACTATCTTGATTCTGTCATAAATTTGTCATGGATGTACATGCATGACAAAAAACGCGACCTACTGTGACAAACACGTATCATCACAGAAGTGTATTTTTTTGTAGTGATACTTTCTCCTTCGCGAGGCCAAAAATTATATATATAATTACGATCATGATGAACCAGATGCATAGGATAAAACTTTTGATGAAATTCCAATTTCAATCGGTTGTTGTTCCATGATCCAATATCATCACATAGCCTAAACCATGTCAATGCCTTTCCCTTCAAAGATAAAGGGAAGACCTTCTTCTTGATAACGTCCTCGGGCATACCTGCAAGCTTAAATAATCCACATAGATTAGGGTGCATATGTTCCATCTCCTGTAAGAGGATTAGCTAGCAGTTTCTCTATCATACCCGAAGGAATTTCAAAGTAAACATTTTCAGTAGGTTCAGTAGGTCGAGGAGCAACTCTTTGCTCTATTGGTCAGGGTGAAGATACCCCGAACAAGCCCCTCAAAGGATTATTTTCCATAGTAACAAGTGACGGTAAATTTTAGCACATTATATACATGTTTCCTTACCAAATTCCACCTACCAAATGCGCTTCACTCCCCGGCAACAGTGCCAGAAAAGAGTCTTGATGACCCACAAGAATAGGGGATCTATCATAGTCCTTTCAATAAGTAAGAGTGTCAAACCCAACAAGGAGCAGAAGGAAATGATAAGCAGTTTTCAGTAAGGTATTCTCTGCAAGCACTGAAATTATCGGTAATAGATAGTTTTGTGATATGGTAATTTGTAATGAGTAACAAGTACCAAAAGTAAACAAGGTGCAGCAAGGTGGCCCAATCCTTTTTGTAGACAAGGACAAGCCTGGAGAAACTCCTATATCAAGGAAAGCGCTCCCGGTGACACATGGAATTATCGTCAAGCTAGTTTTCATCATGCTCATATGATTCGCGTTCATTACTTTGATAATTTGATATGTGGGTGGACCGGTGCTTGGGTACTGCCCTTCCTTGGACAAGCATACCACTTATGATTAACCCCTCTCGCAAGCATCCGCAACTACGAAAGAAGAATTAAGGTAAACCTAACCATAGCATGAAACATGTGGATCCAAATCAGCCCCTTACGAATCAACACATAAACTAGGGTTTTAGCTTCTGTCACTCTAGCAACCCATCATTTACTTATTACTTCCCAATGCCTTCCTCTAGGCCCAAACAATGGTGAAGTGTCATGTAGTCTACATTCACATAACACCACTAGAGGAAAGACAACATACATCTCATCAAAATAACGAACGAATACAGAATTCACATGACTACTTAAAACAAGACCTCTCCCATGTCCTCGGGAATAAACGTAACTACTCACAAATCATATTCATGTTCATAATCAGGGGGGTATTAATATTCATAAAGGATCTGAACATATGATCTTCCACCGAATAAACCAACTAGCATCAACTACAAGCAGTAATCAACACTACTAGCAACCCACAGGTACCAATCTGAGGTTTTGAGACAAAGATCGGATACCAGAGATGAACTAGGGTTTGAGAGGAGATGGTGCCGGTGAAGATGTTGATGGAGATTGACCCCCTCCCGATGAGAGGATCGATGGTGATGACGATGTTGACGATTTCCCCCTCCCGGAGGGATGTTTCCTCGGCAGAACAGCTCCGTCGGAGCCCTAGATTGGTTTCGCCAGGTTCCGCCTCGTGACGGCGGCGCTTCGTCCCGAGAGCTTCCTTATGATTTTTTCCAGGGCAAAAGACACCTTATACCAGAAGATGGGCAACGGGGGGCTACCAGCTGGCCCACGAGGCAGGGGCGCGCCTGGGGGGTAGGGCGTGCCCTCCACCCTCGTGGACGGTGGGTGCCCCCCTCTGGTGCTTTCTTCGTTTGATATTTTTTATATATTCCAAAACTGACTTTCATGGAGTTTCAGGACTTTTGGAGTTGTGTAGAATAGGTCTCTAATATTTGATCCCTTTGCAGCCCAGAATTCCAGTTGTCGGCATTCTCCCTCTTCATGTAAACCTTGTAAAATAAGAGAAAAAAGGCATAAGTATTGTGACACAATGTGTAAGAACAGCCCATAATGCAATAAATAACAATATAAAAGCATGATGCAAAAATGGACGTATCAATTGTCGACCGGCTTTGGTGTAATTGCCCACTCTTCCTTTCGGTGCGTCGATAATGCCCTCACCATCCTCATCCACCTCGAACTCATGGTCATCAAAGTGCATGTCATTGGTTTGATACCAATGTTAATTGTTGGATCCAACACCCATAGTTGACATGTATGCACCACCGTTGAGACTACAAAATATATAGAACAATGCAAATAAGCTATCTAAATGTATGCATTCAAAAAATAACAAGAAAAAACAAAGTTGGGGAAATTTTCGACCTTTGGGGCATATTGTCGAACATACTGTGTGCGTCGGCAACCGGCTCAACGAGTGAGCTCGCCGGCGCTTCGGTAGCTGCCGCGACCCATCACACGCCCTGCAAGCTTCTTAGTCGACGCCTTCGAGGTGCTGGAGCCATCCGCCGCCTTGTTCTTCTTCGCAGATGTCTTGCCCTTCTTCGATCGTGTCGCATTTCGGAGCTTCGAGGGGGGGGCACGGGGCGGCGCCGGCGCGAGACCACCCGCCACCGAGGTCATCCGCGGCGGCATGAAGAGGCCGTGCGCGAGGACGATGCTCAAAGGAGCTCCACCGGAGGCGAGGCCAACGGTCCCCACGCTAGCGTTGGCGGCGGCGGCGGTGGTGGAGGGGTCGCGGGTGTAGGATGGGGTGAGCGGGGTGCCGGCGCGTGCGTCCATCGGGTCCAGTTCGCCGGTGCCGGCGCGCGCGGGGCGAAGGTGGCGCGGACGAGGGACTGCAGTGTGAGCGCTCGTGTGTGTCGCACGCGAAAGAGGGCGCCCCAAATACACACCATGCGTTGGCGATTCGGACCACGCGCCCAACTCCATATGCCATGCGCGCGGTTATTGCGCGCTCTGGAGCCACTCTACCGGTTGCGTGCGTGCTAAAATAGCCAAATTTGTGGCATGGTGCTTGTTTAGCACGGCTGTTGGAGATTCTCTATCCAAGTCATTCTCGTAATTCAAGGGTTCTCTCAGGAACATGTGATACGTCTCCAACGTATCTATAATTTTTGATTGTTCCATGCTATTATATTGCCCCTTTTGGATGTTTATGGGCTTTATTTTACACATTTATATCATTTTTGGGACTAACCTACTAACCGGAGGCCCAGCCCGTATTGCTGTTTTTTTGCCTATTTCAGTATTTCGAAGAAAAGGAATATCAAACGGAGTCCAAACGAAATGAAACCTTCGGGAGCGTAATTTTTGGAACGAACATGATCCGTAGAGCTTGGAGTGCAAGTCAACAAGCTCCCGAGGACCCCACGAGATAGGGGGCCGCACCCCCCCCCCCCCTTGTAGGGCACGCCCCCTGTCTCGTGGGCCCCTCGGGCGGGCACCGACGTACTTCTTCCTCCTATATATACCTACGTACCCCGAAAACAACCAGGGGCACCACGAAACACAATTTCCACCGCCGTAACCTTCTGTATCCGCGAGATCCCATCCTGGAGCCTTCGTCGGCATTCTGCCGGAGGGGGAATCAACCAGGGAGGGCCTCTACATCAACATCCTTGCCCCTCCGATGAGTTGTGAGTAGTTTACCACAGACCTACGGGTCCATAGTTATTAGCTAGATGGCCTCTTCTCTCTTTTTAGATCTCAATACAATGTTCTCCCCCTCTCTTGTGGAGATCTATTTGATGTAATCTCTTTTTGTAGTGTGTTTGTCGGAGTAATGGGCCACGGGTAGGCTAACCCGAGCCCTAGAGCCTTTCAAGACATCGGGGCAGGCTGCGCCCCTCAAGCCGAGTCCCAGATACGACTTCACGATAAGCCGAGTCCCAGATGGCGACTCCAAGATAAGCCGAGTCCCAGATGCGACTCCAAGATAAGCCGAGTCCCAGACGGCGACTCCAAGACAAGCCAAGTCCAAGATGCGACTCCAAGATAAGCCGAGTCCCAGACGGCGACTCCAAGATAAGCCGAGTCCCAGACGACGACTCCAAGATAAGCCGACTCATGGCCGGCGACCTCCGGAGAAGCCGTCTATGGAGAGTCGGACCGCGACTCCACTCTCGCCATGATAGGCGAGGCGGGTACGACCACGGCGTGGCCGTCACCTCCTGCTTACGAGGGGCCGGCATGGCTACAGTGTGCCGTATCGCTGGAGATCTCCGACGTGGCGCGGCGCTGTTGCCATGCCTGCCCTGACCTCAGCCACAGTGGGCGGCGCACTGTAGCCACGACGGCCTACCTGTATGACTCAGAGACGGTGGGACCCGCCCGTCAGCGAGAGTACAGAAGACGGCGGATGCGCCCCGAAGACGGGCCCATGGGAGTCGCCCCCCTGGAGTCGGCCGGCCCCTCCCACGGGCCCCACGCGCCATTAACCAGACAGGACGGGGAATGGCGACGGTGATCATCCGATAGACGGCGGCACTGTTGCCATGACCCCATGACCAAGCCTGCGTCATCAGAAGCACGGCTACAGTGCCGGACTCGCCGGCGGGGCCTGCTAGTCGGCGGGCCCTAGCAGTCGGCGGAGAAGACGGCGGCCTGAGAGACAGATGGCTAGGACCCGTGCCCAGCCGGATTACCATTGTACCCCCGAGGGGGTAGGCCTATATAAACCCCCTGGGGCACCCATGCAAAGGGTTCGAATCAATAAACACTAGACCAGATCATATAGGGAGGAGAGAGCTAGCCTTGCCTTCTCCTACCTCCACAATACAGCTCCAGGAGCAACCTTGTACTCACTTTGCCTTAGTGATCATGCGGAGACCCCGCAGAGCAGCAGTAGGGGTATTATCTCCCCGGAGAGCCCCGAAGCTGGGTAAGATTCGTCGGCGTGCATGTCTTCGCCTCATCCCGTTTCCTGGCACCGGCGACATTCTACTCGCTCCCACCATGATATGCCATCCTTTGGCATATGTCGCACCCAACCCCTGACATTTGGCGCCCACCGTGGGGCGAGGTGCACCGTCGTCCGGAGACCTGCTCTGGACGGGAACCTTCTTCCTCCCCAACGAGCGTATCCAGCCCAGCACGCCCGATGGCGCTTGCCCCGACACGCTGCAAGGCATCGACGACACCTGCGCAGCGAGCTGCCTCGCCGATCTTCTTGGCGAGGTTTGCATCTCTGACGAGCCTGCATCCGATGCAGGCACAGGCGGCCCCGAAAGCCTCCTCGCGGGCCTCCTTGACCATCTCCACGTCACAGGCGAGCCCGCCATGGACTTGGAGTCCATAGGCTCCACCGACCCGATGCTGGTCGACTCCGACAGCGTGTCGCTCGACACGTTCCCCACCAATGTGGTGACCTACGACGAGCCACTCCCTCACGAGGAGAGCGGTGGAAGCGCTGTCACGGAGGTGCTCGTTAGTAGTCATGGCGAGCACTCCGGTGAGGGAGCTCACGACCCACTCGATGCGGCTCTGCGAGACCTGACAGCGCCCATTCTGGAGGACGCTGACGCCGAGACGCTAGAGGCACGCCGCCTTCCGCTCATCGGAGGCGCGAAGAAGCTGGCGAGCATGAGACGCTTGTCAGAAGCCTACCAGCGTGCGATGGATCGCGCTGTGGGCAGCTCGCCAGCCCCGACTGGGCCTAGCCGCCTAGGCACGGTTCGACAACGCGGCGCGGCCATCGCCAACCTGTTCGGGGCCGATCGCCCCGTGTATGCCACGCCCACGAAGAACATCCGCGCCGCCCAGGCGGCGGCGGACAAACTAGACAACTTCGAAGGCGAAGAGCGCCGCCTGATGACCGAGCGAGTCCAGCGACTCCTCAAAGCGACAGCCGAACAGAACGAAGCCGGCTGCCGCACGGAGGCGCCGCAACGACAAAACGACGACTTACCTCCCCGCCGAGATCAAGGTGCGATGTCTCGGACGCCGACTGACGGTGTTTGCGGAAGAAAAGAGAAGGATCCGGCTGTCAGCCACAATCGGACTCGCATCACCATCGAGCGCGACCAAGACGGAAGCCCAAGAGCAGTGGAACGGCAAGGCGACTACCTGCCTCCCCCACCACGAAGAGAAAGATGAGTCTCCCTGTCGCCTGTTGAGCACCCGACTCTCGGCGACCGCCTTGGCCGTCGAGAGGGAGTCCGAGAGAACGATGTCCGCCACCGGATCGACCGACTCCACTGATCCCTGGCATTGGAAGAAGAAGACGAGCTGGGCCCGCCCTGTTTCGGACCCCGCATCCACGACGAGCCCTTTCCCAAAGGATTCACGCTCCCCCGAGACACGCCCAAGTACACCGGCTCCGTGAAGCCAGAAGATTGGCTAGTTGACTACTCCACAGCCGTCAACATAGCAAACGGCAACAAGCGTGTTGTCGTGAAGTACGTTCCACTCATGCTCTAGGGCACGGCCCGTACATGGTTGAACAGTTTGAAGCCCCGCAACATCAACAGCTGGGTCGACTTCACCGAGGCCTTCATCCGCAACTTCACAAGCATGTACAAGCGACCCCCCAAGCCGCGCCAGCTTTCCTTGTGTGTGCAAGGCCAAGACGAGTCGACTCGCGACTACCTCACTCGATGGGGCGAGCTTCGGAACTCCTACGAGGGCATGCACGAGGTGCAGGCTATCGATTACTTCACCGCCGGGTGCAGAGAAGGCACCCTCCTCGAGCACAGGCTCCTCTGCGACAAGCCAGAGACCCTCGACGAGTTGCTGGTCATAGCAGACAAGTATGCAACGGCCGACTCCTCCATGAAGACAGAGATTCAAGTTAGTGCGACTGGCAAAGTGGCCCCTCAAGCTCCCAGAACTCCGGCTGGAAACACCAGTCGGCGACAGCAGCAGAATGATCACAAGCGCAAGGCCCCACAGCCGACTTCCAGCAGTCGGCAGGTTGCGACAGTCGAAGACCAACAGCCTGAGCGGCAGCCTCCGACCAAGCGACAGAAAGGCGGCAAGTCCAACTGGTTGCCGGCCTTCTCTTACGAGCAGACTCTGGATGGTCCTTGCAAGTTCCACAGCGGCGGGAAGCCGTCAAACCATACCACCCAGAAATGCCACTGGCTCACCAGAATCGCCAAGGGAGACGGCCTCCTTCCTCCTCCGCCTGCTAGGCCGCCGCCTCCACCGCCGCCCCAGCAGCCAGCTGCTAGGCCAGTCGGCGCCGTACAAGATGAGTACCCGGAAGAGCACGGAGCCTATGTAGTGTTCACCAGTGTGGCTGATGATCGACGCAGCAGACGGCTGCAGCAGCAAGAAGTTAATGCAGTGGCATCAGATACTCCGGAGTTTATGCATTGGTCCGAGAAGCCTATCAGTTGGAGCAGAGCTGATCACCCAGAGGTGATGCCGAATCCAGGCTCCTATGCCATGGTCTTAAGCACCACCTTGGCCACAGATAGGCGGACCGCTCGCTTCTCGCAAGTGTTGATAGACGGAGGCAGTAGCATCAACATCCTATACAAGGATACCATGGAGAAATTAGGAATCAAGCAAAGACAGCTTCAGAGCAGCCGAACTGTGTTCCACGACATCGTACCTGGCCTTTCTTGCTCACCAATCGGCAAGATCCTTATAGACGTCCTCTTCGGAGACAAAGATCATTTTCGCCGAGAGCCAGTTTGGTTTGAAGTGGTGGACCTTGAAAGCCCATACCAAGCATTGCTTGGCCGACCTGCTCTGGCCAAGTTTATGACGGTCCCCCACTACGCCTACCTCAAGATGAAGATGCCAAGTTCCAAGGGAATTCTGACCGTAACCGGCGATTATAAGAAGTCGTCCGCTTGCGCGGCCGAGAGCAGTCGGCTGGCCGAGTCTCTGGTGATCTCTGCTGAGAGGCGGCTCCTTGATCGGGTTGTGGCGATGGCCGGCAAGCAGTCGGAGATGTCGCCTGACCCCAAGGAGTCGGAAGCTGAGGGTTCGTTCAAGCCAGCCAAAGAAACAAAGAGGATACCTTTGGACCCGGAGCACCCAGAGAGGCATGCTGTCATAGGAGCGAACCTAGACAGCAAATAGGAAGGCGAGCTCGTCGATTTCCTCAGTGAGAATCGAGACATCTTCGCATGGTCCCCTAAAGACATGCCAGGTGTACCGACGGAATTCGCCGAGCA
Organism: Triticum dicoccoides; assembly: GCF_002162155.2. Classification (NCBI taxonomy): domain Eukaryota; kingdom Viridiplantae; phylum Streptophyta; class Magnoliopsida; order Poales; family Poaceae; genus Triticum; species Triticum dicoccoides. The sequence continues at coordinate 769,351,617 of NC_041383.1, read as the reverse complement.
CAACTTACATGTCCGATCTGATGTGAAACCCGTCAGGCAGCCCTTGTGCCACCTGTCAGAAGAGAAGAGAAGAGTTGTTGGAGAAGAGATATCCCGACTCCTAGCAGTCGGCTTCATTATGGAGGTGTTTTTTCCAGAGTGGCTAGCAAACCCGGTCCTAGTGTTGAAAAAGAACAAGCAGTGGCGGATGTGTATTGACTACACGAGCCTCAACAAAGCTTGCCCCAAAGACCCATTTGCTTTGCCAAGAATTGATCAGGTGATAGACTCCACAGCCGGATGCGAGCTGTTGAGCTTCTTAGATGCATATTCAGGATATCACCAGATCAAGCTAAACCCGGCAGACAGACTGAAGACTGCCTTCATCACGCCGTTTGGAGCCTTCTGCTACCTGACTATGACGTTTGGCTTGAGGAATGCCGGCGCCACCTTTCAGCATTGCATGCAGAAGTGTCTCCTCAAGCAACTCGGTAAGAACGCCCACGTCTACGTAGATGATGTGGTAGTGAAGACGGATAAGCGTGGAACGCTGTTGGAGGATCTCCAGGAAACCTTTGAGAATCTGCGCCGATTCCAGATCAAGCTCAACTCTGAGAAGTGCGTTTTCGGAGTACCAGCCGGCCAGCTCCTTGGCTTCCTGGTCTCTGAACGCGGCATAGAGTGCAACCCCGTAAAGATCAAAGCCATCGAGAGGATGGCAGTCCCCTGCCGACTGTTAGATGTGCAGAAGTTCACCGGCTGCCTGGTGTCCATCAGCCGATTCATCAGTCGGCTAGGCGAGAAGGCTCTCCCTTTGTACCAACTGATGAAGAAGACCACCTTTTTCGAGTGGAACCACAAGGCGGACGAAGCATTTCTCCAGTAGAAAAAGATGTTGACTACTCCTCCCGTGCTGGCGGCTCCGACTCCCAAAGAGCCTATGCTCCTGTACATTGCCACCACCAGTCGAGTAGTCAGCATAGTCATTGTAGTTGAACGCAAGGAGGAAGGCAAGGCGCTCCCTGTCCAGAGACCAGTATATTACTTGAGCGAGGTACTGTCGACCTCCAAGCAGAACTACCCCCACTACCAGAAGATGTGCTATGGCGTGCACTTTGCCACCAAGAAGTTGAAGCCTTACTTTCAAGAGCATCCAATCACTGTGGTCTGCACCGCTCCACTGGCCGAGATCATTGGAAGCCGTGATGCTTCGGGCCGAGTGGCCAAGTGGGCCATAAATCTGGCTCCCTACACCATCTACTACCAGCCCCGCACCGCCATCAAGTCACAAGCACTGGCCGACTTCCTCGTCGACTAGGCCGAGACCCAGTACCTGCCGCCAGCGCCCTACTCCACCCATTGGCGGATGGATTTCGATGGCTCCAAGATGCGCACCGGTTTGGGAGTGGCGTCGTCCTCACCTCCCCTAAAGGCGACAAGCTCAAGTATGCACTGCAGATCCACTTTGCCGCCTCCAACAACGTTGCCGAATACGATGCGCTCATTCATGGGCTCCGGCTCGCCAAAGAACTCGGCATCCGCCGGATCCTGTGCTACAGCGACTCCGATTTGGTGGTCCAGCAGTCGTCTAGCGACTGGGACGCCAAAGATGAAAACATGGCGAGCTACCGCTTCCTGGTGCAGCAACTCAGTGGATATTTTGAAGGGTGTGAATTCCTTCACGTGCCAAGAAATGACAACGACCAAGCAGACGCCCTGGCACGAGTCGGCTCCACCCGTCAAGCGATACCATCCGGCGTCGCCCTTCAGCGCCTCCTCAAGCCGTCTATCAAGCCTTCACCTGAATCAGACTCCATCTTTGTGCCGGCTCCCCCCGAAGAAGTCGGGTCCGACTCAAGAGCACCAGTAGACGACACAAGAATTCTTACAGACAGCTCCAAGAATACCGCAGTCAAAGCTGGCCCGGGGACTTCAGAACCCGGCCCAGGGACTGCGACGGTCAGCCCGAAGACTCTAGAGCTCGGCTCGAGGACTGCGCCAGTCGGCTCAGGGACTGCGCCAGTTGGCCCGGGGACTTCACAGATCCAGCAAGCGGCCGCGGACTCCAGCCCGCCGCCTCCCAGCCCAGCCACCCTTGTCCAAGTCGCAATAGTGTCAATTGAAGAAATAGCAGCACCCTCATGGCCCCAGCCCATCCTCAAGTTCCTAGTAAATAGAGAGCTGCCAGCTGATGAAATCCCGGCTCGGCAAGTGCAACACCGAGCGGCAGCCTATACCATAGTCAACAGAGAGCTGGTCAGGCGCAGTGTCACTGGCGTCTACCAACGCTGCGTCGAGGCAGAACAACGCCAAGCAATTCTCAGAGACATTCATGAAGGCGAGTGCGGCCACCATGCGGCTTCAAGGGCACTCGTCGCCAAAGCCTTCCGGCACGGTTTCTTCTAGCCGACTGCCCTAGAAGAGGCCAAGGAATTAGTCCAAAACTGCAAAGGGTGCCAGATGTTCCGTTCCAAGCCGCTCCAGCCGGCTTCCACGCTCAAGACCATCCCCATCGCTTGGCCCTTTGCGATTTGGGGCCTGGACATGGTGGGACCATTCAAGACGGCACGAGGCGGCCTAACTCATCTGCTTGTCGCGCTGGACAAGTTCACCAAGTGGATAGAAGTAAAACCCATCAAGAAGTTTAATGGTCCGACTGCAGTAACTTTCATCGCCGACATCACGACTCGGTACGGATACCACACAGCATCATCACCGACAATGGCACAAATTTTGCCAAAGGCGCCTTGGCCCGTTTCTACGCAACGCAGGGCATCCGACTGGACTTAGCGTCCGTCGCCCATCCGCAGTCAAACGGCCAGGTGGAGCGAGCAAACGGCCTCATCCTATCCGGCATCAAGCCCCGCTTGGTCGAACCACTGGAGCATTCGGCCGACTGTTGGCTTGAGGAGCTGCCAGCCGTACTCTGGAGTCTGCGCACGACTCCAAACAAGTCAACCAGCTTCACGCCTTTCTTCCTCGTCTACGGTGCCGAAGCCGTCATCCCGACGGACATAGAGTTCGACTCCCCGCGAGTCAACATGTACACCGAGGAGGAAGCAGAAGAAGCACGTCAAGACGGCGTCGATCTGCTGGAAGAGGGCCGGCTGCTAGCGCTCAGCCGGTCCGGCATCTACCAGCAGAGCCTGCGCCGGTACTACAACAGGAAGGTCAGGCCAAGATCTTTCCAAGAAGGCGACCTTGTGCTCCGACTGATCCAGCGGACAGCCGGCCAGCACAAGCTGTCGGCACCTTGGGAAGGCCCCTTCATTATCAGCAAAGTGCTGGGCAACGACTCCCACTACCTGATTGACGCTCAGAAGCCCCAAGCACGCAAGAGAGACGACTCCGGCAAAGAGTCGGAACGGCCATGGAATGCAAACCTCCTTCAAAGATTTTATAGCTGATTCAGTATGTATCACTCTACCCCTTTGTATTAAAATACCAAGACTACGGGCCCCCCCGAGACGAGCTCGGGGACTGCCCCTTTTGATTATCCGTATGATAAGAATTATGCCTTCGAGTATGCCACTTCTTGCTACGCCGCTTGGCGCCAAGTTCGACTAGTCGGCCCGGGGACTCGCCGTCTGGCGCAATGAAATGTTTCCTAAAGTCGGACAAGTAGGGAGCGGCGCCTAAGCCGTCTCCTGCTAGAAGCCGCAGCTCGCAGAGCGACTATTCGGTAGGAAGGAGTAAGGATGAATGGGCGTCCACACGAAAAATGGCTAAGGACCTAAAACATTAACATAGCTTAAGCCGGCTTCCAGCCCCTTTTCACAAAAACCGACTCGCGAGTAGTCGGCTTGCCGCTTTCTATCCAACCTGTTAAAAAGACTCCAATGAATGGCAAGTACTTGCTTTCCCCAAAGTTGCCAGGCATTTGGTCTAGCGGAAGTCCGCGGAGCGGTTCTCTGGCTGACAAAGCGGCGGCTAGGGGAAGGCGGCAAAGGAAAAAGCCAAAGTAGCAATGAGCAAGGAAAGATAGAACTCGGATTAATATTTACATGGCATAGGCCCTTGGCCGAATCTTCAAACATAAGTTCAGAATACACCCCGCGGGTGGAATTGTGCAAAATTAAAAAGTTCTTCAAAGACTTTCTAGAACAGATAAAAAAAGCCAGAATGCAGCCTAGGGAGCGGCAGACGGGTTCGAAGGGTCGGAGGAGACCGCGGTGTCAGGCGCCGGGGCGGCCGGCTGGGCAGTCTCGGCTTGATCGCCTCCAGCGGCGACTGGCCCGGTCGGACGCGGCTCGTTGCTGGAGGCACGGTCGAGCTGAGGCTGGTCGCCCGCTCCGTCTTCTGGCACCTCTGTCTCGCCTTCGTCCTCCGCCTCGCCTTCCTCCTCGGTGCTGGAGTCAATCACCTCCGCCGAGTCCTCGCCATAGTCCGGGTTCATCCCGAACCACTCTGGCGGCACCTCCTCGCTGCCTGCAGCCCGCTCAGGGACGAAGACAGTGGTGTCCGTGTAGTCGGCGATCGCCGACGCACGCTCGACAAGGGCGCCCTCCACAGCCGCCAGCTCGGCATGGGCCTCTGATCGGAACGCGGCCAGACGGTCCAGGTCGAGCCCCGGATACCACGCCTTGACGAATTCCAAGGCCCGGCGCGCTCCGGCCCGGGCCGAGGAACCCTTCCAAGCTTCAAGACGGCTTGCTGCGACCTCCAGCCAGTCGGCAGTCCGACTGGCGATGCGCAGAGCCGGCATGTCTGGCCACAGAGCGGTAACTGCCTGGGCGCCGGCATGCTGAAGCCGGCGCATCAGCCGATGGGCCGGATGAAGACGGGCCTCGACGCTCAGAAGCTGCTCGTCGACGGTCAGGGGGGCGTTCGCGGCGATCTCCGCGCCGTTTGCCCTCCGTGCCTCGCGATCAGCCTCGATGTCCTGAGTGACTGCCCGCGAGTGGCCAGGGAAGAAGTCTGCCAAGACAAAAAGGAAGCAAGTCGAAATATCAAAAGTCAGCCCGACCTACAGTCGGAAGTTCGAAGAAAGAAAGGAAGAAAAGAAACTCACCATCAACGATGTCCTCGATCTCATGGAAGCCGGAGGTCAGCATCGCCTCCTTGTCAGTCCAGGAGGAGCGCTCGCTCTCGAACTCGGCCAAGAGAGTAGCCTCCTTCTTCTCGGCCTTGTCCTGCGCCTTCTTGAGCAGCTCTTTCTGCTCGGCCAGCTGCGCAGCCAGCAGGTCGCGCTCCGCAGCAAGCTTATTGCACTCCTCCCCCTTGACGCGCAAGGTTGTGTTGACTTCACCCAGCTGCTCCTGAAGAGCGGTGTTGGCCCCTGAAGAACAAAGAAAGAGACGTTAAAGTCGTCAAGGAAAGAAGGCCGCTGGGAAGATCCGGCCCGACTGCTCAGCATTCGGCCCGAATCTCGGGGACTACAGCCCGCGGGTTTGTCAGCGCGCCCCCGCGAAGAAGAAAAAAACTCACTCCGGCTCTCCGTCAAGTCGGCAGTCTGCTTGCTCAACTCCTTGACATTGCGGTTGAAGGCAGTGGCACGGAGGTTGTGATACTCCTGTAATGAACATTTCAGACATAGATAAATACTTGGAACTCGCCAGAGGGAGTTCCGAACCGCCTGCTCAGCAGCCGGCCCGAAACTCGGGGACTACACCCAGTGGGTGCGCTAGCGCGCCCCCACAGAGAAGAACAAGGAAAACAAGAATCAAAAATCAAAACATACTCAGACGGCCGTCCGCGATGCCAGATGCGCCCTGGTGCAGTTCTGGAGGGCGTCGCCTTCGGCCCGCAGCTTCGCCTGGATGTCCAGAAGCGCCTGGTTCAGCGGGCCTGTGCCGCCTCCGCGCACCCACCCAACGGGCGCGGTGCTCGTCGCCTCGGCGTCTGGGATGGCCGAGCTAGCGGCACCGACCTCCAAGGGCCGCGGTGCCAAAGTCGCCTTCTTAAGACGGCGGCACGCTGGCGAGGCGACTTGAAGGAGCAGCGTCGCCATAGCCTCGTCTTCAGTCGGCGGCACCGACGGGCCCTCCGGCTATTTTCCACGCACGCTCCTAGACAGCGGCGGAGGCGGCGGTGGTAGCACAAGCGTATCTGACATGGAGGCCTCGCCACTTTCCTTCTCTGCGATGGGGTTCTCGGCGCCGGCTTCTCCAGTCTGCCCCGTGAACTCCGAAGGCGGCGGTGCGGAAGACAGCGGGAGGATGAGCAACGCCGATTGGCGACGCGCGGCCTCCTCAGCTCGCCGTCTCGTCGCAATGGCGGCTTCAGCCTCTTCTAGCTTATTCTGGGCGGAGGCCGCCGCCTTCTCAGCCTCTGCCTTCTCCAGGCGGTCAGCCTCCTCCTCGTCGCACTTCTCCCGCGCGTTTCGCTCCGTCGCTTCCCGGAGGACGGCGGCAGGGTCAACCCACCGAGTATTGGCGGGCGTCTCTGCCGACCCCATGACGGAGGGGACGGCGACCCTCTCAAGGGAAAGGGGGGCCCTGAAGAAAGAAGGGAAGTGTAAAAGAGAAACTCGGACAAGATTTACCCAAAGAAAAAAGACAAAGGTGGAGACACTTACGCAGAAACCAGCGGCGGCCTCTTCACTTCCTTACGGAAGCGGTTGGCCTTCACGGCCGCCTCCTCCCGCTTGGTCGCGGCGGCCGCCCCCTTGAACTTCTTTGACTTGCCGTCAGGCGCGCTCGGCCCGGCGTGGCGCCTCTTCGGCGTCATCTTCAAGCCAGGCCGGCGGAGGAACCCGCGCCCGATGGGCTGACCCTTGGCTGGTGGCGCGGGACGACTTCCCCTTCGGCGTCATCTTCAAGCCAGTCGGTGAAGGTGGCCAAGGGCCTGAGGCCGCTTCCCTCTCCTCCTCCTCCGCCTTCAGCGTCGGCCTCCATCGCCGCCGCCCCCAAGTCGAGCTCGTCGACGTCGCTCTCCGCTCGGTCGGGGACGAACTCGCGGGGCGGTCTTGCACGCCGGCTGCGGGCTGAATAAGGGGGTTCTAGTTCAGAAGAAACCAATGAAAATCAGAAGTCGGATTCGGCTATAAAGAAGACAAAGCAATAAAGAGATGCGACTTACCACCGGAGGGGGGTTGGCCCGCGAGTACGGCTCCTTGCCGAACTGCCAGTCCTCCCCGAGCTCGCAGTTCGCGATGTGGTTCACCATGTTTGCCACCTCAGCGTAGGGCATTTCCCTGGTGCACATCCGACTCGGGTCCCGGTGGTCGCTCATCTGACTGATCAGATGAGACCGGCCTTGGAGCGGGAGGACTCGGCGTGCCACGAAGGCGGCCAGCAAGTTGGCCCCAACCATGCCCTCTGACTGCGTCAGAACTCGGAGCCGAGCCACGGCGGCGGCTCCGGCAGGAGTTAGCGTCTTGACTCGATGAGACCAGCTGGGGAGCCTCCCAACCGGTGCGCCGGCTTCATAAGGCGGCAGATTGACCCAGTCGCCGTCGGTGGCGACGTTCTTCATGTAGAAGTACGACCGCTGCCACATCTTCACTGACTTGATCAGCGAGATGGAGGGGAATGGATTGTCGACCGTCGATCGCCGCATCGCGATGAAGGCACCGCATTGAGCCAGCACGACGGCGACGTGCGTGCCGAGCTTGGATGAGAAAAATTCTCCCCACAGCTCGATGGTGGGGAGAACGCCGAGAAAGCCTCCGCACAGGGTGGCGAAGGCGGACAGCAGCACCACCGTGTTTGGAGTGAGGTCGTGTGGCTGGAGCCCGTGAAACTCCAAGAAGGAGCGGAAGAAACCGCTCGCCGACAGCCCAAGCCCGCGCATAAGGTGCAAGCGGAAGATGACCCGCTCGCCCTCCTCCGGCGCTGGCGATATCTCCCTCGCCAGCACGGCACGGGCTCGCACGAGGTGTGCACCGGGGAGGCAGTGCGTCTTACGGAGGAACTCGATGAGGTCGTCGTCTACCTCCGAGCCGTCCCACACGCCGGAGCGCACGGCCGAAGCCGCGGCGGCGGAGGAAGAGCTCATCGCTGTTGGTGCGGTGTGGTTCTACTTGCCGGTGGCAAGAAGAAGTAGAGGAGGCAAGAGGAGGCGGGGAGCGGGGAAGATGGGCGCGCGTGCTTTGCCGCTCCACTCCCCCCGCCTACTTATAGCCTTGAAGGCTGAGAAGTCGATGGGGCGGGCGTGGGATTAACTGCGCGCGGGACCCCACGCCCCCCCCCGATCTGCCCCACGAAGTTACTGCGCGCAGTAATGACGTGGGAAGCCTAACCATTCGCACGGCCGCAGCGGATACGTTCACGTGCCGAGGCGCGGTAGTGGTGGGCCCCGCCTGACGGCCCGTCCCGTCGCGCGCGTGGGCAAGCAGACTGTCCTCGCCGCGTGGTGCCGCGCGATAGGACCGCGGCGGGCGGCCGCGGGGAAGCGTATCAGGCATGCCGCCTGGTCTCCCGCCACGACTTTTGAACCCTTTACGGAGCAAGACGGCCCTCTGCGGATCTGACTTCGAATAGTCAGCCCGGAGGAAGATGGCAAGCGAAGCACAGATTCCACCACCAGAAGAATGAAACTGTTGAGGCCCCACAACGTATCACTTTTGGAGCCTCACCAGCTTCGGGGACTACTGTCGGAGTAATGGGCCACGGGTAGGCTAACCCGAGCCCCAGAGCCTTTCAAGACATCGGGGCAGGCTACGCCCCTCAAGCTGAGTCCCAGATGCGACTCCAAGATAAGCCGAGTCCCAGATGGCGACTCCAAGATAAGCCCAGTCCCAGATGCGACTCCAAGATAAGTCGAGTCCCAAACGGCAACTCCAAGAGAAGCTGAGTCCCAGATGCGACTCCAAGATAAGCCGAGTCCCAGAGGGCGACTCCAAGATAAGCCGAGTCCCAGACGACGACTCCAAGATAAGCCGACTCATGGCCGGCGACCTCCGGAGAAGCCGGCTATAGAGAGTCGGCCCGCGACTCCACTCTCGCCACAATATGCGAGGCGGGTACGACCACGACATGGCCGTCACCTCCTGCTTACGAGGGCCCGGCAGGGCTACAGTGTGCCATATCGCTGGAGATCTCCAGCGTGGCGCGGCACTGTTGCCATGCCTGCCCTGACCTCAGCCATAGTGGGCGGCGCACTGTGGCCACGACGGCCTACCTGTACGACTCAGAGACGGCGGGACCCGCCCGTCAGCGAGAGTACAGAAGACGGCGGATGCGCCCCGAAGACGGACCCATGGGAGTCGGCCCCCCTAGAGTCAGCCGGCCCCTCCCATGGGCCCCACGCGCCATTAACCAGACAGGACGGGGAATGGCGACAGTGATCATCCGATAGACGGCAGCACTGTTTCCATGACCCCATGACCAAGCCTGCGTCATCAGAAGCACGGCTACAGTGCCGGACTCACCGGTGGGCCCCAGCAGTCGGCGGAGAAGACGGCGGCCTGAGAGACAGATGGCTGGGACCCGTGCCCAGTCGGATTACCATTGTACCCCCGGGGGGGTAGGCCTATATAAACCCCCCGGGGCACCCATGCAAAGGGTTCAAATCCATAAACACTAGACCAGATCATATAGGGAGGAGAGAGCTAGCCTTGCCTTCTCCTACCTCCAGAATACAGCTCCAGGAGCAACCTTGTACTCACTTTGCCTTAGTGATCATGCGGAGACCCCGCAGAGCAGGAGTAGGGGTATTATCTCCCCGGAGATCCCCGAAGCTGGGTAAGATTCACCGGCGTGCATGTCTTCGCCTCATCCCGTTTCCTGGCACCGGCGACGTTCTACTTGCTCCCACCATGATAAGCCATCCTTTGGCATATGTCGCACCAAACCCCCGACAGTGTTTGTCGAGATCAGATGAATTGTGGGTTTATGATCAAGTTTATCTATGAATAATAATTGAATCTTCTCTGAATTCTTTGATGTATGATTGAGTTATCTTTGCAAGTCTCTTCGAATTATCAGTTTGGTTTGGCCTACTGGATTGATCTTTCTTGCCATGGGAGAAGTGCTTAGCTTTGGGTTCAATCTTGCGGTGTTCTTACCCAGTGAAAGAAAGGGTTGCAAGACACGTATTGTATTGTTGCCATCGAGGATAACAAGATGGGATTTATATCATATTGCATGAGTTTATCCGTCTACATCATGTCATCTTGCTTAATGTGTTACTCTGTTCTTATGAACTTAATACTCTAGATGCAGGCAGGAGTCGGTCGATGTGTGGAGTAATAGTAGTAGATGCAGGCAGGAGTTGGTCTACTTGTTATGGACGTGATGCCTATATACATGATCATGCCTAGATAATCTCATAGCTATGCGCTTTTCTATCAATTGCTCGACAGTAATTTGTTCACCCACCATAATACTTATGCTATTTCGAGAGAAGCCTCTAGTGAAACCTATGGCCCCCGGGTCTATCTCCTATCATATTTGCTTCCAATCTACTTTTATTTGCATCTTTACTTTTTGCATCTATATTATAAAATACCAAAAATATATCATTACTATCTTTATTAGATCTCACTTTCGTAAGTGGCCATGAAGGGATTGACAACCCCTTTATTGCGTTGGTTGCGAGTTCTCAGTTTGTTTGTGTAGGTGCGTGGGACTTTTGAGGAGCCTCCTACTGGATTGATACCTTGGTTCTCAAAACTGAGGGAAATACTTACGCTACACTTGCTCCATCACCCTCTCCTCTTCGGGAAAAACCAACGCTATCTCAAGATGTAGCAAGAAGGATTTCTGGCGCCGTTCCCGCGGAGGTCTTCGCTCAAGTCAAGACATCCAAGTACCCATCACAAACCCATCTCCCTCGCATTTACATTATTTGCCTCTCGTTTTCCTCTCCCCCACTTCACCCTTGCCGTTTTATTCGCCCTCTCTTTCCCAATCTCCTCCTTTCTTTTTCGCTTGCCTTCTCTTGTGTGCTTGTTTGCTTGTTTGACCTTATGGCCGCACCTAAGGGTCCTGACCACCTTATCAGAAGGATGGATGAGATTGATTCAAATATTAGAAGCTTTATGAATTTGCAATTTGAGCATAATAATTTCTTTAGAAAAGAGCTTAAGGAACAAAAAAGTTTTTTGGGGTTTATGAACAAAGAGCTTGATGATATGAATAAATAATTCTATGGTGTTAACGCTCAAATTCCCGGCTTGAAAATGCTATAGCCAAAATTTCTGACAAGCAAGCCACCTTAGTCAATAAGATGGCCGCTAAACCAGAAAAATTACATGAAAATAATGATGAGGATCTTAAAGTTATTGATGCGTCTCCGATTAGATCTATGTTTTGCAATATGAATTTTGATGATTATGGGACTGATGATGAATCAACTTTGCCTAGAAGGCGTCCCAAGAATTCTTAGTCTTTAGATCTTGATGCTAAATTTGGTAAAAGTGAAATTGGAGAATCCTCAACTTCTAATAATATTGAACCCACTATCTCGGATTTCAAGGAATTTTACTATGATAATTGCTCTTTAAAAGGTTGTATTTCCTTGTTGCAATCTGTTGTTAATTCTCCTCATGCTTATAGTCAAAACAAAGCTTTTACCAAACATATTGTTGATGCCTTTGATGCAATCTTATGATGAAAAACTTAATTTGGAAGTTTCTATACCTAGAAAACTTAATGATGAGTGCGAACCTACAATAAAGATTAGAATTAAAGATTATGAGTGTTTTGCTTTGTGTGATTTGGGTGCTAGTGTTTCCACGATTCCGAATACTTTATGTGATATTCTAGGCTTCCATGATCTTGATGATTACTCTTTAAATTTGCACCTTGCGGATTCCACCATTAAAAAGCCTATGGGGAGGATCAATGAGGTTCTTATTGTTGCAAATAGAAATTTGGTACCCGTAGATTTTATCGTTCTTGATATAGATTGCAATCTTTCTTGCCCTATTATCCTTGGTAGACCTTTCCTTAGAACGATTGGTGCGATTATTGATATGAAGGAAGGGAACATTAGATTCCAATTTCCCTGAAAGAAAGGCATGGAGCACTTTCCAAGAAAGAAAGTCAAATTACCATATGAATCCATGATGCGTGCTACTTATGAATTTAGTGCCAAAGATGGCACTCGTTAGATCTATCTTTGCTTTTATGCCTAGCTAGGGGCGTTAAACGATAGTGCTAGTTGGGAGGCAACCCAATTTTCTTTATGTTTTTTTCTTTTGCTCCTGTTTAGGAATAAATCTTGCATCTACTCTCTGTTTAGATGTGTTTTTATCTTTTAATTAGTGTTTATGCCAAGTAGAACCTATAGGATAAACTATGATGATAGTTGATTTGATTCTGCTGAAAAACAGAAACTTTGCGCTCACGAGAAAAAATTCAATAAATCACAGAAATGTGCTTTTGCATTTATTCCTTTTGCTTCTGATAAATAAACATATTGTCCAGTACGTCCTATTTTGATCGGATTTTTAGAGTTCCAGAAGTTTGCGTTAGTTACAGATTGCTACAGAATGTTCTGTTTTTGACAGATTCTGTTTTTCGCGTGTTGTTTGCTTATTTTGATGCATCTATGGCTAGTAAAATAGTTTATAAACCATAGAGAAGTTGGAATACAGTAGGTTTAACACCAAAATAAATAAAGAATGAGTTCATTGCAGTAACTTATGTGGTGGTTTTGTTTTCTTTCACTAACGGAGCTTATAAGATTTCCTGTTGAGTTTTGTGTTGTGAAGTTTTAAAGTTTTGGGTAAAGCTTTTATGGACTATGTATTGGGGAACGTAGTAATTTCAAAAAAAAATCTACGCACACGCAAGATCATGGTGATGGCATAGCAACGAGAGGGGAGAGTGTTGTCCACGTACCCTCGTAGACCGTAAGCGGAAGCGTTATGACAACGCAGTTGATGTAGTCGTATGTCTTCACGATCCGACCGATCCAAGTACCGAACGTACGGCACCTCCGAGTTCAGCACACGTTCAGCTCGATGACGATCCCCGGACTCCGATCCAGCAAAGTGTCGGGGATGAGTTCCGTCAGCACGACGGCGTGGTGACGATGATGATGCTCTACCGGCGCAGGGCTTCGCCTAAACTCCGCGATGATATGACCGAGGTGGAATATGGTGGAGGGGGGCACCGCACACGGCTAAGGAACGATCCGTAGATCAACTTGTGTTTATGGGGTGCCCCCTGCCCCCGTATATAAAGGAGTGGAGGAGTGGGAGGGCCGGCCCTCTCTATGGCGCGCCCTAGGGGAGTCCTACTCCCACCGGGAGTAGGATTCCCCCTTTCCTAGTAGAACTAGGAGCCCTTCCATGTAGTAGGAGTAGGAGAGAAGGAAAGGCAAGAGAGAAGGGAAGGAAGGAGGGGGTGCAGCCCCTCCCCCTAGTCCAATTTGGACTAGGCCTTGGGGGGCGCGCAGCCTGCCCTAGGCAGCCCCTCTCTCTTTCCTGTATGGCCCAATAAGGCCCAATACTTCTCCCGGCGAATTCCCGTAACTCTCCGGTACTCCGAAAAATACCCGAATCACTCGGAACCTTTCCGAAGTCCGAATATAGTCGTCCAATATATCGATCTTTACGTCTCGACCATTTCGAGACTCCTCGTCATGTCCCCGATCTCATCCGGGACTCCGAACTCCTTCGGTACATCAAAACTCATAAACTCATAATATAACTGTCATCGAAACCTTAAGCGTGCGGACCCTACGGGTTGGAGAACTATGTAGACATGACATAGAACTATTCTCGGTCAATAACCAATAGAAGAACCTGGATGCTCATATTGGCTCCTACATATTCTACGAAGATCTTTATCGGTCAAACCGCATAACAACATACGTTGTTCCCTTTGTCATCGGTATGTTACTTGCCCGAGATTCGATCGTCAGTATCTCAATACCTAGTTCAATCTCGTTACCGGCAAGTCTCTTTACTCGTTCCGTAATACATCATCCCACAACTAAGTCATTAGTTGCAATGCTTGCAAGGCTTAAGTGATGTGTATTACCGAGAGGGCCCAGAGATACCTCTCCGACAATCGGAGTGACAAAACCTAATCTCGAAATACGCCAACCCAACATGTACCTTTGGAGACACCTGTAGTACTCCTTTATAATCACCCAGTTACGTTGTGACGTTTGGTAGCACCCAAAGTGTTCCTCCGGTAAACGGGAGTTTCATAATCTCATAGTTACAGGAACATGTATAAGTCATGAAGAAAGCAATAGCAACATACTAAATGATCAAGTGCTAGGCTAACAGAATGGGTCATGTCAATCACATCATTCTCCTAATGATGTGATCCCATTAATCAAATGACAACTCATGTCTATGGTTAGGAAAGTTAACCATCTTTGATTAATGAGCTAGTCAAGTAAAGGCATACTAGTGACACTATGTTTGTCTATGTATTCACACATGTATTATGTTTCCGGTTAATACAATTCTAGCATGAATAATAAACATTTATCATGATATAAGGAAATAAATAATAACTTTATTATTGCCTCTAGGGCATATTTCCTTCAGTTTCCCACTTGCACTAGAGTCAATAATCTAGTTCACATCGCCATGTGATTTAACACCAATATTCATATCTGTATATGATTAACACCCATAGTTCACATCGTCATGTGACCAACACCCAAAGGGTTTACTAGAGTCAATAATCTAGTTCACATTGCTATGTGATTAACACCCAAAGAGTACTAAGGTGTGATCATGTTTTGCTCATGAGAGAAGCTTAGTCAATGGGTCTGTCACATTCAGAGCCGTATGTATTTTGCAAATATTCTATGTCTACAATGCTCTGCACGGAGCTACTCTAGCTAATTGCTCCCACTTTCAATATGTATCCAGATTAAGACTTAAAGTCATCTGGACCAGTGCCAAAATTTACATCGACGTAACCCTTTACGACGAACCTTTTTGTCACCTCCATAATCGAGAAATATATCCTTATTCCACTAAGGATAATTTTGACCAATGTCCAGTGATCTACTCTTAGATCAAAATTGTATTCCTTTGCAAAACTCAGAGCAAGGTATACAATATGTCTTGTTCACAGCATAGCATACTTTATAGAACCTATGACTGAGGCATAGGGAATGACTTTTCATTCTCTTTCTAATTTTTGCCATGGTCGGGTCTTGAGTCTTACTCAACTTCACACCTTGCAACACAGGCAAGAACTCCTTCTTTGACTGTTCCATTTTGAACTATTTCAAAAATTTATCAAGGTATGTACTCATTGAAAAATCTTATCAAGCGGTTTGATCTATCAATATAGATCTTGATGCTCAATGTGTAAGCAGCTTCACCGAGGTCTTTCTTTGAAAAACTCTTATTCAAGTATCATTTCATGCTATCCAGAATTTCTATATCATTTCCAATCAACAATATGTCATCCACATATAATATTAGAAATGCTACAGAGCTCCCACTCACTTTCTTGTAAATACAGGCCTTTCCAAAAGTCTGTATAAAACCATATGCTTTGATCAACTCATCAAAGCGTATATTCCAACTCTGAGATGCTTGCACAAGTCCATTGATGGATCGCTAGAGCTTGCACATTTTGTTAGCACCTTTCGGATCGACAAAAACTTCTGGTTGTATCATATACAACTCTCCTTTAAGAAAACCATTAAGGAATGCAGTTTTGACATCCATTTGCCAGATTTCATAAAATGTGGCAATTGCTAACATGATTCAGACAGACTTAAGCATCGATACGAGTGAGAAAATCTAATCGTATTCAACATCTTGAACTTGTCGAAAACCTTTCGCAATAAGTCGAGCTTAGTAGATAGTAACACTACTATCAGTGTCCGTCTTCCTCTTGAAGATCCATTTATTTAACATGGCTTGCTGATCATCGAGCAAGTCAAACAAAGTCCATACTTTGTTCTCATACATGGATCATATCTCAGATTTTATGGCCTCAAGCCATTTCGCAGAATCTGGGCTCATCATCGCTTCCTCATAGTTCGTAGGTTCATCATGGTCAAGTAACATGACTTCCAAAATAGGATTACCGTACCACTCTGGTGCGGATCTTATTCTGTTAGACCTACGAGGTTTTTGTAGTAACTTGATCTGAAGTTTCATGATCATCATCATTAGCTTCCTCACTAATTGGTGTAGGAATCACTAGAACTGATTTCTGTGATTAACTACTTTCCAATTCGGGAGAAGGTACAAATTACCTCATCAAGCTCTTACTTTCCTCCCACTCACTTCTTTCGAGAGAAACTCCTTCTCTAGAAAGGATCCATTCTTAGCAACAAATGTTTTGCCTTTTGATCTGTGATAGAAGGAGTACCCAACAGTTTCCATTGGGTATTCTATGAAGATGCACTTCTCCGATTTGGGTTCGAGCTTATCAGGTTGAAAACCTTTTTCCTATAAGGATCGCAACTCCAAACTTTAAGAAACGACAGCTTAGGTTTACTGTTAAACCATAGTTCATACAGTGTCGTCTCAACGGATTTAGATGGTGCCCTATTAAACGTGAATGCAACTGTCTCTAATGCATAACCCCAAAACGATAGTGGTAAACCGGTAAGAGACATCATAGATCGCACCATATCCGATAAAGTGCGGTTACGATGTTCGGACACACCATAACATTGTGGTGTTCCAGGTGGCATGAGCTGTGAAACTATTCCACATTGTTTTAATTGAAGACCAAACTCGTAACTCAAATATTCGTCTCCGCGATCTGATCGCAGAAACTTTATTTTCTTGTTACGATGATTTTCCACTTCACTCTGAAATTCTTTGAACATTTCAAATGTTTCAGACTTGTGTTTCATCAAGTTGATATACCCATATCTGCTCAAATCATCTTGTGAAGGTCAGAAAATAACGATACTTGCCACGAGCATCAACACTCATTGGATCGCATACATCGGTATGTATTATTTCCAACAAGTTAGTAGCTCGTTCCATTGTTCTGAAGAACGGAGTTTTAGTCATCTTGCCCATACGGCATGGTTCGCAAGCATCAAATGATTCATAACCAAGTGATTCCAAAAATCCATCTTTATGGAGTTTCTTCATGCGCTTTACACCGATATGACCCAAACGGCAGTGCCACAAATAACTTGCACTATCATTATTAACTTTGCATCTTTTGGCATCAATATTATGAATATGTGTATCACTACGATCGAGATCCAACAAACTATTTTCGTTGGGTGTATGACCATTAAAGGTTTTATTCATGTAAACAGAACAATAATTATTCTCTGACTTTAAATGAATAACCGTATTGCAATAAACATGATCAAATCATATTCATGCTCAACGCAAACGCTAAATAATATTTATTTAGGTTTAACACTAATCCCGAAAGTATAGGGAGTGTGCGATGATGATCATATCAATCTTGGAACTACTTCCAACACTCATCGTCACTTCCCCTTCAACTAGTCTCTGTTTATATTGTAACTCCTGTTTCGAGTTACTAATCTTAGCAACCGAACAAGTATCAAATACTCAAGGGCTACTATAAACACTAGTAAGGCACATATCAATAACCTGTATATCAAATATACCCTTGTTCACTTTGCCATCCTTCTTATCCACCAAATGTTCAGCGCATTTCCGCTTCCAGTGACCATTTCCTTTGCAGTGTAACCACTCAGTTTCAGGCTTTGGTCCAGCTTTGGTCTTCTTCACGGGAGTGACAACTTGTTTGCCATTCTACTTGAAGTTTCCCTTTCTTTCCCTTTGCCCTTTTCTTGAAACTAGTGGTCTTGTCAATCATCAACACTTGATGTTCTTTCTTCATTTCTACTTTCGTTGATTTCAACATCACGAAGAGCTCGGGAATCATTTTCGTCATCCTTTGCATACTATAGTTCATCACAAAGTTCAACTAACTTGGTGATGGTGACTAGAGAACTCTGTCAATCACTATCTTATCTGGCAGATTAACACCCACTTGATTCAAGCGATTGTAGTACCCAGACAATCTGAGCACTTGCTCACTAGTTGAGCGATTCTCCTCCATCCTTTAGCTATAGAACTTGTTGGAGACTTCATATCTCTCAACTCGGGTATTTGCTTGAAATATTAACTTCAATTCCTGGAACATCTCATATGGTCCATGACGTTCAAAATGTCTTTGAAGTCCCGATTCTAAGCCGTTAAGCATGGTGCACTAAACTATCAAGTAGTCATCATATTGAGCTAGCCAAACGTTCATAACATCTGCATCTGCTCCTGCAATAGGTTTGTCACCTAGCGGTGCATCAAGGACATAATTCTTTTGTGCAGCAATGAGGATAAACCTCAGATCACGGATCCAATCCGCATCATTGCTACTAACATTTTTCAACACAATTTTCTCTAGGAACATATCAAAATAAACATATGAAAGCAACAACGCAAGCTATTGATCTGCAAAATACTACCAGGACTAAGTTCATGATAAATTTAAGTTCAATTAATCATATTACTTAAGAACTTCCACTTAGAAAGACATCCCTCTAATCCTCTAAGTGATCACGCGATCCAAATCAACTAAACCATAACCGATCATCACGTGAAATGGAGTAGCTTTCAATGGTGAGCATCATTATGTTGATCATATCTACTACATGATAGATGCTCGACCTTTCGGTCTCTGTGTTCCGAGGCCATATCTGCATATGCTAGGCTCGTCAAGTTTAACCTGAGTATTCCGCGTGTGCAAAACTGGCTTGCACCCGTTGTAGATGGACGTAGAGCTTATCACACCCGATCATCACGTGGTGTCTGGGCACGACGAACTTTGGCAACGGTGCATACTCAGGGAGAACACTTCTTGATAATTTTTTAATGAGAGATCATCTTAAAATGCTACCGTCAATCAAAGCAAGATAAGATGCATAAAGGATAAACATCACATGCAATCAATATAAGTGATATGATATGGCCATCATCATCTTGTGCTTGTGATCTCCATCTCCGAAGCACCGTCGTGATAACCATCGTCACCGGCGCGACACCTTGATCTCCATCGTAGCATCGTTGTCGTTTACGCCATCTATTGCTTCTACGACTATCGCTACTGCTTAGTGATAAAGTAAAGCAATTACAGGGCGTTTGCATTTCATACAATAAAGCGACAACCATATGGCTCCTGCCAGTTGCCGATAACTTCAATTACAAAACATGATCATCTCATACAATAAAATATAGCATCACGTCTTGACCATATCACATCACAACATGCCCTGCAAAAACAAGTTAGACATCCTCTACTTTATTGTTGCAAGTTTTACGTGGCTGCTACGGGCTTAGCAAGAACCGTTCTTACCTACGCATCAAAACCACAACGATAGTTCGTCAAGTTAGTGTTGTTTTAAGCTTCGCAAGGACCGGGCGTAGCCACACTCGCTTCAGCTAAAGTGAGAGAGACAAACACCCTCCAGCCACCTTTATGCACGAGTGCTCGTAACGGTGAAACCAGTCTCGCGTAAGCGTACGCGTAATGCCGGTCCGGGCCGCTTCATCTCACAATACCGCCGAACCAAAGTATGACATGCTGGTAAGCAGTATGACTTGTATCGCCCACAACTCACTTGTGTTCTACTCGTGCATATGACATCTACGCATAAAACCAGGCTCGGATACCACTGTTGGGGAATGTAGTAATTTCAAAAAAAAATCCTAAGCACACGCAAGATCATGGTGATGGCATAGCAACGAGAGGGGAGAGTGTTGTCCATGTACCCTCGTAGACCGTAAGCGGAAGCATTATGACAACGCGGTTGATGTAGTCGTACGTCTTCACGATCCGACCGATCCAAGTACCGAACGTACGGCACCTCCGAGTTCAGCACACGTTCAGCTCGATGACGATTCCCAGACTCCGATCCAGCAAAGTGACGGGGATGAGTTCCATCAGCACGATGGCGTGGTGATGATGATGATGCTCTACCGGCACAGGGCTTCGCCTAAACTCTGCGACGATATGACCGAGGTGGAATATGGTGGAGGGGGGCACCGCACACGGCTAAGGAACGATCCGTAGATCAACTTGTGTTTATGGGGTGCCCCCTGCCCCCGTATATAAAGGAGTGGAGGAGGGGGAGGGCCGGCCCTCTCTATGGCGCGCCCTAGGGGACTCCTACTCCCACCGGGAGTAGGATTCCCCCTTTCCTAGTAGAACTAGGAGCCCTTCCATGCAGTAGGAGTAGGAGAGAAGGAAAGGCAAGAGAGAAGGGAAGGAAGGAGGGGGCGCAGCCCCTCCCCCTAGTCCAATTCGGACTAGGCCTTGGGGGGCGCGCGGCCTGCCCTAGGCGGCCCCTCTCTCTTTCCCGTATGGCCCAATAAGGCCCAATACTTCTCCCGGCGAATTCCCGTAACTCTCCGGTACTCCGAAAAATACCCGAATCACTCGGAACCTTTCCAAAGTCCGAATATAGTCGTCCAATATATCGATCTTTATGTCTCAACCATTTCGAGACTCCTCGTCATGTCCCCGATCTCATCCGGGACCCCGAACTCCTTCGGTACATCAAAACTCATAAACTCATAATATAACTGTCATCGAAACCTTAAGCGTGCGGACCCTACGGGTTCGAGAACTATGTAGACATGACCTAGAACTATTCTCGGTCAATAACCAATAGCGGAACCTGGATGCTCAGGCTCCTACATATTCTACGAAGATCTTTATCGGTCAAACCGCATAACAACATACGTTGTTCCCTTTGTCATCGGTATGTTATTTGCCCGAGATTCGATTGTCGGTATCTCAATACCTAGTTCAATCTCGTTACCGGCAAGTCTATTTACTCGTTCCGTAATACATCATCCCACAACTAACTCATTAGTTGCAATGCTTGCAAGGCTTAAGTGATGTGTATTACCGAGAGGGCCCAGAGATACCTCTCCGACAATCAGAGTGACAAAACCTAATCTCGAAATACGCCAACCCAACATGTACCTTTGGAGACACCTGTAGTACTCCTTTATAATCACCCAGTTACGTTGTGACGTTTGGTAGCACCCAAAGTGTTCCTCCGGTAAACGGGAGTTGCATAATCTCATAGTTACAGGAACATGTATAAGTCATGAAGAAAGCAATAGCAACATACTAAACGATCAAGTGCTAGGCTAACGGAATGGGTCATGTCAATCACATTATTCTCCTAATGATGTGATCTGATTAGTCAAATGACAACTCATGTCTATGGTTAGAAAACTTAACCATCTTTGATTAACGAGCTAGTCAAGTAAAGGCATACTAGTGACACTATGTTTGTCTATGTATTCACACATGTATTATGTTTCCGGTTAATACAATTCTAGCATGAATAATAAACATTTATCATGATATAAGGAAATAAATAATAACTTTATTATTGCCTCTAGGGCATATTTCCTTCACTATGGAATAAGGAGTGGCAAGAGCCTAAGCTTGGGGATGCCCATAGCACCCCAAGATATTCAAGGATAGCCAAAATCCTAAGCTTGGGGATGCCCCGGGAAGGCATCCCCTCTTTCGTCTTCGTTCATTGGTAACTTTACTTGGAGCTTTATTGTTATTTGCTACATGATATGTGTTTTGCTTGGAGGGTCGTGTATTATATTAGTATTTGATTTTTAGTTTACCACAATCATCCTTGCTGTACACACCTTTTAGGAGAAGCCTATTTGATTAGAATTTGCTAGAATACTCTATGTGCTTCACTTATATCTTTTGAGCTTGATAGTTTTTGCTCTAGTGCTTCACTTATATCTTTTAGAGCACGGTGGTGTCTTAATTTTGAAGAAATTTCTAGTCTCTTATGCTTCACTTATATTATTTTGAGAGTCTTTTAGAACAGCATGGTATTTGCTATGGTTACAAAGTGGGTCCTAGAATGATGAGCATCCAAGTTGGGTATAATAAAAACTATCATAGAAAAAAGAATTGGATGATATGATCAACTTGATGCTTGATAATTGTTTTGAGATATAAAGGTAGTAATGTTAGGGTCATGCTAGTGGGTAATTATGAAATTGAGAAATACTTTTGTTGAAGTTGGCAAGTCCCATAACATGCACGTATGGTAAAAGTTGTGTGACTAATTTGTTGCATGAGGTACTTTTTGATTGTCTTCCTTATGAGGTACTTTATGAGTGGCAGTCGGGGACGACCGATGGTCTTTTCCTACCAATCTATCCCTCTTGGGGCATGCATAGTAGTACCTTGCTTCGAGGGCGAAGTAGACTTTTGCAATAAGTACATGAGTTCTTTTTTTGACTAATGTGAGTCCGTGGACATATGCACACTCACCCTTTTACTTTGCTAGACTTTTATTACCACGCAACTTTCGCCGGTATCATGAACCCTTTATTTACCTTTCTCAAAACAGACACCATACCTACCTATTATGGCATTTCCATAGCAATTCCGAGATATATTGCCATGCAACTTTCCACCGTTCCGTTTATTATGACACATTCCATCATTGTCATATTGCTCTTTTGCATGATCATGTAGTTGACATCGTATTTGTGGCAAGGCCACCTTCATAATTTTCATACATGTCACTCTTGATTCATTGCATATCCCGGTACACCGCCGAAGGCATTCATATAGAGTCATATCTTGTTCTAGCTTTGAGTTGTAATTCTTGAGTTGTAAATCCATATAAGTGTGATGATCTTCATTATTAGAGCATTGTCCTAGTGAGGAAAGGATGATGAAGGCTATGATTCCCCCACAAGTCGGGGTGAGACTTCGGACTTTACAAAAAGAAAAAAATGAGAAAATAAAAAAAAAGAGAGGCTAAAAGAAAAAAAAGGCCAAAGAAAAAAAATAAAAAAAAGAAGAAGAAAGAAAAAATAATAAAATGAGAGAAAAAGAGAGAAGGGACAATGCTACTATCTCTTTTTCCACACTTGTGCTTCAAAGTAGCACCATGATCTTCATGATAGAGAGTCTCCTATGTTGTCACTTTCATATACTAAGTGGGAATTTTTCATTATAGAACTTGGCTTGTATATTCCAATGATGGGCTTCCTCAAAATGCCCTAGGTCTTCGTGAGCAAGCAAGTTGGATGCACACCCAGTTAGTTTCTTTTGTTGAGTTTTCATATATTTATAGCTCTAGTGCATCCGTTGCATGGCAATCCCTACTCACTCACATTGATATCTATTAATGGGCATCTCTTTATAGCCCGTTAATACGCCTAGTTGATGTGAGACTATCTTCTCCCTCTTTTTGTCCTCGCAACCACCATATACCACCATAGTGCTATGTCCATGGCTTGCGCTCATGTATTGCGTAAGAGTTGAAAAAGTTGAAGCGCGTTAAAAAGTATGAAACAATTGCTCGGCTCGTAATCGGGGTTGTGCATGATGGGAGTATTTTGTGTAATGAAAATGAAGCATGGCCTAACTATATGATTTTGTAGGGATAAGCTTTCTTTGGCTATGCTATTTTGATAGGACATAATTATTTGTTAGTATGCTTTCAAGCATTATTATTTTTATATTTTATAAGCTTTTATTTTTGAATCATTTGGATCTGAACATTCATGACACATTAAAGAAAAATACATTGAGAATTATGCTAGGTAGCATTCCACATCAAAAATTTCTTTTTTATCATTTACCTACTCGAGGACGAGCAGGAATTAAGCTTGGGGATGCTTGATACGTCTCCAACGTATCTATAATTTTTGATTGTTCCATGCTATTATATGTTGGGGAACGTAGTAATTTCAAAAAAATTCCTACGCACACGCAAGATCGTGGTGATGCATAGCAACGAGAGGGGAGAGTGTGTCCACGTACCCTCGTAGACCGAAAGCGGAAGCGTTAGAACAACGCGGTTGATGTAGTCGTACGTCTTCACGGCTCGACCGATCAAGCACCAAAACTACGGCACCTCCGAGTTCTAGCACACGTTCAGCTCGATGACGATCCCCGGACTCCGATCCAGCAGGGTGTCGGGGAAGAGTTCCGTCAGCACAACAGCATGGTGACGATCTTGATGTTCTACTATCGCAGGGCTTCGCGTAAGCACCGCTACAATATTATCGAGGACTATGGTGGAGGGGGGCACCGTACACGGCTAAGAGATCAAGAGATCAATTGTTGTTGTGTCTCTGGGGTGCCCCCTTGCCCCCGTATATAAAGGAGCAAGGGGGGAGGCGGCCGGCCTAGGGAGGAGGCGCATGGGAGTAGGACTCCTCTTTTCCTTGTTGGAGTAGGAGAGAAGGAAAGAGGGGGAGAGGGAGAAGGAAAAGGGGGCTTCTCCCCTTGTACAATTCGGACCAGAGGGGGGGCGCAGGCCTCCTTCATTTTGGCCTCTCTTCTCTATTCCCGTATGGCCCAATAAGGCTCATATACTCCCCGGCGAATTCCCGTAACTCTCCGGTACTCCGAAAAATACCCGAATCACTCGGAACCTTTCCGAAGTCCGAATATAGTCCTCCAATATATCGATCTTTACGTCTCGACCATTTTGAGACTTCTCGTCATGTCCCCGATCTCATCTGGGACTCCGAACTCCTTCGGTACATCAAAACACATAAACTCATAATATAACTGTCATCGAAACCTTAAGCGTGTGGACCCTACGGGTTCGAGAACAATGTAGACATGACCGAAACACGTTTCCGGTCAATAACCAATAGCGGAACCTGGATGCTCATATTGGCTCCCACATATTCTATGAAGATCTTTATCGGTCAAACCGCATAACAACATACGTTGTTCCCTTTGTCATCGGTATGTTACTTGTCCGAGATTCGATGTCGGTATCTCAATACCTATTTCAATCTCGTTACCAACAAGTCTCTTTACTCGTTATGTAATGCATCATCCCGCAACTAACTCATTAGTCACATTGCTTGCAAGGCTTATAGTGATGTGCATTACCGAGAGGGCCCAGAGATATCTCTTCGAAAATCGGAGTGACAAAACCTAATCTCGAAATACGCCAACTCAACATGTACCTTTGGAGACACCTGTAGAGCTCCTTTATAATCACCCAGTTACGTTGTGACGTTTGGTAGCACACAAAGTGTTCCTCCAATAAACGGGAGTTGCATAATCTCATAGTTGTAGGAACATTTATAAGTCATGAAGAAAGCAATAGCAACATACTAAACGATCAAGTGCTAAGCTAATGGAATGGGTCAAGTCAATCACATCATTCTCCTAATAATGTGATCCCGTTAATCAAATGACAACTCATGTCTATGGTCAGGAAACACAACCATCTTTGATCAACGAGCTAGTCAAGTAGAGGCATACTAGTGACACTATGTTTGTCTATGTACTCACACATGTATTATGTTTCCGGTTAATACATTTCTATCATGAATAATAAACATTTATCATGAAATAAGGAAATAAATAATAACTTTACTATTGCCTCTAGGGCATATTTCCTTCAGTCTCTCACTTGCACTAGAGTCAATAATCTAGTTCACATCGCCATGTGATTTAACACCAATATTCATATCTGTATATGATTAACACCCATAGTTCACATCGTCATGTGACCAACACCCAAAGGGTTTACTAGAGTCAATAATCTAGTTCACATAGTTATGTGATTAAGACCCAAAGAGTACTGAGGTGTGATCATGTTTTTCTCGTGAGTGAAGCTTAGTCAACGGGTATGTCACATTTAGAGCCGTATGTATTTTGAAAATATTCTATGTCTACAATGCTCTGCACGGAGCTACTCTAGCTAATTGCTCCCACTTTCAATATGTATCCAGATTGAGACTTAGAGTCATCTCGATTGGTGTAAAAGCTTGCATCGTTGTAACTTTTTACGATGAGCTCTTTTATCACTTCCATTATCGAGAAATATTTCCTTAGGCCTCACTAAGGATATTCTTGACCGCTGTCAAGTGATCTACTCTTAGATCAAAATTTCACTCCCTTGCCAAACTTGGAGCAA
The DNA here is from genome assembly GCF_002162155.2 of Triticum dicoccoides. Lineage (NCBI taxonomy): Eukaryota > Viridiplantae > Streptophyta > Magnoliopsida > Poales > Poaceae > Triticum > Triticum dicoccoides. The sequence goes on along the minus strand of NC_041383.1, from coordinate 769,325,859 downwards.
GTTATACAATAGGTCTGGTACACAGCATAGCATACTTTATAGAACCTATGACTGAGGCATAGGAATGACTTTTCATTCTCTTTCTATTTTCTGCCATGGTCGGGCTTTGAGTTTTACTCAACTTCACACCTTGCAACACAGGCAAGAATTCCTTCTTTGAATGTTCTTTTTTGAACTACTTCACAATATTATCAAGGTATGTACTCATTGAAAAATCTTATCAAGCGTCTTGATCTATCTCTATAGATCTTGATGCTCAATGTGTAGGCAGCTTCACCGAGGTATTTCTTTGAAAAACTCTTATTCAAGTATCCTTTTATGCTATCCAGAATTTCTATATCATTTCGAATTAACAATATGTCATCTACATATAGTTTTAGAAATGTTACAGAGCTCCCACTCACTTTCTTGTAAATACAGGCTTCTCCAAAAGTCTGTATAAAACCATATGCTTTGATCAACTCATCAAAGCGTATATTCCAACTCCGAGATGCTTGCACTAGTCCATAGATGGATCGCTGGAGCTTGCACAATTTGTTAAGCACCTTTAGGATTGATAAAACCTTCTGGTTGCATCATATACAACTCTTCTTTAATAAATCCATTAAGGAATGTAGTTTTGACATCCTTTTGCCAGATTTCATAAAATGTGGCAATTGCTAACATGATTCGGACAGACTTTAAGCATCGATACGAGTGAGAAAAAACTCATCGTACTCAACATCTTGAACTTTGTCAAAAACCTTTTTCGACAAATCTAGCTTCATAGATAGTAACACTACTATCAACGTTCGTCTTCCTCTTGAAGATCCATTTATTTTCTATGGCTTGCCGATCATCGGGCAAGTTAATCAAAGTCCACACTTTGTTCTCATATATGGATCCCATCTCAGATTCATGGCCTTCAAGCCATTTCGCGGAATCTGGGCTCATCATCGCTTCCTCATAGTTCGTAGGTTCATCATGGTCTAGTAACATGACTTCCAGAATAGGATTACCGTACCACTCTGGTGTAGATCTTACTCTGGTTGACCAACGAGGTTTGGTAGTAACTTGATCTGAAGTTTCATGATCAATATCATTAGCTTCCTCACTAATTGGTGTAGGAATCACTGGAACTGATTTCTGTGATGAACTACTTTCCAATTCGGGAGAAGGTACAAATTACCTTATCGAGCTCTACTTTCCTCCCACTCACTTCTTTTGAGAGAAACTCCTTCTCTAGAAAGGATCCATTCTTATCAACGAATGTTTTGCCTTCGGATCTGTGATAGAAGGTGTACCGAATAGTTACCTTTGGGTATTCTATGAAGACGCACTTCTCCGATTTGGGTTCGAGCTTATCAGGTTGAAACTTTTTCACATAAGCATCGCAGTCCCAAACTTTAAGAAACGATAACTTTGGTTTCTTGCCAAACCACAGTTCATAAGGCGTCGTCTCAACGGATTTCGATGGTGCCCTTTTTAAAGTGAATGCAGCTGTCTCTAATGCATAACCACAAAACGATAGTTGTAAATCAGTAAGAGACATCATAGATTGTACTATATCCAATAAAGTACGGTTATGACGTTTGGACACACCATTATGTTGTGGTGTTCCATGTGGCGTGAGCTGTGAAACTATTCCACATTGTTTTATATGAAGGCCAAACTCGTAACTCAAATATTCTACTCCACGATCAGATCGTAGAAACTTTATTTTCTAGTTATGATGATTCTCCACTTCACTCTGAAATTCTTTGAACTTTTCAAATGTTTCAGACTTGTGTTTCATTAAGTAGATATACCCATATCTGCTCAAATCATCTGTGAAGGTCAGAAAATAATGATACTTGCCACGAGCATCAACACTCATTGGATTGCATACATCGGTATGTATTATTTCCAATAAGTCAGTAGCTCGTTCCATTGTTTCGGAGAACGGAGTTTTAGTCATCTTGCCCAAAAGGCACGGTTCACAAGCATCAAATGATTCATAACCAAGTGATTCCGAAAATCCATCTTTATGGAGTTTCTTCGTGCGCTTTACACATATATGACTCAAACGGCAGTGCCACAAATATGTGCACTATCATTATCAACTTTGCATCTTTTGGCATCAATATTATGAATATGTGTATCACTATGATCAAGATTCAATAAACCATCAACATTGGGTGTATGACCATAGAATGTTTTATTCATGTAAATAGAATAACAATTTATTCTCTGTCTTAGATGAATAATCGTATCGCAATAAACATGATCTAATCATATTTATGCTTAACGCAAACACCAAATAACATTTATTTAGGTTCAACACTAATCTCGAAAATATAGGGAGTGTACGATGATGATCATATCAATTTTGGAACCACTTCCAACATACATCGTTACTTCACCCTCAACTAGTCTATGTTTATTCTGTAACTCCTGTTTCGAGTTACTAATCTTAGCAACTGAACAAGTATCAAATACTCAGGGGCTACTATAAATACTAGTAAGGCACACATCAATAACCTGTATATCAAATATACCCTTGTTCACTTTGCCATCCTTCTTATCCACCAAATATTCAGGGCATTTCCGCTTCCAGTGACCATTTCCTTTGCAGTGTAAGCATTCAATTTCAGGCTTTGGTCCAGCTTTGGTCTTCTTCACGGGAGTGACAACTTGTTTGCCATTCTACTTGAAGTTTCCCTTTCTTTCCCTTTGCCCTTTTCTTGAAACTAGTGATCTTGTCAATCATCAACACTTGATGCTCTTTCTTGATTTCTACCTTCGTCGATATCAACATCACGAAGAGCTCGAGAATCGTTTTCGTCATCCCTTGCATACTATAGTTCATCGCGAAGTTCTAGTAACTTAGTGATGGTGACTAGAGAATTCTATCAATCACTATCTTATTTGGAAGATTAACTCCCACTTGATTCAAGCGATTGAAGTACCCAGACAATCTGAGCACATGCTCACTAGTTGAGTGATTCTCCTCCATCTTTTAGCTATAGAACTTGTTGGAGACTTCATATCTCTCAACTCGGGTATTTGCTGGAAATATTAACTTCAACTCCTGGAACATCTCATATGGTCCATGACGTTCAAAATATCTTTGAAGTCCGGATTCTAAGCCCTTAAGCATGGTGCACTAAACTATCAAGTAGTCATCATATTGAGCTAGCCAAACGTTCATAATGTCTGCATCTGCTCCTGCAATAGGTCTGTCACCTAGCGGTGCATTAAGGACATAATTCTTCTGTGCAGCAATGAGGATAAACCTCAGATCACGGATCCAATTCGCATCATTGCTACTAACATCTTTCAACACAATTTTCTCTAGGAACATATCAAAATAAACATATGAAAGCAACAACGCAAGCTATTGATCTACAACATAATTTGCAAAATACTACCAGGACTAAGTTCATGATAAATTTAAGTTCAATTAATCATATTACTTTAAGAACCCCCACTTAGACAGACATCTCTCTAGTCATCTAAGTGATCACGTGATACAAATCAACTAAACCATGTCCGATCATCACGTGAGATGGAGTAGTTTCAATGGTGAACATCATTATGTTGATCATATCTACTATATGATTCACGTTCGATCTTTCGGTCTCCGTGTTCCGAGGCCATATCTATATATGCTAGGCTCGTCAAGTTTAACCTGAGTATTCCGCGTGTGCAACTGTTTTGCACCCGTTGTATTTGAACGTAGAGCCTATCACACCCGATCATAACGTGGTGTCTCAGCACGAAGAACTTTCGCAACGGTGCATACTCAGGGAGAACACTTCTTGATAATTAGTGAGAGATCATCTTAAAATGCTACCGTCAATCAAAGCAAGATAAGATGCATAAAGGATAAACATCACATGCAGTCAATATAAGTGATATAATATGGCCATCATCATCTTCTGCTTGTGATCTCCATCTCTGAAGCACCGTCATGATCACCATCGTCACCGGCGTGACACCTTGATCTCCATCATAGCATCATTGTCGATTACGCCATCTATTGCTTCTACGACTATCGCTACCGCTTAGTGATAAAGTAAAGCAATTACAGGGTGTTTGCATTTCATACAATAAAGCGACAACCATATTGCTCCTGCCAGTTGCCGATAGCTTCGGTTACAAAACATGATTATCTCATACAATAAAATATAGCATCACGTCTTGACCATATCACATCACAACATGCCCTGCAAAAACAAGTTAGACATCCTCTACTTTGTTGTTGCAAATTTTACGTGGCTGCTATGGGCTGAGCAAGAACTGTTCTTACCTACGCATCAAAACCACAAAGATAGTTTGTCAAGTTGGTGTTGTTTTAACCTTCGCAAGGACCGGGCGTAGCCACACTCGGTTCAACTAAAGTGAGAGAGACAGACACCCGCCGGTCACCTTTAAGCAACTAGTGCTCGTGGCGGTGAAACCAGTCTCGCGTAAGCGTACGCGTAATGTCGGTCCGGGCCGCTTCATCTCACAATACCGCTGAACCAAAGTATGACATGCTGGTAAGCAGTATGACTTATATCGCCCACAACTCACTTGTGTTCTACTCGTGCATATGACATCTATGCATAAAACCAGGCTCGGATGCCACTGTTGGGGAACGTAGTAATTTCAAAAAAATTCCTACGCACACGCAAGATCATGGTGATGCATAGCAACGAGAGGGGAGAGTGTGTCCACATACCCTCGTAGACTGAAAGCGGAAGCGTTAGAACAACGCGGTTGATGTAGTCGTACGTCTTCACGGCTCGACCGATCAAGCACCGAAACTACGGCACCTCCGAGTTCTAGCACACGTTTAGCTCGATGACGATCCCCGGACTCCGATCCAGCAGGGTGTCGGGGAAGAGTTCCGTCATCACAACGGCATGGTGATGATCTTGATGTTCTACCGTCGCAGGGCTTCGCCTAAGCACCGCTACAATATTATCGAGGACTATGATGGAGGGGGGCACCACACACGGCTACGAGATCAAGAGATCAATTGTTGTTGTGTCTCTGGGGTGCCCCCCTGCCCCGTATATAAAGGAGCAAGGGGGGAGGTGGGCGGCCTAGGGAGGAGGTGCGCCAAGGGGGGAGTCCTACTCCCACCGGGAGTAGGACTCCTCTTTTCCTTGTTAGAGTAGGAGAGAAGGAAAGAGGAGGAGAGGGAGAAGGAAGAGGGGTGGATCTTATTTGACGCTCATTAGCGTCACAACGTCGTGGCTTCGCTGAAGCCAGTGTTTAGACGGGCCGGCCCTTTTCGACTCTTGTACTACTGTTTCGAGTCCTCTTCGGCCTTCTTCGCTTCCTTCTTTTCCTCTCTTTCTCGTCTCGCTTCCCCAGCCGGCGTTTCTCTTCTCTCTTCGCTTGCTTCTTCTCTTTATCTTCGTGACTCCCAGGCTAGCGTTTTCTCTTCGCCGAATTGGTTGCCGCCATGGCTGCGCAAGGTTCGTTGTTCATCTCCCATCTTTTTCATGGCAGATTTGAGAAGCATGTTGTAGTTACTGTTTCGATCTCGATCCATTTAGTTCTACGATTATGGTTTGGTATGGAGTGGGGAGCTGGTTGATGCGGCTCTGTTCGTTCGATCTGCTAGGTGTGGCTTTCTTTTGGTTGGAATTCGTCCCTGTTTCTTGACCCCTAGATCAATCTCGTGCCCCTTTTTGGTAGGAATTGGTGCCAAGTAGTTGATGTGTTCGATCTGGTAGGGATTGCTCATCACAGTAGTTGTTTTGCTCGATTTTGGTAGGGATTGCTCATCCTAGTTGTTGTTTTATTCATTCTGGTAGGGATTACTCATACTAGTTGTCGGTTTGTGTGATTTTTGGAAATACTTCGGTGCTCATACCAGTAGTTGGTGCTTGCATGTGTTTTTATGTGAAGGATTGGTCATCACAGTACTTGGTTTCTTAAGGAAAAAGTATGTCCACTCTGTCCATGACTTATGAACAATTTTTCTGTGATGAAAAGGTTAAAAATAATGTTTGGTTTATATATTTTTTGTTGTTGTTTGACCTGAACTCATATGATTCTTAAGTAATCACTTTCCTTTTTTAATAGTTTACTTGTTAGCAATTCATTTGTATACTATCTATCAGCTTTTCTTGCACTATCTTCACTTTTGGTGTTGTTTTATGACTCCGAGTTTTATACCTTCCTCTGTTTCTTTTTCTAGGCCAAAATGTTCCTGTACGGTCCACTGCGACTTTCCGGTCACGGTTTTCTACTCTTCCTTGGGCCAAAGTTGTTAGTAAGGTGTCTCCTTTGCAGAGAAGCTTTATGCCAGACTAAATCAAACATCTTCTAAATGTGCGCGAACATGTGGTTGTGCCCATGGATTTGCTGCAATGGTTAGCAAAGCATATGCGCTATGGTTAAGTAGGCATTTTCTAGCACAACAACAAAGTCATTCATATCGCCCGAGATATGGTTGACATATCCGCTATGAAAGAACAATCTGGTCCGGTTGGCTACCTGAGTCTAGAATTAGAGTAGATCGAGTGAAATTTAAAAGCGAAACCTCTCAATCTGAACACTAGTTGGTGCTTGGATGTGTTTCCTTTCTCACAAATTTGGCAGTTCTGACGTGATGATGTTCTTCCATAGTTAGTGAAGTTTGGTCCCCAAATAATATGTGCAAGGTGATTCATAGTGTTATTCTGCTAACTAATTTTCCTTATTCTGCATGGGTGCTATTTTTTCAATCATTCTCAATCTGAACATGACATATGTCTTCCATATGCAGTGAAGTTTGGTCCCATATTTTTATAAGAAAAGGTGAAACAGAGTGATGTTTCCTTTTGTGCTGGGTGATATTCTAATTTTATTGCCTTTTGCAGAGTTTGCCCTGCAGAATATCATCTACTTCAGCATGGTTCTAATTAACTTGTCATTCTGTGTATTTGTTTCTTAATTAATCAACTTTAAGCGTAAAAAGGAATTTTTTAATGTTTATTAACATTCCAACATTTGTTCATTATCTATTAAACTTATTCACTTTCTGTTGAACTAAATTCTTAAGAGTTCATTCGTTCCATATTTTTGCTTATAACCTATTAAAATCTATTGTTTAATTTTGGTAGGCATTGAACATTTTTAATGTACGTTGAACATTTTTTGAATACACATTGAACACTTTGTGTAATCTATCTTGAACAATTTCCGAATACACACTGAACATTTTTGTGTAATATACACTGAACAAAAATTCAAAATAACAGTGAACTTTTGTAGTATTCGTTGAACATATTCTTAATATGCGTGAACATTTTTATAATGCATAGTTAATGTTTTTTTGAAACATACCGTGAACAATTTTGTAATATACGATGAACATTTTTGTATAAAAATGGAACATTTGTTTGCGACAAAAAAACTGAACATTTATTTTGAATAGGTTAAATAGAAAAAAACAATTTTGAACATTTGTTAAACATTTTTACTAATTGCCTGGATTTTTTCTTCAATATATTTACATATCTCTTTTTTGTTCAATTTGTTAACAAAAAAGATGTTCAACTACTTATTTATGGTTGAACAATTGTTTATTAAACCTGTTTCATTCGGTTCAACATTTGTTAAATCAATTCTTGTTCATTCCATTCTTTAAACTTGTTCATTAAAAAGGTTCAGCTACTTTTATTTTTAAAGAAATTCGTGAGAAGTTCTTATATCACATAGTCAATCGTAAAGACAGTGAAATTCAACTACCACTGGTGAAATCATTTCTGCATGAACATGTACACATTAATCTTATTCAACATTTTACAGCAAGTGAGGGTTGTTAGATATGATTTTGTGGCCTAACTTTATTTAATTTCTTCCTATTCTTCAGTGATTCCGCATATTCAAATTAATCTCATGTGGAACATATTTTCCTTGGAAATACAGTAGTGGTACATAAGCCTACTTTCGCTGATATTACGAGTAATCTTTTTTTCTTCGCACTTGATAATGTTCTTTTCCAACAATTAACATAAATTAAATTGTTACAGGTGCACAAAGACATGGATGAACAGATGTACAAAGTGGATAGAATTACAAATGCAAAGAGAGCCAACAAATATCTGCCCACTCGTGAAACTAGTTTTTTCTTTGAGAACATTTATCCCATTCTGTAGCAAGTTGTGCCAAAACAATGTTTCTGCTGATTCTTTTTTTTTTCTGAATATTGTTCAACAACACAAGAATTTACCCTTCACTTTACTCTTCAATTTTATATATACACTGAACATTTGTTTTTTTTTCTCATTCTAATTACTCTTCAGATTACTAGAAAATATATTGCTGCAAATTCAGAAACAACAATTAGTACAAATTCTTGTACTAAAAGTTGTTGATTGTTATTATTATCCTCAGGTCTGCATTTCTCACTGTACAAATTCAGAAACAAAATTATTGTACAAACTTTTGAAACAACTGAAACAGCCACGAAACAGTCACGAAAAAGTTCAGGAAACAGCCACGAAAAGGTACAGGAAACAGCCGCGAAAAAGTTCACGAAGCACCGTACACGTTTTTTTTGTTTTTTTAGAATTGGGAAGCAGCGTACACTTCTTTTTTTAGCAACAGAAGCAGCGTACACGTACGCGAAGCAGTATGGAAACAGCCACGACAACGTTCGAATTAACAAACGGGGCAAACTTAGTTAACGGGCAGCGAACAAGCCAGCCCGCAAACAACCTCTATCAGCGAAGCCTCCTCAACTTGACGCTCGCGAGCGTCGAGCAGGGGCTGCTCCCCTTGTCCAATTCGGACCAGAGGGGGGGCGCGGGCCTCCTTCCTTTTGGCCTCTCTCCTCTATTCTTGTATGGCCCAATAAGGCCCATATACTTCCGGAGAATTCCCGTAACTCTCCGGTACTCCAAAAAATACCCGAATCACTCGGAACCTTTCAGAAGTCTGAATATAGTCATCCAATATATCAATCTTTACGTCTCGACCATTTCAAGACTCCTCGTCATGTCTCCGATCTCATCTGGGACTCCGAACTCCTTCGGTACATCAAAACACATAAACTCATAATATAACTGTCATCGAAACCTTAAGCGTGCGGACCCTACAGGTTCGAGAACAATGTAGACATGACCGAAATACGTCTCCGGTCAATAACCAATAGCGGAACCTGGATGCTCATATTGGCTCCCACATATTCTACGAAGATCTTTATCGGTCAAACCGCATAACAACATACGTTGTTCCCTTTGTCATCGGTATGTTACTTGCCCGAGATTCGATCGTCGGTATCTCAATACCTAGTTCAATCTCGTTACCGGCATGTCTCTTTACTCGTTATGCAATGCATCATCCCGCAACTAACTCATTAGTCACATTGCTTGCAAGGCTTATAGTGATGTGCATTACCGAGAGGGCCCAGAGATACCTCTCCGACAATCGGAGTGACAAAACCTAATCTCAAATTACGCCAACTCAACATGTACCTTTGGAGACACCTGTAGAGCTCCTTTATAATCACCCAGTTACGTTGTGACGTTTGGTAGCACACAAAGTGCTCCTCCGATAAATGGGAGTTGCATAATCTCATAGTTGTAGGAACATGTATAAGTCATGAAGAAAGCAATAGCAACATACTAAACGATCAAGTGCTAAGCTAACGGAATGGATCAAGTCAATCACATCATTCTCCTAATAATGTGATCCCGTTAATCAAATGACAACTCATGTCTATGGTCAGGAAACACAACCATCTTTGATCAACGAGCTAGTCAAGTAGAGGCATACTAGTGCCACTATGTTTGTCTATGTACTCACACATGTATTATGTTTTCGGTTAATACATTTCTAGCATGAATAATAAACATTTATCATGAAAAAAGGAAATAAATAATAACTTTATTATTGCCTCTAGGGCATATTTCCTTCATTATATTACCCCTTTTGGATGTTTATGGGCTTTATTTTACACATTTGTATCATTTTTGGGACTAACCTACTAACCGGAGGCCCAGCCCGTATTGCTGTTTTTTTTTGCCTATGTCAGTATTTCGAAGAAAAGGAGTATCAAACCGAGTCCAAATGGAATGAAAACTTCGGGAGCGTGATTTTTGGAACGAACGTGATCCGGAGAGCTTGGAGTGCAAGTCAAGAAGCTCCCGAGGACCCCACGAGATAGCCCCCCCCTGTAGAGCGCGCCCCTGTCTCGTGGGCCCCTCGGGCGGCGACCGACGTACTTCTTCCTCCTATAGATACCTACGTACCCCGAAAACATCCAGGGGCACCACGAAACACAATTTCCACCGCCGTAACCTTCTGTATCCACGAGATCCCATCTTGGAGCCTTCGCCGGCATTCAGCCGGAGGGGGAATCAACCACGGAGGGCCTCTACATCAACATCCTTGCCCCTCCGATGAGTTGTGAGTAGTTTACCACAGACCTACGGGTCCATAGTTATTAGCTAGATGGCTTCTTCTCTCTTTTTGGATCTCAATACAATGTTCTCCCCCTCTCTTGTGGAGATCTATTCGATGTAATCTCTTTTTGCGGTGTGTTTGTCAAGATCCGATGAATTGTGGGTTTATGATCAAGTTTATCTATGAATAATAATTGAATCTTCTCTGAATTCTTTTATGTATGATTGAGTTATCTTTGCAAGTCTCTTCGAATTATTAGTTTGGTTTGGCCTACTAGATTTATCTTTGTTGCCATGGGAGAAGTGCTTAGCTTTGGGTTCAATCTTGCGGTGTTCTTACCCAGTGACAGAAATGGTTGCAAGACACGTATTGTATTGTTGCCATCAAGGATAACAAGATGGGGTTTATATCATATTGCATGAGTTTATCCCTCTACATCATGTCATCTTGCTTAATGCGTTACTCTGTTCTTATGGACTTAATACTCTAGATGCAGGCAGGAGTTGGTCAATGTGTGGAGTAATAGTAGTAGATGCAGGCAGGAGTCTGTCTACTTGTTATGGACGTGATGCCTATATACATGATCATGCCTAGATAATCTCATAACTATGCGCTTTTCTATCAATTGCTCGACAGTAATTTGTTCACCCACCGTAATACTTATGCTATTTCGAGAGAAGCCTCTAGTGAAACCTATGGCCCCCGGGTCTATCTCCTATCATATTTGCTTCCAATCTACTTTTATTTGCATCTTTACTTTTTGCATCTATATTATAAAATACCAAAAATATATCATTACTATCTTTATTAGATCTCACTTTCGTAAGTGGCCGTGAAGGGATTGACAACCCCTTTATTGCGTTGGTTGTGAGTTCTCAGTTTGTTTGTGTAGGTGCGTGGGACTTTTGAGGAGCCTCCTACTGGATTGATACCTTGGTTCTCAAAACTGAGGGAAATACTTACGCTACACTTGCTGCATCACCCTCTCCTCTTCGGGGAAAACCAACGCTAGCTCAAGATGTAGCAACATGTCGCAGAGATCCAAGAATGTGTTCCTCTGCTCCTCCTCCTCCACTGCTAGCTCATTATCGGTGGTGCGTTTGTACTCCTCCTTGCATGGTGTATTAATCCGGATGTCAAGTTAAGCAGCTCATCGGCCATGTACGAGGAGAGGGTGGCACCATTACCAGGCTTGATGATAGCGCGCGCCATGGACAACATCCGGTGGCTCAGGTCCCCTGCGTCCTGCATGATAGAATCGAACTGCCTTGTGGAGGTCAATTCCTTCTCCATCTCCTGGACCTGGACCGGGCCATGGACGGAGGATGTGTAGTCCCTTCCGGCAAGCCTCCGGACTACGGTTTCTTCCCCTAGCTCTTGCTGCTTCAAGACGGAGACCCCGGGGGTGAGGCCGGCGAGCAGGTCCCTGCGCTCCCTATGCAGGGACATGATCTCCTTTACCACGTTGAAGAACTCAGACTGTTGTCCCTCGGCGGAGTCACCCGCCATCTCCTTCAGAGCTGAGGGATGTCTTCCAAATCCTCTCGCTCTCTGGTTTGTTTGGGGGATTCGGGCTTGCCGTCTGCGAGTATACTTGCTGCCGCCGCCGCTGCCGGGTCCTACGGGGGATAGATATCGAGGAATGAATGTGTTCTTTTTTAGGCAACCTTGCAAAGCTTTATTACGTCGTCACAATGTTTACAGGGACGAATAGAATGCCTTTGCGCTTGCCTAACCAAACAAGGCGGCCAACGCTCAGAGTTAAAGCATGCTTTGCTAAGTTGTGAGCATCATAATTTGAGCTCCTAGACTGATGAACTACATTACAAGAAATAAAAGAGGACGCTTGCAACTCAATCTCTCTAACCACTGGACCGTAGGCCGCATTGCTTCTCCTACCAATCTCATTTGCCACAGCCTTGCAATCTATAGCAACATGTACCCTTGTGATGTTTAGATCTGCTACAAGATCCAGGCCCTCTCTTACCACCAATGCTTCTAGAGTAGCAGGATCTTTGATATGTTTGTAGATAAAAGACGATGCTCTGAGGAAATTGCCGTCTTGATCTCTGCAAATCGCCGCTACAGCTCCAAACCGGCTCCCACGACCCACAACTGCGTCCACATCCAGCTTCGCAAAACCATCAGGAGGAGCAATCCAAGTTGGGTGCTGCATGGCTCCACCCCCTGATACTGCTCTTGTTGGTGTTAAGAACTGGAAATCGGATATATAAGAGTTTATGAAACCATGTGTCGTCTGGGGTGACTTGAAAAGGCCTTCATACAATGCTTTCCTCCTTGCTCCCCACATGGCCCAAAGTGAGACTGAAAACCTAACAAAATCTTCAGGTTTTAGCGCTCTCATCATTGCAAATAACCACGTCTTTGGGCATTCTTGTTGGCCTCCGAAGAAAGCGCCCAAGTGCAGCGTGCCATAGGGCAATTCAGCAGCGCATGTCTCCAAGAGTCGGGTGACCCGCACAACCTGCATGCCCCTGTCGTCGCCATATTCCTCCTATGCAAGACATCTCCCGATGGTATCGAGTGTCGAGCGAGTCACCACAGAAAAACCTTGATTTTGCTTGGTACCTCAATCTTCCAGATGGCTCTCCATTCGTTGTTGTCTCCCTCGCTAGAAGATGGTCCCTCTCGTTCATCAAGCTAGCCCTCTCTATCATACTTAGTTCGAACCAACATGCGGTATGCAGAACCGACAAAAAAATTTCCACGAGGTTCTTCACCCCAGGACCAGAAGTCACCAATCCGTCGTGTACACAGGGGTATCTTCAATATTGCTTCCACATCAAATTCAGTGAAAACTGCTCGGATCAGATCCTCTCTCCAAGAAGTCGTGGTCGTCTCAATAAGATCAGAAACCATTAGTGGCGGGGCTATAACCAATGATGCAATTGGTCTCTTGTAACTTACTCGTGGGATCCAGTTATGCTCTCATATCCTCGTAGAGGCTCCATCACCAATTCTTCGGACCACACCTTGAGCCAACACATCTCTTCCATCTAAGATCGCTCGCCAAATCTGAGACGGGTGCGACCCCAACTCAGCTTGAAGCAGTGATACATCCGGATAATAAATAGCCTTTAGCAACCTTGCACTCAGTGATTCAGTTTCATTCAATAACTTCCAGGCCTGTCTCGAGAGCAAAGCTAAGTTGAAAAGCTCCAAGTCCCTAAACTCCATTCCTCCCATATGCTTTGGTTTGGTCATTATATCCCACGATACCCAAGCTGGTTTGCGTTTCCCCCTACTGCTTCCCCACCAGAACTGACGAATAACAGATGTGATATTCTCACACAGTCCCCTTGGCAGCCTGAAACACGCCATTGAAAAGACCGGTATAGCTTGCGCTACTGACTTAATGAGGATGTCCTTCTCTACCGCCGATAACAACTTCTGCATCCAACCCTTCACTTTCTCCCAAACCCTATCAGGCAAGTATTTAAACGTCCCATTCTTTGACTAACCCACATCTGTCGGCATTCCAAGGTATCGTTCATTGAGGGACTCATTATGAACATTCAAGATGTTTTTCACTCCATCCCTGAGTCCTTGTGGGCAACCTTTACTGAAAAAAAATTAATGATTTTCCAGCATTTATTCTCTGACTCGAAGCATTGCAATATATGTTCAGTAGGTTTGAAACTCTTTCTGCATCCTCAACACTAGACTTGAAAAGCAACAGGTTCTCATCTGCAAATAGAAGGTGGTTCATGGCTGGGGCCGTTGGTGCCACTCTAATACCTGTGAGTGAAGATGACTGTGAACTGGATTTCAGGAGGCACGAAAGGCCCTCTGCTGCAATCAAAAATAGGTAAGGTGAGATATGATCTCCCTTCTGAATTCCTCTTGATGGGTAAAAACTCTCGAGTCTGTCTCGATTGAACAAAACTGAAAATGAGACTGAAGAAACCATAGCCATAACTGTGTGTTAGGGCATCCTTTGCCTTAGGGTTTTGGTGATGATGACAACACACGTGGACTAATCATGCGCCATAGTTTTCTCAGGTACACTTTGTGTGGCGCAAGACGGTTAGGTTCTCCCTCTGTGCGGAAAAGATCGAAGACGGAGTTTCCGACATTTTATTTCCTTTGGTCGTAGGAGATCCGTACTATTAAGAGGGAATCCACATCAGAAGGTATTGGGTGAATCCTTAACGTACACATTCTCTGCACCCACCATATACCCTCCGTTCAAGGAGAGAGAGGTTCCCCATCCTCTGTTGTGCACAATCCTTCTCTTGGCGGTTGTACCACTTCTTTGAGTGGTTGTACCGCTTCTTTGAGCGGTTGTACCACTAGCTAGTAGTTACGGTCTTACCACCGTCCCTAGTACCGCTCACGGGTGACTCCCTTCTGTACCGGGTGCAGTTGTAGACCGGTGGTGGAACGGTAGTTCCGGTTTTTCTTGATAAACCGGTACTACCGGTGTTCAGGGCGGTAGTACCGCTTCGGACCCCACCGCCCAGGAACTACTGGCCCAGCGGTAGTTCCGGTCCAACTACCGGACTAAGGGGTCTAATTTCTGTATATTGCCCGGTAGTTGAGCAGTGGTTGTGCGGAATTTCTGGTTTGTTTCGATAAACTGGTACTACCGGGTGCACCACCGGAAGTTCCGCTCCTATGCATTTCTGCACATAACGGTTGGATCTTGGGGCCTATTTAAGGAGGTGCTTCTCCTTCCTCCCACCTTCCTGGTGCCTCTCTCTCTCTCCTCCATTACTGCCATTAAAGCTCTCTTGCCCGATCTCTCTCTCTAGCCACTCAAACTCGTTGATTTTCTAGGGATTGAAGGAGGAGACCTAGATCTACACTTCCACCAAAGGATATTTGATTTCCCCATACTTTCTTGTGTGGCTTTTGTTACTCTTGGGTGCTTGGGCACCCTAGACGGAAGAGGTCATTTTGGAGCCACATTCCATTGTGGTGAAGCTTCGGGGTTTCGTTGGGAGCCTCCAATTAAGTTGTGGAGAGAGCCTCAACCTTCTTTGTAAAGGTCCGGTTGCCGCCTTCAAGGGCACCAATAGTGGAATCACGTCATCTCGCATTATGTGAGGGTGTGAGGAGAATATGGTGGCCCTAGTGGCTTCTTGGGGAGCATTGTGCCTCCACACCGCTCCAACGGAGACGTACTTCCCCTCAAAAGGAAGGAACTTCGGTAACATATCCTCGTCTTCACCGGCTCCACTCTTGGTTATCTCGTACCTTTACTTGTGCAAGATTATTTGTGTTATATCCCTTGCTTGCTTGTGCGCTTGTTGTTATTGCATCATATAGGTTGCTCACCTAGTTGCATATCTAGACAACCTACTTTGATGCAAAGTTTAAATTTGGTAAAGAAAAGCTAAAAGTTGTTAGTTACCTATTCACCCCCCC
>NC_041383.1:769294993-769309681 GCF_002162155.2 Triticum dicoccoides | reverse complement strand
TCAATTATATCGATCCTTTCAATTGGTATCAGAGCCTCGTCTCTTTATTAAGGACTTTTCCGTCCGAAGAGTATGGTTGACACCATAGACAGTGTGGAGGAGCACTGCGGTGTGAATCCGGTCTCGTCTACGGCCTATGGGGGAACCGCAGTCTCTCGTGAGGAATTCAATGTGGCTTTGGACACATTGAAAACCTCCATGACGACCGAGGTTGAAAGCATGTTTAATAAATTCATAGAAGGGCTTAAATTATCCACCGCACCATTGAAAGTGGGTGATCCCACTAACAAGGTGACGAATGCTAACTCTGACAAGGGGGAAGCTACTAGTGAAAAGGCTCCTTCTTCTAGTGGTAAAAATGGCACCGGCATCTTTGCCCATGTGGAACCTCCACTTGTTTATGGTGGACCGATTCCTTCCACCCATTTGAATCATGCCGGTCCTCCCCCTAAGATTGTGAAAAATGAGGACTTTGATTCTTGGGTTTATCGCTTCAAGCGTCATTTAAATCATGTGAATACTAATCTTTGGAGAATCATTGAAGAAGGTTTCTATCCACATGACCGAAGCAACTTCACCCCTAGGGAAGCCGCGAATAATCAACTCAATGAGAATGCTCTCTTAATCATCCAAGATGCAATTCCACCCGAAGATCTCCCTCATCTTCCACCCTTCGCCATGTCCAAAGATACATGGCATTGTGTTGTTTCCCTCTACAGGGGAAGCGCAAGCATTCAACTCTCCAACTATGAAGTGGTGCAAGATGAAGCCGATGAGTTTGCAATGAAAGAAGATGAAGAACCTCGTGAGCTCTTTCGGAGAGTAACCAAACTTGTAGTCTCACTCCGAGATCATGGGAGCAAGGACACGGATGGCAATTGGATCAAGTGAAAATTCCTCAAGGCAATGATGCCTTACCACAAGGCCATGTCCTCAGTCATTCATCAAAGGGCGGACTTCCACACCCTATCCTCAAGTGAAGTGTTGGATGAGTTTGTGGCTATGAGAATCTGAGACAAGACCGCCAACAATGCGGTGTTACGCTCTCAAAGAGCAAAGAAGCCCAACCTTGCCTTGAAGTCCAAGGTTAGTGTGGAAGAAGAGGATGATGAGGAAGAAGATGAGAGCAATCCCGAAGATACCAAGTATGATTATCATGAACACATGGCTCTTGCTTCAAGGCAATTTTGGAGCAAGAAGAACTCAAGGCCAAGCTTCAACAAGAATAACTCAAGTAGCTTCAAGGGCAAGCAATGTGTGAGAACATGTTACAACTGTGGCAATGTGAGCCATTTTGTTGCGGAGTGCCCTTATGAGAAGAGGGAAGACAATGGTGGCGAGCTCATCCGAAAAGACAAAGCCAAGTCTTTCCCCAACAAGAACAAATTCACCAAGAAGACTCCAACTAGAGGGTTGGTGGCTCAAGAAGAATACCATGAGGATGATGGTGATGATGAAGATAGTGAAGCCATGGCTATCGGTGTCAAAACCGGTGGATCTCGGGTAGGGGGTCCCGAACTGTGCGTCTAGGCGGATGGTAATAGGAGATAAGGGACACGATGTTTTACCCAGGTTCGGGCCCTCTTGATGGAGGTAAAACCCTACGTCCTGCTTGATTAATATTGATGATGTGGGTATTACAAGAGTACATCTACCACGAGATCAAGGAGGCTAAACCCTAGAAGCTAGCCTATGGTATGATTGTTGTTATGTCCTACGGACTAAAACCCTCCGGTTTATATAGACACCGGAGAGGGCTAGGGTTACACAGAGTCGGTTACAATGGTAGGAGATCTACATATCCGTATCGCCAAGCTTGCCTTCCACGCCAAGTAAAGTCCCATCCGGACACGGGACGAAGTCTTCAATCTTGTATCTTCATAGTCTTGGAGTCCGGCCGATGATGATAGTTCGGCTATCCGGACACCCCCTAGTCCAGAACTCCCTCAGTAGCCCCTGAACCAGGCATCAATGACGACGAGTCCGGCGCGCATATTGTCTTCGGCATTGCAAGGCGGGTTCCTCCTTCGAATAATTTATAGAAGATTATGAACACCAGGATAGTGTCCGGCTCTGCAAAATAAATTACACATTCCACCGTAGAGAGAATAATATTTACACAAGTTCAATCTGCTGACGTATTTCGTGGCATGACGTCACACCACAGCCAAGCCTTTACTTGAATCATTTTTGTTATACCACCTCAGCGCGTTTAGCGAAGCGGTTTCCTTGGCACGTCTTGTCGAAGCAGAGATCGTGTTCCCCTTATCCCGGGATTCTCATCAATACGGACGTGGGTAACCCAACCGCGCCCGTTGCCACGCCTCCTCCATCGAAGGCGAGTTCCAAACGGTCACGGGGACGGCTCTTGGTATTCTCCTTCTTTATAATGAGACCAAGGCCCGTTCCTTTTCTTCAATGCTCAATCGAATCCGCCCCTTGCCCCGAGTTCCAACACCCAGGGCTCCAGATTCGGGCACTTCGGACCATCGACAATGTCCGGCTCCGACCTACAGGGCCGGTGGATGCCCTCCTCCGTCACGGAAGAGGACGTGCTAAAGCTGAGAGACGCCAGGTACTTAACCTACGAGATTTCGCATAGGTTGCCTGCCCAAGGGCAAGTCATTCCTACTCCTGAGCCTGGCGAGAGTGTCGTGTTCGTGTCTCACCTCCGTCGGGGTTTAGGCTTCCCGATGGATCCCTTCGTGAGGGGGCTCCTGTTTTACTATGGGCTGGATTTCCATGACTTGGCTCCGGAGTCTATCCTCCACATCTCATCATTTATTGTCATCTGCGAAGCCTTCCTCCGCACTACCCCTCACTTTGGTTTGTGGCTCAAAACCTTCAATGTGGAGCCAAAGATGATTGAGGGGCGTCAGACAGAGTGCGGCGGGGCGGTTATAAGCGAGAGGGCCGATGCTCCATGGCCCGAGGGCTCTTTTTAGGAGGAGCTCGGCTTGTGCCAACAGGAGTGGTTCTATATCACCGCTCCCAGGGGCAGCAGGCAGAGGCCTCTGCCCGCCTTTCGCTCGGGCCCTCCACAACGACTGACATCGTGGGTCAACAAAGGGTTCGACTGGGGGCCATCCAAGGACGTACCCCTATTGCAGGGCCGGATTCGAGACCTCCAAGAGAGGGAGATCAATCTGGTCGTAGTGACGTAGGTTATGCTGATTCGGCGTCTTCTGCCCTGCAAACGTCGCCCCCTCCGCCTGTGGGAATTCAATCCGGAGGGACCACGAGCTCTCCAACACTTCATGGGTACAAAACCCGTGGAGATGTACAAATTGTTCTTCGGATCACAAGAAGTGTGTCCGGACTTGACCGAGGACGCTGGCCTAAGCTGCAATCGCCCGGATACTCAAGTAAGTAGCCCTGTGTCCGGACATATCATCCATTTATTTATCATGTATTTGCCTTTTAACCGGCTATCCCTTGAACAGGAGTGGATAGCGCAAGCAAAACTGATATGGTGTCCGGCCCCCCTCCCTGAGACCACGCCGGATCCCGTGTTAATCAAAATGTTGGAGGTAGCGCCTTCGGAGGAGGGCGAAGGGGGGAACATGGAAACTACCACCTCTGTTAAGGAGGCTCTCAGTAAGGGGGGAATCAAGAATCCCTCCCTCCAGGGGGAGAAGAGGACCGCTTCCGAAAACCCGGAGGCCAAAGCCTCGAAGCGGGGAAAGAAATCTGCACCGGGAGGAGTCCTAGCCGCACAGTCTCCCCAAAGGAATCAGCCCTCCAGCGAGCCGTAAGTAGAACAAAGGGAAGTTTTGTAATAAGGGACATCCCTATTTTATTTCTAAGGATAACCGAAGTTTTTACCTTGTAGTTCGGATCTCAGCCCTTCTCAGCAAAGCTCATCCTCGAGGGACCTTCGTCCAGAGATGATGGAGAGCAAAACGCCTCCATTTGCCGCCCCATCAGGCGGGGCGGACGACCCTGAGGTGTCATCACGGAGGGTCTCCCCGAGTCCGGCGGGGCCGGGGAGTTCAGCACCCACTGGAGTACGGCCGGTGGAGCTGCAGGGTTTGCTCGAGAGGGCGTCTCTCTCAGAAGATCACCGCGCATTAATGAGTATGGTGATTGAAAGGATCTCATCCGCCGAGAGTGGGTTGCATGAGGCCGTCGGAAGTTTACTGACGGGGTTTGAGGTACGCAAAAAATGACATACCCTTTGACAGTTTTGCACATAGAGTGCGCCCTGTATAGATAGGAGCCCCTGAGACTCGATATGTTGTCGAAAGCGACAGCGTGCCGAGGATCATAATCTCAGTTACCAAATGCCGCCTTTCCTATGCAGGTGGAGGAATGTTCGGTGGCCAGCTGGACTGATAGAGTTGCTGAGCTGAAGCGGCAACTCGACGTTGCGGATGCGGACATCGCGCTGGTCAATAAACGACTTGACGAGTCACAAGGTAGGTGGTTTCTCCGTGGTCACCTGGTAAGGGAGCTGATGCCCACTCCTTACAACATGTATGCTTGATGTAGATGGTGCCACTGCTGTGGAAGACCTTCGGGCAGAGCTTGCTCGAGCCAAGGAGCAAGCCAGAAAAAGTGATGTGGCTGCCTCGAAGGCAGCGGAGGAGCTAAAAGCCGAAAAGGCTGCTCACTACCGAAGTAGGGAGGAAATGGCCATAATGGCCGTGAAATTGAAAGATGCTACCGACCACTATGAGGTTCTTGAAAGAGAACGCCAAGCAGAGCAGGAGGGCCTGAAGAAGGCCACCACCGAAGCCAAGGATGCCCGTTCTGCAATGTGGGCTATAAAGGAGGAACTGCGTCAGGCCGGGGACATTGTGGCTGGAAAGCCCTTTCTATTGCGTAGGAAGTTCATGGATCCGAAGTATGCTCAGTTGGGCCAGTTGTGGAGTGCGGAGGTTCCTATCTGGATTTGGCGGCGAGTGCGACGGACGCAGTTGTGCACTTCCGAAGTCTGAAGGATCATGAAATGGAAGAGCTTTTTTGGTCTCAATTCCATAGTCCGGAGCGTCCACTTCCGTTGACCGATCGGTTGGCTGAGTGGGCTGAGCTGAATAGATTGTCCGGACTTGCCATGACGGATGTGGTGGCTCATCTGTGGCCGGAAAGGCCCAAGCTGAAGAGTTATTTTGACTTATTGCAGCACTTCCTTGGGGCGGTGCCGCATATCAAGGCGATGAAGCGGTCGGCATGCATAGAGGGTGCATGGATGGCTCTTGCCCGTGTTAAGACATACTGGGCGGGGATGAATGCCACCGATGTTGCGTCCCAGGGTTCGGACAAGAGCCGATTACCCGCCGAGCACTATTTTGAGGAAGTCCTGCCGGGCGCTCGTTTAATAGAGTCGCAGTGCTCGAAAAATGTCATGTTCAAATGACATGTATGATTTGTGAGATCATATTTATGATGTAATGGCTTTTTATACTTGTGCATTCAAGTATTGAACTATCTCCTGTGCGGTCGTTAATGTATATGTATTTATAACCTGAAAGATGGCAGTCTTTGGCTTCAGCCCCCACGCACATGGTGCGGGGGTGTTTGCAAAAAAAGTGCATTTTCACACTTAATCCAACGTCTTGGTCCTTTGAAGGAGGTGATGGCATAGCAAACTAGGCAACCGGACTATAATGCTTTATCACTTTCACTTAGCCATAGGAGCTCGATGGTGGGGCTACTATATAGCCCCTAGAGGCACCGCGCTCTCCGAACTCGGGGCGCGTGTGTGCCTGACCGGGAAGTGGTCCTTCGTCAGAGCGGAGGAATTCTAAACATTCCAGTAGTCGATCGAGTGGTTGACCAGTCTCTCGCTATATCATGACAGTCAGTTTTCGGCTTTCTCTACTGAGGTGCTCGCCCGGCCAAACCGGGGCACAATCGCAGTAGTTCTCCTGGTGTCGCGTTAGCCGATGGAGCGGAACGTAAGGCAGCAAAACACAGGAGCCGGGCAAACCCAACATTTGACCAAAGACATGATTCGGAGCTGATGCATATAAGGCCTAACTCGAGACACAGAACACTCCCTAAGGTATTCGGACTTTATGATAATGGGCAGAACAATGCCCTAAGCCCCTAGTGTCCAGGTACAGGCGAGAACTTCTGACGCGGCCGATGCCAAAACGCCAGCCTCCTCCTCGGTTATGGTAGGAAACCGGGGGATGAGTATCAACAAGAGACAGTAAGAAAGGTTTACGCAGGGTCTTAATCTGAAAAGAATCCTTGCAACGGGTCCCTGCTGCACGTCTGCGCATGTGTCTCCGTTGTGATGTATCCTGGACGGGTGTAGCACGTGGTTCATCTGTAAAAGAGAAGAACTTAGTTTGGAAAAATATCGTGCAAAAAATGTATTGAAAACAGAGTATGATTTGGAAGATGAATAAAATTGAGCTTTATTGGCTCTCATTGTTTATACGTGCAGCCCCTTGTAAAGAGGTATGCGGCTGGGAAGCCCCTTGTTTATTTATGCCGGACTCACCTAACCATGTCTGAGGTCTAAATGACCTGTTTTTAGGGGCTTTGATCAGCAAGGTTGGATTAGTGTGTGGATGTCAAGGCAGTCTCACGTTTTCCGTGGTCGAGGAACACTCGGAGTTACCCTTTAATGAGATTATGCCGCGTGCACCGGGCATTTTGAGTGTAAGAGACGCGTAATGCGGTATTGCGTTAAAGCGGGCGAAAGCTTCACGTCCCAGTAGTGGTTGATGGCTACTTTTGAATGGGGCGATATGGAAGATTAGCTTTTCGCGAGGAAGTTGTCGGATGAACCGAACACAACCTTTAGTAGTACGGAGCCTGTACAATTGGCATAAAGGCCTGGCGTCACTCCTTTGAAGGAAGTGTTGCTATGGCAAATTTTGGTAGGGTCTATCCCCATTCTGCGGATGGTGTTCTGATATAGCAGGTTTATATCGCTGCCGCCATCCATTAGGACTTGTGTGAATTGTAGTCCGTCGATTATGGGATCCAATATCAAAGCAGTCCCTCCTGTGTTTCGAATGCTTCTGGAGTAATCCCGATAGTCGAAAGTAATTGGGTTTGACATCCAATTTTGGGGCTCCGCTTGGGTGGATCGTGCGGCGCGTGTTTTAGTAGTTGCCGCACTGTTTATCACATGAAGTGAGTTCACAGTTTTGACTTCTAGTGGGAAAGTCTTCTGTTTTCCGGCCTGCTGCTTGTGGGATTCGTCATTGTCTTCGCTTGGGTGTCGAGCCCCTTGTGTTCGGCGTTAAGTCGGCTGGACTGCTTGAAGACCCAACAATCTCTATGGGTATGGTTTGCAGGCCTCCCGGGGGTACTGTGGATTTGACATATTCTATCCAAGATTTTGTTTAGGTTGGATAGCTCGTCACTGTTGTCCTTAAGGGGCAGTGTTTTGTTATTCGGCCAAGAGCTTTTGAACCCGGCATTGACCGCCGTGCTATTTGGGCCGTTTTCCTTATTCTGGCGCTGATCTTTTCTGCGTCATGATTTCCCATTTCCATCCCTGGCCTCGGATGTACTCGGGTCGCTGGTGCTGCATCTTGCTAGCCAGCTATCTTCCCCCGCGCAAAAGCGGGTCATGAGGCTTGTTAGCGCGACCATTGTTCTTGGTTTTTCCTGGCCGAGGTGTCTGGTGAGCCATTCGTCTCGAACGTTATGTTTAAAGGCTGCTAAGGCTTCGGCGTCCGGACAGTCGACTATTTGGTTCTTTTTGGGGAGGAACCTGTTCCAGAATTTGCATGCTGACTCCCCGGGCTGTTGAGTTATGTGACTTAAATCGTCTGCATCCGGAGGGCGGACATAAGTTCCCTGAAAATTTGCTCAAAACGCATCCTCAAGCTCTTCCCAACTTCCGATGGTATTTTCTGGGAGGCTTTTGAGCCAATGCCGAGCTGGCCCTTTGAGCTTGAGGGGTAGGTATTTTATGGCGTGGAGATCGTCTCCTCTAGCCATATGTATGTGTAGGATATAATCCTCAATCCAGAGTCCGGGGTCTGTTGTTCCGTCATATGCCTCTATGTTTACGGGCTTGAATCCCGCTGGAAATTCATGATCCAGTACCTCGTCGGTGAAACATAGTGGGTGTGCGGCGCCCCTGTATTTAGGTGTGCCGTTATCTTCGAACACTCGGCGGGTTGTGTTGCTTCCTGGAGCCTTCTTTTTTAGCCCATAGATGGACCTGACCGGGCCATCCTTTTTGCGAGGATCCTTATGTGGATCGTGTGCCGGATTGTGTGCGGCGCCGCTTGCCGCTCTTAGCCTGTTATCTGGTCGTCTATCCGGCCAGGCGGCCTCTTTTTTTTGACTGTGGGGGCTCTACGGCCTCCTCGTCAAATTCGGGCAACAGCTTGCGCTTCGGGTAGCTCTTTGCTTGGTGACTATCGCCGTATTTATCTGCGGTCTTGAGTACTTTGCTCCATCTCATTCTGAGTACGTCTTCCGCCGTTTTGAGCTTCCGCTTTTGCTTCTTCAAACTTCTTGCCGTGGCGATGAGCCTTCTGTGAAGGTTCTTATGCTTCGGTGATGTGTCCGGCGTGAGATCGTCTGGACTGTTGTTTTCGCCGGGAATGGGTTGCTCGTCCACTGGTTCACCCTGCCCTACGGCTGGGTCAGTATGGGTGGCGTTGTTATCAAGGTGGGACTTCGGGCGGTGCTTGCGTCGCCATTTTTGTTGTTTTCGGGGGAATTATCCTTCGCCGCGTCCCGTTGTTCCTCGTTATCGCTTCCTTTTGGTGTATCCACCATGTATACGTCGTGAGTTGAGGTGGCTTTCCAGTGCCCAGTAGGCGCTGGTTCTTGGTCGTCTCCGGCATCGTCGTCCATACCGTCGATGTCTTCGGAGTCGAAATCTAGCATGTCGGTTAAATTGTCGACAGTGGCTACTAAGTGGGTGGTGGGTGGGCCTTGAATTTCTTCGTCGTCCGCATCCCAACCGTCCTGACCGCAGTTCGGCCAGGGCTCTCCTGATAATGAGAGATACTTTAGCGAACTCAGGATGTCGCCGAAAGGTGAGTGTTGAAAGATGTCCGCAGTGGTGAACTCCATGATCGGCGCCCAATCGGATTTGATTAAAGGGGGCATAGGAGGTTCAGAGTCCGGCAAGGAGTCCGGCACCTCGGAGTCATGAGCTTCACAAGGGACAAGGTCAGTATTCGGCTCTATCGCCGTAGAGGTTGCAGCCCCCGAGGCGGTGTCTAACCATCCGTCCTCGATCTGCATAGCCGGCTCCG
The DNA here is from genome assembly GCF_002162155.2 of Triticum dicoccoides. Lineage (NCBI taxonomy): Eukaryota > Viridiplantae > Streptophyta > Magnoliopsida > Poales > Poaceae > Triticum > Triticum dicoccoides. The sequence goes on along the minus strand of NC_041383.1, from coordinate 769,300,493 downwards.
AATCGAGGGTCGGAGAGGACTCGTGTGCGGCCTCCAGGGCACTGTCCGGCAGTAGAGCTAGATCATGCCCATCGTGACAGTGCGGTGCACTCGGCTATGGCTCGAATCCATCGAAGATCAAGTCTCCGCGGATGTCAGCCGTGAAATTCAGACTTCCAGATCTGACCTGGCGGCCAGGGGCGTAGCTTTCGATCTGCTCCAGATGGCCAAACGAATTGGCCCGCAGTGCAAAGCCGCCGAATATGAAGATCTGTCCGGGGAGAAAAGTCTCACCCCGGACCGCGTCGTTGTTGATGATCGAAGGAGCCATCGAGCGTATCGGTGACGACACAGAGGAACTCTCAATCAAAGCACCAATGTCGGTGTCAAAATCGGCGGATCTCGAGTAGGGGGTCCCGAACTATGCGTCTAGGCGGATGGTAACAGGAGACAAGGGACACGATGTTTTACCCAGGTTAGGGCCCTCTTGATGGAGGTAAAACCCTATGTCCTGCTTGATTAATATTGATGATGTGGGTATTACAAGAGTAGATCTACCACGAGATCAAGGAGGCTAAACCCTAGAAGCTAGCCTATGGTATGATTGTTGTTATGTCCTACGGACTAAAACCCTCCGGTTTATATAGACATCGGAGAGGGCTAGGGTTACACAGAGTCAGTTACAATGGTAGGAGATCTACATATCCGTATCGCCAAGCTTGCCTTCCACGCCAAGGAAAGTCCCATCCGGACACGGGACGAAGTCTTCAATCTTGTATCTTCATAGTCTTGGAGTCCGACCAATGATGATAGTTCGGCTATCCGGACACCCCCTAGTCCAGGACTCCCTCAATGGCCTTGGCCTCCGTTGCCGTTTCCACAACTCCACGGGTGTCCCTCTTCGACTCACCCAACAAGAACATCATCGCCAGGTGCCTCATGGCTAAAGCCACCAACAAGGTAACCCCCAACATCAAAACCACCATCATCACTAATCCCTCCTTGACAGATTGCATTGATGAAAGTGAGAGGTCTAATGAGGAAGTAAATGAATTTGAATCTTTTATGAGTAAGCTCAAGGGCAAATCCAATAGGCACTTTGTTGCTCTCTTGGAACAACTTGGTGAAGCCAATGACATGATCGAGGCTCATGAAGAAACCATCTCTAAGATGGAAGGTCATAGTCGTGACTATGCCGATGAGATATCGGATCTCTCTAATGCTCTTGAGTAAGAGCGTGTGCATCGTTTGGCTCTTGAGGAGTCACACAACGATGACCATGCGAAATTAAAGAAAGATCCTGATCATGCTCTTGTTGTATCTCGTGTGCTAAATTCCGAGAAGGCTAAACTTGGGGTTGACCATGCTAAACTCAAGGAGGAGTTTGATCTACTCGACAAGGCCCACAAGGTCTTGAAGGGTGCTCATGCTAGCCTCAAGGAGGAGTTTGATCTACTCGACAAGGCCCACAAGGTCTTGAAGGGTGCTCATGCTAGCCTCAAGGAGTCTCATGATCAACTCTAAGTGAAGCTAACCAAGGAAAAAGCCACCTTTCCTCACATGGTATTAATTGATAATGCAAATGCTACTAACCCTTGTTGTGAGCATGTGCACCTTGTGGAGGAGAATGCCAAGTTGAAGGAGCAACTTGAGAAAGGCCTTGTAACGTGCATACAAGGTGAGAAGAACCTCAATGACCTTTTGAGCAATCAAAAGGAAGTTGTGGCCAAGGAGGGAGTTGGGTTTGCACCCAAGTCCAAGAACAAGAAGAAGAACGACATGACCAAATGACCTCCCCCTCTCAAGCAAACTTTTGTGAAGGAGGGAGAGGTGCTCCTAAGGAGAATAAGAACAATGTGAAGGGTGGTGATATCAAAAAGGGCAATGCCACCCTTCCAACAAAGCCGGCGACTTTAACCCATCTTATGTGTTGTGCCATGCTAGTGATGGGCATGTTTGTGCTAAATTTGTTGGTTCTCCTTATGAGTACATCGAATGGTCTATTTGGGTTCCTAAGACCCTTGTTACTAAAATCAAAGGACGCATTACAAAATGGGTACCTAAAACCAAGCATTGATCTCTTGTAGGTATTTGCTTCCGGTGGGGGATCATGGTTGCTCGATAGTGGAGCCACAAATCATATGACCGGAAGCAAGGACTTGGTGGTGGACGTGCACAAGATCCATTCTATGTGCACCAACATCAAATGGGGTGATGCCTCATCTTCTAAGGTATTGGGTCTTGGCAAGGTTGTCATTTCTCATGATCTAACGATCGAGAAAGTCATGCTTGTTGAGTCCCTTGCTTACCATCTACTTTCCGTTCGTCAACTTGCACTCATGGGTTTTACCACTTGCTTTGATATTGATACCGTGGCCCTCTTATGGAGCAAGACTCTTAAAGTAGCCTTTGTTGGGCATGTCGAGAATGGTCTTTATGTGATTAACTTTTCAGAGCGACCCACTAAGACCGCGACATGCCTAATGGCTAAAGTTGATGTGGGATGGCTTTGGCATCGCCGTTTAGCCCACGTCAATATGAGATCTTTGCAAAGTCTTCTCAAGGGGGACCATGTCCGTGGACTAACAAATGTTAGTTTTGCCAAAGATCGTGCTTGCAGTGCTTGTATCGAAGGAAAGCTTCATGATAAGGCTCACCCTCCCACGACTATCATCTACTCAAAGAGGCCCTTGGAGCTCCTTCACATGGATCTCTTTGGGCCTCCATCCTTTGATAGTATTGGAGGTAGAAAGTATTGCTTGATGATTGTGGGTGATTATTCAAGATACACTTGGGTATATTTCTTCAAGAGGAAGAGTGAGACTCAACAAACCGTCATCGACTTTGCAAATGAAGCTCAACGTCAACATAATGCAAAGATCTTGACAATAAGGAGTGACAATGGCACTGAGTTCAAGAACTACACCTTGGATGAGTTTCTTAGTGATGATGGGATCAAGCATCAATATTCTACACCTTATACCCCTCAACAAAATGGTGTCGCGGAGAGGAAGAACCGGACGTTGATGGATGCGGCAAGGACCATGATGGCGGAGTTCAAGTCTCCATACAACTTTTGGGCCAAAGCCATCAACACCGCATGTCATGTATCAAATCGTCTCTATCTCCGCAAAGGCTTGAACAAGACTCCATATGAGATACTCACCGGTAACAAGCCCAACCTCAAGTACTTTCGGGTGTTCGGGTGTAAGTGTTTCATTCTCAAGAAAGGTGTTCATTTGTCTAAATTTGAGGCTAGAGCTTATGAGGGCATATTTGGTGGTTATGCTACAAACTCTCATGCTTACCGTGTCCTCAATAAGTCCAAGGGACATACTGAGGAGACATGTAATGTGGAGTTTGATGAGAATAACGGCTCCCAAGTGGAGCAAAGTGGCACTTGTGATGTAGGTGATGAAATTCCTCCTCAAGCCATAAGAAGAATGGGAGTTGGTTTTATCCTACCCATTGAGGAACCCCTTGTGGCCGAAGGAGAAGGACAATGCTCCACTCAAGTGGAGCCATCACCAACCCAAGGCCCACATGCTTCCGAAGAACAAAGTGAAGGCCCTCAACCTCAAGAACAAGACCAAGGGCAAGATCAATCTCAAGTCGGTGTTGAAACACCAAGTGATGCCTAAGGTCAAGTTCTCTCCTCCGGGCAAGTTCAAGATCAAGATCAAGAACAAGCTCAAGTCGGCGCTCAAGATGATCAAGTGACCGCTCCTCAACTCACCCCCGAGGAGGAATTGGAGCGTCGTGCCGCCAAGATTGCATTCAAGCTCTCTACCAAGGGTCATCTCACGAAGAATGTGCTTGGAAGCTTTCAAAAGGGGGTAAGCACTCGTAGACAATTGGCAAACTATTGTGAACATCACGCGATTGTCTCTTGTGTTGAACCCCAAAAGGTCTATGAGGCGCTCGAAGATCCGGATTGGCTCAATGTCATGCATGAATAACTCAACAACTTCGAGTACAACAAGGTGTGGAGATTGGTGCCAAGGCCATCGGGGAACCACAATGTCATTGGAACCAAGTGGATATTCAAGAACAAGCAAGATGCTCATGGGACCATCGTTCGCAACAAGGCAAGATTGGTAGCACAAGGCTACTCCCAAGTCGAGGGTATTGACTATGGTGAAACCTTTGCTCCCGTTTCTCGCCTTGAATCCATTTGTTTGTTGATTGCTTATGCTTCTCGTCATAATTTCAAGTTGCAAGAAATGGATGTGAAGAGTGCTTTTCTTAATGGTCCTATTAATGAGTTGGTATTTGTCAAGCAACCCCCAGGGTTCGAGGATCCCTACTTCCCCGATCATGTGTATCAACTCGATAAGGCACTCTATGGCCTCAAGTAAGCCCCACGTGTGTGGTATGACCACCTTACCGAGTTGTTGCAAGATCATGGATTTTAAGTCGGGCAAATCAATCCCACTCTTTTTACTAAGAAGGTCAAAGGGGAGTTGTTTGTATGCCAACTATATATTGATGATATTATCTTTGGTTCCCCTAACAAAGCTTTCAATGAGGAATTTGTTGCTCTCATGACCTCTAAGTTCAAGATGTCTTCGATGGGAGAGTTGAAGTTCTTCCTCGGTTTCGATGTTAAACAAAGAAGAGAAGGAACCTTCATCAACCAAGCCAAATACACTCAAGACATGCTAAAGAGATTCAAGCTAAGTGATGTCAAGCCGGCTTCCACTCCAATGCCCACCAAGTGCCAACTTGACATTGATCCCAATGGTAAAGCGGTGGATCAAAAGGTATATCGCTCCATGATTAGCTCCTTGCTTTACCTTTGTGCATCTAGACCAGATATCATGTTGAGTGTGGGAATTTGTGCACGGTTTCAAGCCGCACCTAAGGAAAGTCACTTTGTGGCGGTCAAGCGAATCTTTCGATATTCGGCTCATACCCCAAACTTTGGCATATGGTACCCAAGAGGATCTAACTTCTAAGCTTGCGGGCTATTCGGACTACGATTGGGTGGGAGACAAAGTGGATAGGAAGTCCACTTCCGGAGGGTGCCAATTTCTTGGTTGCTCTTTGGTGAGTTGGTCCTCCAAGAAGCAAAGTTTTGTGTGTCTCTCTCATCCACCGAAGCGGAGTATGTGGCCGACGGTAGTTGTTGTGCACAACTTCTTTGGATGAGGCAAACTTTAAAGGATTACGGTGTCATTTCTGACAAAGTGCCTCTTTGGTGTGATAATGAAAGTGCCATCAAGATTTATCTCAACCCAGTGCAACACTTCAAGACGGAGCATATTGAGATTCGGTATCACTTCATCCGGGATCACATTAGGCGAGGGGAGGTCGAGCTCAACTACGTCAACACTCATGATAACCTTGCAGATATTTTCACAAAGCCCTTGGATGAAGCAATATTTTGCGAGTTAAGGCATGAGCTAAATATCATTGATTGGAGCAATGTTGCTTGAACCCTCGCACACCCCACCATACTCAACTTGTTATCTTGTTTAGGTGTAGGAATGGACATAGGGGGAGTGTTGGTCTCTCAATG
>NC_041383.1:769265612-769294776 GCF_002162155.2 Triticum dicoccoides | reverse complement strand
ATTGATCAACTCTTTCACATTAGCCATTGTTGATGGTACTTGTGCTTCAAAGACGAGTTTTGGTCATGGGCCCAAGGATAATTCTTCGCGGTGCCATAACCTTTTAACTCAAACATAGGTGGCTCCAGCCACCGCCCTTGAGCTTAGGTGTTTTTCCTTGTTGTGTGTTTCTTTTTGCCTGGCTCTTTTCGGTCTCCTAGATGTTTGAATTCTCTAAAGAGTGGTTTTTCTTGTTTGCTTCTTGCGATCTTGAGAGTCTTCTTCATCTTATTACAATGTCTTCTTTCCATCCTAAGCCTCCTTATCCCAAGCCATCTTTTCCAAATGTACACAAGTTTGATCTCCCCTTGTGCTTGGGCTGTTGCAACCTGGCGGTACAACCAATGGTCAGACCGGTTCTACCGGTCTTCCCTTCTGTTGTACAGTCTCAGCGGTACTTTCGGTCCTACATGAGCGGTTCTACCGCTCCTGCCTGTACCAGTATCTCTGACCGGTACTACCGGTGCTTAGACGCGGTGCTACCGGTGCTTAGACACGGTACTACTGCTACTTCTGGAGCGGAAGTACCATTCTCAACCACCAGGTAGCTACAGGATCGATACTACCGCCCCTAGGAGCGGTACTACCGGTTGACATCTGGGGCTTATATAAGGGGAGCAGGTAGAAGGGGTCTTTCTTTTCCCCTTCATGCTCGTCCCTCCTCTTATCCCTCGCTGCCGGTTGCTTCGTCCTTCGTGCCAGAGCGCCCTCAGGCTCTCCGGATCGGTCGGCCCTTCATTGGATCCGCTTTGTGGAGGCTGCTGTCGGTGTCAAAACCGGCGGATCTCGGGTAGGGGGCCCCGAACTGTGCGTCTAAGGCTAATGGTTACAGGAGGTGGGGGACACGATGTTTACCTAGGTTCGGGACCTCTCGATGGAGGTAATACCCTAATTCCTACTTGATTGATCTTGATGATATGAGTATTACAAGAGTTGATCTACCACGAGATCATAGAGGCTAAACCCTAGAAGCTAGCCTATGATTATGATTTTTGTTGTCCTACGGACTAAACCCTCCGGTTTATATAGACACCGGAGGGGGCCAGGGTTACACAGAGTCGATTACAGAGAAGGAGATCTACATATCTGAATTGCCAAGCTTGCCTTCCATGCAAAGGAGAGTCCCACCTGGACACGGGATGAAGTCTTCAATCTTGTATCTTCATAGTCCAACAGTCCGGCCAAAGTATATAGTCTGGCTGTTCGAGGACCCCCTAATCCAGGAATCCCTCAGTAGCCCCTGAACCAGGCTTCAATGACGATGAGTCCGGTGCGCAGATTGTCTTCGGCATTGCAAGGCGGGTTCCTTCTCCGAATACTCCATAGAAGATTTTGAACACGAGGATCGTGTCCGCTCTGTAAAACAAATTCCACATTACACCATAGAGAGTACAATATTTCACAAATCTAATCTGCTGACAACTTTTCATAGCGTGACATCACGCCTTGGCCCGGTCATTATTCGAACCATTTTCTCAACCAGCTACTGCACGTATTGCGAGGTGGTTTCCTTGGCACGTCTTATCGAAGCAGAGATCATGTCCCCTTATCACGGGATTCTCATCAATACAGGTGTGGGTAACCTAACTGCACCATCAATCGCGACGCTTGGGGAATAAGCGATTTTACGGGGCAAATGGGGAGGCGCATAGTTTCTACCGCCTTTATAAAGGGATAAGGATTCCTCTTTTTCACCCACGCCTTCTTCTTCCCCTTCCCATCCATTCTCGCACGCTCGAGCTTCAGCGCCCAAGTTCTCACCTTCTCCTCAAAGCCATTCCAAACATGTCTGGAGCGGGAGGCAAGTGGATGGCCTTTGAGGGAGTCCGGGATTAAGGGGTCCTCGGACAGCCGAACTATATACTTTGGCCGGACTGTTGGACTATGAAAATACAAGATTGAAGACTTCGTCCCATGTCTAGATGGGACTCTCCTTTGTGTGGAAGGCAAGCTTGGCAATTCGGATATGTAGATCTCCTTCTCTATAACCGACTCTGTGTAACCCTAGCCCCCTCCGGTGTCTATATAAACTGGAGGGTTTAGTCCGTAGGACTAGGACAACCATAATCATAGGCTAGCTTCTAGGGTTTAGCCACTACGATCTCGTGGTAGATCAACTCTTGTAATACTCATCTCATCACGATCAATCAAGCAGGAAGTAGGGTATTACCTCCATCAAGAGGGCCCGAACCTGGGTAAACATTGTGTCCCCCGCCTCCTGTTACCATTAGCCTTAGATGCACAGTTCGGGACCCCCTACCCGAGATCCACCGGTTTTGACACCGACAGCCTCCTCGGTTACGGAGGAGAGCATTACGAAGCTCCGGGAAACCGGATACCTGGCCGCAAACATTGCGCACCGGCTCCCAGACGCAGGGCAGATCGTCCCTACTCCAGAACCCCATGAGAGGGTAGTATTCCTTTCCCACTTCATCCGCGGACTGGGTTTCCCCCTCCACCCATTTGTCCGCGGGCTCATGTTCTTCTACGGGCTGGACTTCCACAATCTGGCCCCCAATTTCATCCTCAACATCTCGGTGTTTATCATCATGTGCGATGCCTTCCTCCGCATCAAGCCCCACTTCGGCCTGTGGCTGAAAACCTTCAACGTGAAGCCGAAGATAGTGGTCAGCCAGCAAGTGGAGTGTGGAGGCGCCACGGTGGGCAAGATACCCAACGTCATTTGGCTCGAAGGCTCCTATGTGGAGACCGTGAAGTGGTGGCAATCTGGGTGGTTCTATATCACCGAACCGTGTGATGCCAACTAGGCGGCGGCCCCCAAATTTCGATCTGGCATCCCCATGCGGCTCACCTCCTGGAAAGAGAAGGGATTAGCCTGGGGTGCACCGATGGAGCTGACCGGACTCCAGAACTGTGTCAAAAATATGATAAGCAAGAAAATCAAGCTTGTCAACGTGGTCCAGGTCATGCTCTTCTACTGGATCCTCCCGTGTCAAAGATGGGCATTCAATATGTGGGAGTTCGACCCGGCCGAACACCAGACGCCGCAAGACCTCTTTGACACGACGCACAAAGACGTTTGGAAGTTGTTGTTTAAGGCCGCCGAGGTACCTCCTCCCCTTACCGAGGATCACGAACTCAGCGCAAAGCACCACGCTGATAACCCACAAGTCTAGGGGATCGCAACAGCTTTCGAGGGTAGAGTATTCAACCCAAATTTAATGATTCGACACAAGGGGAGCCAAAAAATATTCTTAAGTATTAGCAGGAGAGTTGTCAATTCAACCACACCTGGATAACTTAGTATCTGCAGCAAAGTATTTAGTACCAAAGTAGTATGATAATAAAGGTAATAGTGGCAAAAGTAAAGATAGCAGCTTTGTAGTAGTTGTAACAGTAGCAACGGAAAAGTAAATAAGCGAAGCACAATATGTGAAAAGCTCATAGGCATTGGATCAGTGATGGATAATTATGTCGGATGCGATTCCTCATGTAATAGCTATAACATAGGGTGACACAGAACTAGCTCCAGTTCATCAATGTAATGTAGGCATGTATTCCGAATATAGTCATACGTGCTTATGGAAAAGAACCTGCATGACATCTTTGTCCTACCCTCCCGTGGCAGAGGGGTCCTAGTGGAAACTAAGGGATATTAAGGCCTACTTTTAATAGAGAACCGGAACAAAGCATTAGCACATAGTGAATACATGAACTCCTCAAACTATGGTCATCACCGAGAAGTATCCCGATTATTGTCACTTCGGGGTTGTCGGATCATAACACATAATAGGTGACTATAGACTTGCAAGATAGGATCAAGAACTCACATATATTCATGAAAACATAATAGGTTCAGATCTAAAATCATGGCACTCGGGCCCTAGTGACAAGCATTAAGCATAGCAAAGTCATAGCAACATCAATCTCAGAACATAGTGGACACTAGGGATCAAACCCTAACAAAACTAACTTGATTACATGGTAAATCTCATCCAACCCATCACCGTCTAGCAAGCCTATGATGGAATTACCCACGCACGGCGGTGAGCATCATGAAATTGGTGATGGAGGATGGTTGATGATGACGACGGCGACGAATCCCCCTCTCCGGAGCCCCGAACGGACTCCAAATCAGCCCTCCCGAGAGAGATTAGGGCTTGGTGGCGGCTCCATATCGTAAAACGCGATGAAACTTTCTCTCTGATTTTCGCAAAACGGAATATATAGAGTTGGAGTTGAGGCCGGTGGAGCATCAGGGGGCCCACAAGACAGGGGGCGCGCCCAGGGGGAGGGCACGCCCCCACCCTCGTCGACAGGGTGTCGGCCCCCTGGCCTTGATTCTTTCGCCAGTATTTTTTATATTTTCCAAAAGTTATCTCCGTGGATTTTCAGGTCATTCCGAGAACTTTTGTTTTTTGCACAATAAACAACACCATGGCAGTTCTGCTGAAAACAGCGTCAGTCTGGGTTAGTTTCATTCAAATCATGCAAATTAGAGTCCAAAACAAGGGCAAAAGTGTTTGGAAAAGTAGATACGTTGGAGACGTATCAACTCCCCCAAGCTTAAACCTTTGCTTGTCTTCAAGCAATTCAGTTGATAAACTGAAAGTGATAAAGAAAAACTTTTACAAACTCTATTTGCTCTTGTTGTTTTAAATATGTAAAGCCAACATTCAAGTTTTCAGCAAAGATTATGAACTAACCATACTCACAATAACACTTAGGTCTCATATTTACTCATATCAATGGCATAATCAGCTAGCGAGCAATAATAATAAAACTCGGATGACAACACTTTCTCAAAACAATCACAATATGATATAACAAGATGGTATCTTGCTAGCCCTTTCTGAGACCGCAAAACATAAATGCAGAGCACCTTTAAAGATCAAGGACTGACTAAACATTGTAATTCATGGTAAAAGAGATCCAGTCAAGCCATACCCAATATAAACTAATAATAATGAATGCAAATGATAGTGTGCTCTCCAGCGGGAGCTTTTTAATAAGAAGGGTGATAACTCAACATAAAAGTAAATAGATAGGCCCTTCGCAGAGAGAAGCAGGGATTTGTAGAGGTGCCAGAGCTCGATTTTAAAATAGAGATGAATAACATTTTGAGCGGTATACTTTCACTGTCAACGCAATAACTATGAGATGGCGATATCTTCCATGCTACATACATTATAGGCGGTTCCCAAACAGAATGGTAAAAGTTTATACTCCCCCACCACTAACAAGCATCAATCCATGGCTTGCTCAAAACAACGAGTGCCTCCAACTAACAACAGCCTTGGGGGAGTTTTGTTTAATTATTTTGATTTGCTTTGATCTTTTTGAGCATGGGACTGGGCATCTCGGTTACCAGCCATTTTCTCGTGAATGAGGAGCGGAGTCCACTCTTCTTGAGAATAACCCACCTAGCATGGAAGATACAGACATCCCTAGTTGAAACATGAGCTGCTCGAGCATACAAAACAGAATTTCATTTGAAGGTTTGGAGTTTGGCACATACAAATTTACTTGGAACGGCATGTAAATACCGCATATAGGAAGGTATGGTGGACTCAGATGGAACAACTTTGGGGTTTATGGATTTTGGATGCACAAGCAGTATTCCTGCTTAGTACAGGTGAAGGCTAGCAAAAGACTGGGAAGCGACCAACTGAGAGAGCGACAACAGTCATGAACATGCATTAAAATTAATTTATACCAAGTACAAGCATGAGTAGGATATAATCCACCATGAACATAAATATCGTGAAGGCTTATGTTGATTTGTTTCAACTACATGCGTGAACATGTGCCAAGTCGAGTCACTCAATTCATTCAAAGGAGGATACCATCCCATCATACCGCACCATAATCATTTTAATAGCATGTTGGCACGCAAGGTAAACCACTATAACTCATAGCTAATTAAGCATGGCACAAACAACTATAATCTCTAAATATCATTGCAAATATGTTTACTTCATAATAAGCTGAATCAGGAATGATGAACTCATCATATTTACAAAAACAAGAGAGGTCGAGTTCATACCAGCGTTTCTCATCTCAATCAGTCCATCATATATCGTCATTATTGCCTTTCACTTGCACAACTAAATGATGTGTATAATAATAATAATAGTGCACGTGCATTAGACTAAGCTAGAATCTGCAAGCATTCAACTCAAGAGAGAAGACAAAGTAATATAGGCTCTAAGTTAAATAAACAATCATGCAAATGAGGGCCACTAAACATTTTCAATATGGTCTTCTACTCTCGACCCCCAAAGGAAAGAAAAGGAAATAAAACTATTTACATGGGAAAGCTCCCAACAAGTAAAAGAAGAACGAGAAATATTTTTTTGGGTTTTCATTTTAATTTCTACTACAAGCATGGAAACTAAACTAACTATTTTTTTTTTGGTTTTTCTTAAGGTTTATCAATCACACAAGAAGAAGGCTAGAAAAAGAAATTAAATTAGCATGGATAATACAATGAAAGAGTATGAGCACCGACAACTAGAATAGTGGGTGAACATGAATGTAAAGTCAGTGAGAAATACGTACTCCCCCGAGCTTAGGCTTTTGGCCTAAGTTGGCTTATTGCCAAGGATAGCCTGGCTAATATACGAAGTTATAACCGGGGTCGTACTGAGATGCAACAGCCAATGCATCCTGAGTTGCGGCATGTTGGCGAGCTGCCTCCGCTCTCCCCTCAGGTTCGGCTGCCTCCTCCCTGGTAACAACATATCTTCGTTTTGCCTGGTAATCAAAAAGGGAAGGAGCAGGGAGCGTAACATGGACAGTGCTACGTCTGTCAAAGATTAGTCGATACTGGAGGAATTGTTCATTACTCAAAAGAAAACGATGTTTGACCATCGCGTCGTAATCTAAATAAGCAGGAAGCAACTCCATATCCTCCTCTCGTGGGGCTATACCAAGCTAATTAGCAACACGGGTCGCATAAATCCCTCCAAATAAATCTCTAGATATACCATTATTATGCAACCTACGTGCAACTATTGCCCCCAAGTTGTAATCATTATTACCTAATACGGCACTCTTGAGGACACAAAGATCAGGGACCCACATGTGACATGCTTCATCTTTACCATTAATTCATCTACCAATGAAGAGAGAAAAATAATGTATAGCAGGAAAATGAATGCTCCCTATGGTAGCTTGTGCTATATCCCTAGAATCTCCCACAGTGATACTAGTAAGAAAATCTTTATATTCGGATTTGTGGGGTTCGTGAACATTGCCCCACTGCGGGAGCTTGCAAGCAGTAGTGAAACCTTCTAAGTCCATGGTATAAGATTTATCATAAATATCAAACAGGACACTCTGAGAATTACGTGAAGATGTATATTTAAACCTTCTTACGAATGAACCAGTCAATTGGTAGTAGTGAGGACACTTATCTTGTAAGAAGTCCTCAAGATCGGCATTACGCACATATGCGTCAAATTCATCCTTAATGCCTGCCTTGACCATAAACTCTTCTGATGGCCACTCACAAGCTTGCACTTTAGCATCCCTTGGTGGTTCATCGTCTTGCTCACGCATAGCACGCCTAGGTCCTCTCTTTGTTGAGGAACCACCTTGGTACATTCTCCTGGACATATTTCTTTTTCTGAAAAATTTCTGAAATTTTAGGAACTTCAAAATAAAAGTGAATAAAACTAAACAAGATTGGTAGCAACTACTCCTACAAGTGCCTAGAGCCTATATCATGCATTAGAATTACATGGGACCTCATAAATTTGACATGCAAGCTCAAGAACAGGGTCACCAAGCAATAATCTCCCAAAGCAGTTTTGTAAATGGAGCTTTGAGCAAGGAGATCGAAAATCGCATCAAAATGAGCTAGAACTCGTGCTTGAGATGGATGGGGATTTTTTTGGGAAGAAGATGGAGTGTGTGGGTGCAGGAATAAGTGGAGGGGGGCACCATGGGCCCACGAGACACGGGGCGCACCCAGGGGGTGTGGGCGCGCCCTCCACCCTCGTGGCCAGGTTCTTGCCCCCCTGCAGTGTTTTCAGTGCCTAAAATACTCAAATAACCCATAAAAAATCATACTGAATTTGCAGGGCATTTGGAGCACTTTTATTTTCGGGATATTTTTTTTATTGCACGGATAATTCAGAAAACAAACAGATAATACTATTTTTGCTTTATTTATTCTAAATAACAGAAAGGAAAAAAGAAGGGTATAGAAGGTTGTGCCTTCTAATTTCATCCATCTCATGATCATCAAAATGAATCCACTAATAAGGTTGATCAAGTCTTGTTAACAAACTCATTCCGAATAACATGGAACCGGAGAAATTTTGAATAACACTAAGTTACCTCAACGGGGATATGAACATCCCCAACAATAAGAATATCATACTTTTTCTTGACAGTAGGAAGAGGAAATTCAAAACCTCCAATAATGATAGTTGGAATTTTTCCAATAGAATTGATGCTATGAATTTGGGGTTGTTTCTTCAGAAAGTGTACCGTATGCTCATTACCATTAACATGAAAAGTGACATTGCCTTTGTTGCAATCAATAACAGCCCCTGCAGTATTCAAAAAGGGTCTACCAAGGAAAATCGACATACTATCGTCCTCGGGAATATCAAGAAAAACAAAGTCCGTTAATATGGTGACATTTGCAACTACAACAGGCATATCCTCACAAATACCGACAGGTATAGCAGTTGATTTATTAGCCATTTGCAAAGATATTTCAGTAGGTGTCAACTTATTCAATTCAAGTCTACGATATAAAGAGAGATGCATAACACTAACACCGGCTCCAAGATCACATAAAGCAGTTTTAACATAATTTCTTTTAATGGAGCATGGTATAGTTGGTACCCCTGGATCTCCAAGTTTCTTCGATATTCCACCCTTAAAAGTATAATTAGCAAGCATGGTGGAAATTTCAGCTTTCGGTATCTTTCTTTTATTTGTAATTATATCCTTCATATACTTAGCATAAGGATTTAATTTAATCATATCAGTTAAGTGCATACGTAAGAAGATAGGTATAATCATTTCAACAAAGCGCTCAAAATCCTCATCATCCTTTGTTTTGGATGCTTTAGGAGGAAAGGGCATAGGTTTCTGAACCCATGGTTCTCTTTTTTTACCGTGCTTCCTAGCAACAAAATCTCTTTTATCATAATGTTGATTCTTTGATTGTCGGTTATCAAGATCAATAGTAGGTTCAATCTCTACCTCATTGTTATTGCTAGGTTGAGCATCAACGTGAACATTATCATTAACATTACACCAGGTTCATGTTCATCACCTGATTGTGTTTCAGCATCGGAAATAGAAATATTATTAGGATTCTCAGGTGTGTCTACAACAGGTTCACTAGAAGCATGCAAAGTCCTATCATTTTTCTTTTTCTTCTTTTTAGAAGAACTAGGTGCCTCTAAATCATTTCTCTGAGAATCCTGCTCGATTCTCTTAGGGTGGCCTTCAGGATACAAAGGTTCCTGAGTCATTCTACCAGTTCTAGTAGCCACTCTAACAGCAAAATCATGTTTATTATTTAATTCATCAAGCAAATCACTTTGAGCTTTAAGTACTTGCTTAGCTTGAGTGGTAACCATAGAAGCATATTTGCTAATGAGTTTAAGTTCACCTTTAACTCTAGCCATATAATCACTCAAGCGTCCTATCTCGAAAGCATCATTCTTTAATTCTCTAACAACATAAGAATTAAAACTTTCTTGCCTAGCCATAAAGTCATCAAATTCATCTAAGCATGGGCTATGAAATTTAGTAGACGAGATTTCAACGTTATCATATTTATAGAGAGAATTTACATTTACTACCTATGTCGGGTTATCAAGACAATGTGGTTCTTCAACAGGAGGTATATTAAGACCATGTATTTCTTCAATAGGAGGTAAATTCTTAACATCTTCAGCTTTTATACCTTTTTCTTTCATTGATTTCTTTGCCTCTTACATATCTTCAGGACTGAGAAATAGAACGCCCCTCTTCTTTGGAGTAGGTTTAGGAATAGGCTCGGGAGTTGGCTCAATTGGCTCAGTGCCTCAGGAATTGGCTCAGGAGGAGTCCTATTATTTTCATTAGTCAACATATTATTCAATAGTAATTCAGCTTGGTCGACTGTTCTTTCCCTGAAAACACAACCAGCACAACTATCCAAGTAGTCCTTGGAAGCATCGGTTAGTCCATTATAGAAGATATCAAGTATTTCATTTTTCTTAAGAGGATGATCAGGCAAAGCATTAAGTAACCGGAGAAGCCTCCCCCAAGCTTGTGGGAGACTCTCTTCTTTGATTTGCACAAAATTATATATTTCCCGCAAGGTAGCTTGTTTCTTAGGAGCAGGAAAATATTTAGCAGAGAAGTAATAAATCATATCCTGGGGACTACGCACACAACCAGGATCAAGAGAATTAAACCAAGTTTGAGCATCACCCTTTAATGAGAACGGAAATATCTTAAGGATATAATAATAGTGAGACGTATCATCATTAGTGAACAGGGTGGCTATATCATTTAACTTGGTAAGATGTGCCACAACAGTTTCAGATTCATAGCCATAAAAAGGATCAGATTCAACCAAAGTAATAATTTCATGATCAACAGAGAATTCATAATCCTTATCAGTAACACAGATAGGTGAAGTAGCAAAAGCGGGGTTAGGTTTCATTCTTGCATTAAGAGATTGCTGCTTCCATTTAGCTAATAACTTCTTAAGATTGTATCTATCCTTGCAAGCAAAGATAGCTCTAGCAGCTTCTTCATCCATAACATAACCCTCAGGAACAACGGGCAATTCATAATCAGGGGGAGAACTTTCATCATCACTATCATCAATAATTTCATTTTCAATAATTTCATTCTCTCTAACCCTAGCAAGTTGTTCATCAAGAAATTCACCTAATGGCAAAGTAGTATCACGCACAGAAGTAGTTTCATCATAAGTATCATGCATAGCAGAAGTGGCATCATCAATAACATGTGACATATCAGAGTTCATAGCAGTAGCAGGTTTAGGTGTCGCAAGCTTACTTAAAACAGAAGGAGAGTCTAGTGCAGAGCTAGATGGCAGTTCTTTACCTCCCCTCGTAGTTGAGGGAAAAATCTTTGTTCTTTCGTCTTTCAAGTTCCTCATAGTGATCAACAGATATAAATCCCAAGTGACTCAAAGAATAGAGCTATGCTTCCCGACAACGGCGCCAGAAATTAGTCTTGATAACCCAAAAGTGTAGGGGATCGCAACAGCTTTCGAGGGTAGAGTATTCAACCCAAATT
This sequence comes from Triticum dicoccoides, assembly GCF_002162155.2. Taxonomy (NCBI): domain Eukaryota; kingdom Viridiplantae; phylum Streptophyta; class Magnoliopsida; order Poales; family Poaceae; genus Triticum; species Triticum dicoccoides. Next base: position 769,283,487 of record NC_041383.1, on the reverse strand, counting down.
TATTGATTAAACACAAGGGGAGCCAAAGAATATTCTGAAGTATTAGCAGTTGAGTTGTCAATTCAACCACACATGGATAACTTAGTATCTACAGCAAAGTATTTAGTAGCAAACTAGTATAATAATAAAGGTAATAGTCGCAAAAGTAAAGATAGCAGCTTTGTAGTAGTTATAATAGTAGCAACGGAAAAGTAAATAAGCGAAGCACAATATGTGAAAAGCTCGTAGGCATTGGATCAGTGATGGATAATTATGTCGGATGCGATTCCTCGTGTAATAGCTATAACATAGGGTGACACAGAACTAGCTCCAGTTCATCAATGTAATGTAGGCATGTATTCCGAATATAGTCATACGTGCTTATGGAAAAGAACTTGCATGACATCTTTTATCCTACCCTCCCGTGGCAGCGGGGTCCTAGTAGAAACTAAGGGATATTAAGGCCTCCTTTTAATAGAGAACCGAAACAAAGCATTAGCACATAGTGAATACATGAACTCCTCAAACTATGGTCATCACCGAGAAGTATCCCAATTATTGGCACTTCGGGGTTGTCGGATCATAACACATAATAGGTGACTATAGACTTGCAAGATAGGATCAAGAACTCACATATATTCATGAAAACATAATAGGTTAAGATCTGAAATCATGGCACTCGGGCCCTAGTGACAAGCATTGAGCATAGCAAAGTCATAGCAACAACAATCTCATAACATAGTGGATACTAGGGATCAAACCCTAACAAAACTAACTTGATTACATGGTAAATCTCATCCAACCCATCACCGTCCAGCAAGCCTACGATGGAATTACTCACGCATGGCGGTGAGCATCATGAAATTGGTTATGGAGGATGGTTGATGATGACGACGGAAACGAATCCCCCTCTCCGGAGCCCCGAACAGACTCCAGATCAGCCCTCCCGAGAGAGATTAGGGCTTGGCGGCGGCTCCGTATCATAAAACGCGATGAAACTTTCTCTCTGATTTTTTTCTCCGCGAAATGGAATATATAGAGTTGGAGTTGAGGTCGGTGGAGCATCAGGGGGCCCACGAGACAGGGGGGCGCGCCCAGGGGGAGGGCGCGCCCCCCACCCTCGTGGGAAGGGTGTGGGCCCCCTGGCCTTGGTTCTTTCGCCAGTATTTTTTATATTTTCCAAAAGTTATCTCTATGGATTTTCAGGTCATTCCGAGAACTTTTGTTTTCTGCACAATAAACAACACCATGGCAGTTCTGCTGAAAACAGCGTCAGTCCAGGTTAGTTTCATTCAAATCATGCAAATTAGAGTCCAAAACAAGGGCAAAAGTGTTTGGAAAAGTAGATACATTGGAGACGTATCACCCGCCAATCCGGTAAGCTCTCTATATTTTACAGGATGATCCTTTCCCCAGTATATTCGTGGGAGGAATCTAATGCCTCCACACCAATTTAACAGGACTGGGTGGCGACAACGGAGCAGATCGACTGTCCAGCTCCACTGCCCAAAGATCCAGCAATGGCTCTATTAATGGAGATGTTGTTTCCGGCGCCCTATGAGGTGTCGGAGAAGAAGGCCAAGGAGAAGGCCACGGGGACCAGGAAAGGTCTTCGGTGCAAGGTAGTCTCGGACTCATCGTCCGAAGACACCGAAGCGCGCTCCTCCAACGAAAACGAGGAGGAGAAAGAGGAAAGCCCTCCCCCCCCCCAACCGGGGGGGGACAAGGAAAGGAAGGCCGCCCCGTCTGGGGAGGCCGAAGGGTCCAAGAAGGGGAAGACCCTCCCTCCAGACCACTCCACAACAGCCGCCTATAGCGACGAGGAGTGGCTGCCCAGGGGACAAGCCCCTGGCAAAGTCGTAAGTATCTGGATACCATAATACTTTCGGCATGTTTTGCTTTATTGCTTCTTATCATGTTAAATATGATCGTGCAGTCCGTCCAAAGCCCGCATCGACTTATCCTCCTCGGATGGGTCTTTGAGCGCGTCGGTGATGAACAGCGATTCGCTCCCAACGGCCACCACCCCTCGGCCCGCGGACGACACCGAGGTGTTGTCTCAGAGAATACCGGGCCAGGGGGAGATAGTTCTGGAGGCGCCCCAAGGTGAAATCCCCGACGCCGGGCACATGGGGGGGAAGACCCCCATGGATTCTGATGAGGGGGGCCGCAACAAGTTTGGCCCTCAGCCGTATACTGCGCCGGAACCTCCAGTGGTTCCGGATTCAGGCAGGCGGCCCCTCGCAAAGGGGGGCGAGCCGCCTGTGCCGATGATCTCTGTCCATCCAGAGGCATCGGTCAACTTGCTGGAAGCGCTTCAGGGCACTTCCATTGATGAAGAACACAGTATTCTTATGAGTATGGTGATTGAGAAGGTTCAGTCCGCCAAAAGTGGATTGACCGAAGCCTGCACCAGCCTCCTAACAGGCTTTGAGGTAAGGAATCAAATTTTGAGAAAATATCACAGCATAGACATTAGCCCCTGATGCTCTATTTGGTGTTCGGAAAGAAAAGCCGAACAGAGGATCAAATAACATCCACATGAGTCTAATAAGAGTATGTCTACGTGAATAAGCAGGCGTCGCTGCTGGCCGCTGCCGCTCGTACTGCGGAGGTCTCCGGACTGAACCGGGACCTGGAGTGGAACAAGGAAGAGCTCGGCCTCGTGAAGAGGCGGCTCGAAGAGAACAAAGGTACACAATGCCCTGTTTGTATGCCATATAAAGGAAAAGTTGTTGATGCTAATAGAAGCGTCATGAATTTAATAGGGGCCACGACTGAAGTGGCGGCCCTTAAGAAGGCGTTGTCCGAGGCCGAAGACAAGGCGGCCAACGAGCGCATCGAGCGCGAGAAACAAGAGGCTCAGGTTGATGAGGTCCAATAAGAGCTCCAGGACTTCGTCAAAAAATTCAAGTCCTTGGAGTGTGACTCCAAGGCGCAAGAGTTTGAGCTTGCGAAGGCCCTCCAGAGCACACAAGACACCAAGGCCGAAGCCCAAAAGGCCCTCCAGGAGATTCAGGTGGCCAAGAAGATAACGGCGGGTAAGGCATTCATTATGCAAAGCAAGAATGTGAAGGAGACTTTCCTTTTACTTACCCGAATTCGGAGCTCTCCAGGAGCGTTCGCAGATCTGCCGCGTAGCATATCGAATGCCGCGGAGTTCTATCGTGCCGAAGAAGGGGGCTCGACAGAGAAGTTGTTCTGGTCTCAATACACTGGGACCGAACATCCGATGCCCTTGCGCGACCAGCTGAAGCAACTAGTCTAACTACACAAGGTGGCCGAACTGGCCATGAAGGACCTCATAGTCCGGCTATGTCCTGGAGAGCCCCTGCCCAGCAGCTACTTTGGCCTTGTAAAGCGGCTGGTAAGTGCCTATCCGCGGCTTGAAGTCATTAAGCGGTCCGTCTACATTAAAGGTGCGCGCATGGCCTAGGCCCATGCGAAAGTGCACTGGGTGAAGATGGATGCCGAGAAGCTGGTGACGGAGGGGCCGCCGAAGGGCAAGGAGCATCGCCACCCCGAACAGTATTATGACAATGTCCTGAAGGATGCCCGCCTTGTGGCGGAGGAATGTGCTAAGGATGTAATATTTGAATGAATGTACTCATGTCGTCATGTAATATGAAAACGAGTTCATGTGTGCTATATAACGCTTGTTGATTTAAAATATTACCTTTTGTGCAGCCATTTATAGAATCTGAGAGTTGGCCAGTCGTCGGCTTCTGTCCCCATGTAACTAGTACTGGGGTGTTTGGGATAAATCTAAAACCTCTTTATCCAAAAATTTTGGTCCTTTAAGGAGGTGTTTAGCGCAGCAACACAAGGCAATCGGACTATACAGCTTTATCACTCTCACTTAGCCATAGAAGTCTACAATTTTAAATTTTGGCGAAGCCCCTAGTATTCGAAAGGCCGAACTTGGGGCGCTATGCACGCCTAAATCGGACAAGGCCGGTTCCTCGCCCGAAGCGGAAAATATCTTTAAGGATTTGAGACCTCTCGAACAGCGACCAGCTCTAGCCTCATCGTGACAGTTAGTTTTTGGCTTTCTCTACTGAGGTGCTCGTCCGAAAGAACCGAGACACAATCGCAGTAGTTCTCCCTGTGTTACCTTAGCCGATATAGCGGAACATAAGGTACCAAAACATGGGAGCCGGGCAAACCCAACTATTGACCCAAGACATGATTCGGAGTTGATGCATATAATGCTATAAGTTCGGGGTGTCGCACTATCGAAAGTGTTCGGACTTTTCTTGCCGTGTTATGGGGTACACTGAAGCCCCTCGCGACCCGGACGTACCAAAATGTACGGGTGCAATTTGTAATAAAATAAGCAGTAAAGGAAAAGGATAAAGAAATGTAATAGTAAGCTGACATTGTACATTATTTTCCATTGTTATTTAAATAATACGTCAAAGCGTATGTATACAAGTAGTGTGATAAGCAAAATAGAACTATTTGACATGTCCTGGCCAAGGGTAAGCTGCATGTGGGTATGTAAAACAGGTATAACGATCATTATCGGAGACCACCTGGAGATTCCTTTGTATGCCAAAGCTTCTTGACTCCTTGGTGTTTCCATCCTGTTATGTGTCTGATAGTCGGACTATCGGGAGGGCCTCCCGAAAATAGGGACCTGAAAAGAAAAGGTGTGAAGATATATGGATCCTGGGGCGGTTGAGCCGCATTGTGGACCGTGTCATAGTCGTGCCTCCGCCTATGCCCATGGTATTTTGAGTGCGTCATTATGTACGCGCGGCACAAATTTCGCTGCTTGACTGGGATTAGGATGGAGGCCAAATTACTAGGCGAGCTCTGGATGTGCCGAACGATCCTGTTGCAGGGTACTCCGGACTCGCTTGACAGTGTCCGAGGGCTTTATCGCCGAATTGGTGGTCTGCCTAAGAAGGCTGCTTTGTACTTCTGATGCGAGGGCCGCAGTGTGCTCCTCCGTACGGAGCGAGCGCTCTGTGTTTCCATTAACTGTTATAACCCCGCGAGGTCCTGGCATTTTGAGCTTCAGGTATGCATAATGCGGTACCACATTGAATCTGGCGAATGCGGTTCGTCCGAGCAGTGCGTGATAGCCACTGCGGAAGGGGACGATATCGAAGATTAACTCCTCGCTTTGGAAGTTGTACGGAGATCCGAAGACCACTTCTAGTGTGATTGAGCCCGTGCAATAGGCCTCTACACCTGGTATGACACCTTTCAAGGTGGTTTTTGTGGGTTTGATCCTTGAGGGGTCGATGCCCATTTTGCGCAATGTATCCTGCTAAAGAGGGTTCAGACTGCTGCCACCGTCCATAAGGACTTGTGTGAGATGGAATCCGTCAATGATGGGGTCGAGGACCAATGCGGCCAAACCGCCATGACGGATACTAGTAGGATGGTCCCTGCGATTGAAAGTGATCGGACAAGAAGACCACGGGTTGAACTTTGGGGCAACTAGCTCCATCGGATAGATGTCCCTTAGTGCACGCTTCCGTTCCCGCATGGGAATATGGGTTGCATATATCATGTTAACCGTTTTCACTTGGGGAGGAAATTTCTTCTGTCCTTCTGTGTTTGGCGGCCGGGGCTCTTCGTCGTCGTCGCTATGCAGCCCCTTTTCCTTTTTTCCGGCATTCAACTTGCCGGCCTGTTTGAACACCCAGCATTCTTTGTTGGTGTGGTTGGCTGGTTTATCGGGGGTGCTGTGAATCTGACACGAGCGATCGAGTATGCGGTCCAGACTGGACGAGCCCGAATTGTTTCTTTTGAATGGCTTTTTCCGCTGACCGGACTTAGAGCCACTGAATCCGGCATTGACTGCCGTGTCTTCGGTGTTATCGCCGTTGTTGCGACGCTTGTGTCTGTTGCGTCGTGGCTTGTCGTTGCTATCTCTGGCATCTGAAGTGCCATGATTTCTTGATGTGCTGTTGCTAAGAGCCAGCCAGTTATCCTCGCCCGCAAAAAGCGGGTCATGAGTGTCGTGAGGGCTGCCATGGACTTTGGCTTCTCTTCGCCGAGGTGTCGGGCGAGCCACTCATCGGGATGTTATGCTTAAAGGCCGCTAGGGCTTCGGCATCCGGACAGCCGACAATTTGGTTCTTTTTAGTTAGGAACCGATTCCAGAATTTCCTGGCTGACTCTCCGGGCTGTTGGGTTATGTGACTTAAGTCATCAGTGTCCGGTGGTCGCACATAAGTGCCCTGGAAGTTGTCAAGGAATGCGTCTTCCAAGTTCTCCCAACTGCCAATGGAGTTTGCCAGCAACCTATTCAGCCAATGCTGAGCCGGTCCTTTGAGCTTGAGTGGGAGGTACTTGATGGCATGTACGTCATCGCCGCGGGCCATGTGAATGTGGAGAAGGAAATCTTCAATCCATACCGCGCGGTCTGTTGTACCATCATATGGTTCAATGTTCACGGGTTTAAACCCTTCTAGGAATTCATGATCCATTACTTCGTCAGTGAAGCATAGGGGGTGTGCAGCGCCTCTATGCCGGGATACATCACGATGCAGTTCAAATGAGCCTGGTCTGTTGTATTAGGCCCGGACGGACTTGTTTTTAGTATATCCGGCGTGACGGTCATCATCATGTGTTGTGGCGCGCCCCCGTGATCCGTAGATCGGTCTTGATTGTCCTGCTTTTTTTCCAGTACGTCTCGTAGGTCCTTCGTGTAGCCCCGGCCCTTAGTGTTATTGTTTGCTTGGAGACGGGGTGCGACTGGGGTTTGGGCTAATACGCCGCTTTGTCTCGGCCATGAGGTGGCCGGTCAGCCGCATCATGCGCTGGTAGTGTGGGCTTTAATGCCTCTTTATCGAGTTGAGGTAGCAACCTGCGCTTTGGGTAACTTTTGGTAGGGCGCTCGAGTCTGTATTCCTCGGCAGCCAGGACTTCGGTCCATCTATCAGTTAGCAGATCTTGATCAGCTTGAAGCTGCTGCTTTTTCTTCAGGCCTTTTGCAGTGGCTATAAGCCGGCGCTTGAAGCGCTCCTGCTCGACGGGATCCTCAGGCATGGTGAACTCTTCGTCGCCGAGGCTCACTTTGTCTTTGGAGAGGGGCATGTAATTGTCATCCTATGGTTCTCCATCTGTTGCCTGTTCCTTAGGGCTAGCTTGCCCGTCCTCCCGCTCGGCCTGCTCGAAGCCTGGCTGGACAGGATTGTTTTCGTCTTTAGCACCATCCGGATTGCTATCGTCTCTTGTGCCGGTATCGCTATTTTTGTTCTGGCGGAGCTTAGAGTGGCGCCTATGACGCCGGTGCTTAGATTGCTTCTCAGGGGGAATATCCTCCATTGCCTCATCGCCATTACTTTCTTTTGGGGTGTCCACCATGTATATATCATATGATGAGGTTGTTGTCCAGCGCCCTGTGGGCGGTGGTTTCTGTTCTTCTCCAGCATCGTCGTCCATACCGTCGATGTCTTCCGAGTTGAAATCAAGCACGTCGGTTAAGTCATCGACAGTGGCTATTAAGTGGGTGGTGGGTGGGGAACGAATTTCGTCGTCCGCCTCCCACTCCAGTCGGACATAGTTCGGCCAAGAGTCTCCTGGCAAACAGAGAGACCTCGATGAATTTGGCACGTCGCCCAAAGGCAAGTGCTGAAAGATATCCGCGGAGGTAAACTTCATGATCGGTGCCCAATCAGATTCGATAGGCACGGACGCACGCGGTTCGGAGCCTGTGGCTGGAGACGAGTCCGAGGGTCCGATGACACCAGCCTCATAGGAGGGGGAGTCTGTGTTTGGCTCTATCACCGCTGGGTGTGCGGCCTTCGTTGCGGAGTCCACCCACCCGTCTTCGGATGGTGCGATTTGCTCCGGATTGAGGGCCGGGGCAGCCGCAGGTGTGATCTCCCGAACAATGTCCGATGGAAGATCTAAGTCATGCTCGTCGTGACAGTTTGGAGCACCTGCCATGGGCTCGAATCCGTCGAAGATCAAGTCTCCGCGGATGTCGGCAGTATAGTTCAAGCTTCCAAACCTGACCTGATGGCCAGGGGCGTAGCTATCGATCTGCTCCAGATGGCCAAGCGAGTTGGCCCGCAGTACGAAGCCGCCGAATACGAAGATCTGTCCGGGGAGGAAAACCTCACCCTGGACTGCATCGTTGAAGATGATTGAAGGGGCCATCAAGCCTTATCATGACAACACAATGGAACTCTCAATGAAAGCACCAATGTCGGTGTCAAAACCGGTGGATCTCGGGTAGGGGGTCCCGAACTGTGTGTCTAAGGCTAATGGTAACAAGAGGCGGGGGACACGATGTTTACCGAGGTTAGGGCCCTCTCGATGGAGGTAATACCCTACTTCCTGCTTGATTGATCTTGATGATATGAGTATTACAAGAGTTGATCTACCACGAGATCACAGAGGCTAAACCCTTGAAGCTAGCCTATGATTATGATTGTTGTTGTCCTACGGACTAAACCCTCCGGTTTATATAGACACCGGAGGGGGATAGGGTTACACAGAGTCGGTTACAGAGAAGGAGATCTACATATTCGAATTGCCAAGCTTGCCTTCCACGCAAAGGAGAGTCCCACCCGGACAAGGGACGAAGTTTTCAATCTTATATCTTCATAGTCCAACAGTCCAGCCAAAGTATATAGTCCAGCTGTCCGAGGACCCCCTAATCCAGGACTCCCTCAGCCGCCTCCTCTTTGATCTCTTCCATGGATACCGGTCATGTCATGTTCTTATCCTTCTTAGGGTTCCTCATTTTGAATCCAACTCTAAGGCATTGCTTGTGTTCCCACATTTTTGGCCAAATGGTTGGTGGCAGAGATTAGGGATGGCACCCGCAGGGTATGGGTACGGGTGGAGCTACCCCATACCCTTACCTGTCCGCCCTGAGTTTACCCATCACCCATACCCATACCCGTCAAGGGTACAATTTTTTCCCATACCCTTCACCCGACAGGGTATATGGGTACCCGCGGGTAAAAATACCCGCATTTACAACACATCAATTGAGTAGAAAATAGTTATAAAAAGCAACATATAATCATAAATTATTAATAGCAACACATTTTAAACAACAATGTACAACAACATATTGTAACAACAACATATTCTCATAAACAAAAATACTTGCTTATAAAGTGACATATAAAAAATTTAAACGACAACACATAATCATAAATAACAACACATATGCATACACTTTAAGTTCACGAAATCATGATAAATTATAGAGATAATTTGAATACACATTAGAGTTTTTACCTAGCGTGATTAGGAGGGGAAATGAATACATTGGGATATTAACGGAAACCCACCTGTCAACATTTTAGATGGGTACATGGGTACGCGGGCATGGGTTATACGATCCCATACCCGTACGCTCTCTACCCGATGGGTATGATACTTTCCCATTTAAGTACCCATGGTTAATTTTTTGTCCCATACCCTTACCCTAATAGGGTTTTTACCCACAGGGTATGCGGGTAATGGGTACCCATTGCCATCCCTAGGAGAGATCCGTATAGCCTCCTTCTGCTTCATGTGCGTATGTAGAGATAGGAATATGGCATATAGATTCGAGAACAGGCGGTTTCCGTTCTTCCACTCGGCGGATTCGCTCCCAGCGGTACTACCGCTCCTTGTGAGCGGTACTACACCCTGGGCGGTACTACCGGTGGTCCAACCGGAACAATCGGTTTCTCTGAACCTATGTACCATGTTTCTCTTCTACTCACTTACATGAAACATATTCCTCTGATCTTGTGTACATTCCTCTCATCTTTGCTGGTGTTTCTGTGTGCTCTCTGTGTGCGTCTGCAGGAGGTTCTAGTTCCCGTGCTGCTCGGAAGCCTCAAAACACCAAGAAGAGGGCCCGTAGGGGCAAACCATCCGATGACAACGAGTACTCTCATGAGGTGGTGTTTCCTACCAAGGCCACTCGTCGGGAGAAGTCTGCTGCTGCCAAGCAACGAGTTGCGGTGCCCGTGCACAAATGGAAGATGTCGGGCTGGCAAAAGCTTCGTTTCCAGGATCCCTACACTGTTGCACCAAATCCCTGTTGGAACAACCCTCAGTTCCGGAATGAGTTACAGATGAGGATTGTGTCAGAAGTGTTCGAGCATCACAAGAACAAGTTCACCCGGATGTGGTCCATTGACGTTGATCATTGGAGGAACCACCCTGATTACTTTGGAGAGGCTCTGGCAATCTGTGAAGAGTTTGATTCGATAAAGCTCATGACCGTGAACTGTGATTTCGATGTGCAGCTCGTCCATCAGTTCTATGCTACAGTCCACTTCGGCTCTGATGAGGAATGCCATCTCTCCTTTATGTGCTGTGATGAGTTCTTTCATGTCCCGTGGAGAGCTTTCCACAATGCTCTTGGTTATGAGGATACCGTGATTGAGGGTCAAGGTGGCATCCGTCCTCACCACCATGCTCACCCCATGGACAAGGTGAAGCTTGCCCCTCTCTACATCCCTGGACATGGCATTGTGGGCAAGTCCAATGATCTTTTGCCAGTCTATAACATTATGCATCGTGTGTTCCGTTGTGTGCTGCTTCCCAAGGTTGGGAATCAAGATGATATCTATGGTTATCTGGTGGATTTGCTTGTGGCCATGAAGACCAAGAGGGGATCCGGTGCCATGTTTGATGTCTCCAAGTGGCTATGGGAGGAGACGTACAATATGGTGTTGTACCGCAAGGTACCAATATATGCTCCTTTTGTGATGCAGTTTCTGAGCACCATTTGGGCAATCCATAGGCCAGGAGAGCTTCTCACCACCCCTACCAAACTCACGGAGCATGAGGTCAAGGAGCTAAGGTAAAAGAAGCATAAGACCCCTCGCTTTGCTTCAGGCAATCAGGAGGATGTGTTTGCTACCTCGGACGACGAGGACTTTGAGCTAGAGCCTGGGGTCCAGCCCTCATGGGCTGAGAAGCTGACTTCAAAGATCAAGAAGACCTTTTGCCTGTAGACTCACATTCAGAAGAAGCTCTACAAGGCCCATGTTGCTGAGAAGATGGCGCGTCGCCGGCAGATTCAGTTGATGAGACACCTCAATGTGCCGGATGTCAAGAGTGGCTCCGAGAAGACCATCACTCCTGAGGATACATGGTGCTTGGAGAACTGTGAGTGGTCTGATGAAGCACCTGCTTCTTCCTCTGTCCGTGTTCCTGAGACAGATACTACGAGGTCTTAGGAGTTTGATGAGGCTCAGGATCCTGACGATGATATTGATGATGATGCGTCTGACAGCTCTGCATCCACTAGCGAGGAGGTTTACTGAGCCCCAGGACGCTAGCTTCGCTCTTTTCCTTTTTGGTGTCTCGATGCCAAAGGGGGAGAGAGCTCCATTAGGTCACAGGAGTTGCATAGGTGGTTATTTGCAGTTGGTCCTTCTAGTTTATTTGCTTGCTCTTTCTAGTGCCCTTTGTTTTTTGTACTCTATGGACTTATTCTATGTTGTGATCTCGTGCATGGTGTAAGACATGCGTCGTTCTATTTATCTATGCACTCTTCCTTCAGTAGAGTTTATTATATGTCCTTCCCTTGTCTCTACTGCTGTATGTTTCTTTTGCGGTTGTTTTTCTTTCTCTAGTTGGTCTATAAAATCCAGGGGGAGCATTCCCTAGTGTGCGCACTTTGCATTCCAAAAGCAAACTCTAAATAGTGCTCACACTCAGGGGGAGCCCCTCCTTTATTTTTAGAACTCTCGGACTAATCTGTGGTTGTCATCATCCACCAAAAAGGGGGAAATTGTTAGGGCATCCTTTGCCTTAGGGTTTTGGTGATGATGACAACACACGTGGACTAATCGTGCGCCTTAGTTTTCTCAGGTACACTTTGTGTGGCGCAAGACGGTTAGGTTCTCCCTCTATGCGGAAAAGATTGAAGACGGAGTTTCCGACGTTTTATTTCCTTTGGTCGTAGGATATCCGTACTATTAAGAGGGAATCCACATCGGAATGTATTGGGTGAATCCTTCACATACAAATTCTCTGCACCCACCATATACCCTCCGTCCAAGGAGAGAGAGGTTCCCCATCCTCTGTTATGTGCAGTCCTGCTCTTGGCGTTGTACCGCTTCTTTGAGCGGTTGTACTGTTGGCCGGTAGTTCTGGTCTTACCACCACCCCTAGTACCGCTCAGCTTCTGTACCAGGTGCGGTTGTAGACCGGTGGTGGAATGGTAGTTCTGGTTTTTCTTGATAAACCGGTACTAGCGGTGTTCAGCGCGGTAGTACCGCCTCGGACCCCACCGCCTAGGAACTGCTGGCCCAGTGGTATTTTCGGTCCAACCTCCGCTCCAACTACTGGACTGAGGGGTCTACTTTTTGTATATGGCCCTGTAGTTGAGCGGTGGTTGTGCGGAAGTTCCGGTTTGTTTCGATAAACCGGTACTACCGGGTGCACCATCGGAAGTTCCGCTCCTATGCGTTTCTGCACATAACAGTTGGATCTTGGGGGGCCTATTTAAGGAGGTGCTTCTCCTTCCTCCCACCTTCCTCTTGCCTCTCTCTCTCTCTCCTCCATTACTGCCATTAAAGCTCTCTTTCCCGATCTCTCTCTCTAGCCACTCAAACTCGTTGATTTGCTAGGGATTGAAGGAGGAGACCTAGATCTACACTTCCACCAAAGGATATTTGATTCCCCCATACTTTCTTGTGTGGATTTTGTTACTCTTGGGTGCTTGGGCGCCCTAGACGGAAGAGGTCACTTCGGAGCCACATTCCATTGTGGTGAAGCTCCGAGGATACGTTGGGAGCCTCCAATTAAGTTGTGGAGAGAGCCTCAACCTTGTTTGTAACAGTCCGGTTGCCGCCTTCAAGGGCACCAATAGTGGAATCACGGCATCTCGCATTGTGTGAGGGCGTGAGGAGAATACAGTGGCCCTAGTGGCTTCTTGGGGAGCATTGTGCCTCAACACCGCTCCAACAGAGACGTACTTCCCCTCAAAAGGAAGGAACTTCGGTAACACATCCTTGTCTTCACCGGCTCCACTCTTGGTTATCTCGTACCTTTACTTGTGAAAGCTTATTTGTGTTATATCCCTTGCTTGCTTGTGTGCTTGTTGTTGTTGCATCATATAGGTTGCTCTGCATATCTAGACAACCTACTTTGATGAAAAGTTTAAATTTGGTAAAGAAAAGCTAAAAATTGTTAGTTGCCTATTCACCCCCCCCCCCTCCTCTAGTCAACTATATCGATCCTTTCACTGTGTCAATCCAACTTGCTGCAAACCCAACTTCTCCATCATGGCCCTCAAATAAGGCCACTCCAGCCTATCATAGGCTTTCATCATGTCTAGCTTCAAAGCACAGTAGCTATTATTTCTTGACCTGCTTTTCTTCATAAAATGTAAGCATTCATAAGCACATATTATGTTGTCTGTGATCATTCTACCTGGTACAAACGCAGATTGCTCCTCTGAAATAATATCTGGTAAGACAAGCTTTAGTCTATTTGCAACTACCTTCGAAGCAATCTTATATAGCACATTGCATAAACTGATCGGTCTGAACTGTGAGAGGAGGTTGGGATTAGTCACCTTGGGGATCAGTACTAACACTGTATCATTGATAGCCTCAGGGCTTTCCTCTCCTTTAACTATTCTGAGAACTATTTTCATCACATCCTCACCACACATATCCCAATGCTTCTGATAAAACAATGCCGGGAAGCCATCTGGGCCAGGTGCTTTAGTGGGAAACATTTGAAAAAGCGCTGACTTTACCTCCTCGTTAGTGTAAGGTGCACACAGGTCTGCATTCATGGCATCCGTCACTTTTCTAGGCACATGATCAATAACCTGTTGTATTCCTTGCACTCCTTCTGAAGTATACAGACTCTGGTAAAAAGCATTTGCCATTGCCCTCAACTCAGTCGGGTCATCCACCAAAACCCCCAATGAATTTCCCAAAGCTTTGATCATATTTTTATTTCTCCTTAGACTCGCTCTCATGTGAAAAAACTTGGTATTTTTGTCGCCCGAGGCCAGGCATTCAATTCTTGCTCTCTGTCTCCACATGATCTCTTCACGATGATACAATTCAATTAGTCTTTCATTGGTCTTTAGTTCAACATGTGTGGGCACCACTCTAAGCGGATCGCCTCGGAGTTCATCCAACCTCCTTTTCAAATCTTTGATCTCCTTTCGTATGCTCCCGAACGACTGCTTACTCCACTTTGTCAGGCCCGACGACACCCGTTGTAGTTTCTCATGCAGGTCCTGAACATTATTGCATGTGCCATGCGCAGCCCACTCTGCCTGAACAAAACCTTTCAGCTCTTCATGTTTTTCCCACATTGCTTCGTAACAGAAAGTGTGTTCATGTAGATTCCTCTTTCCTCGTCCAAGGTCCAGAAGGAGTGGACTGTGATCTAACATTGCCGCCATTAGGTGCTCAAGACTAGCAGTAGCAAAATGAGCCATCCACGGTGCAGTTGCCAAAGCGCGATCTAGTCTGCATCTCGTATATGTCCCTCCAACCACCCTCTTTTCAAACGTCCATGGCCTGCCTTTGTATCCGATGTCAAGAAGCATGCAAATGTCCACCGTTTCTCTGAAAGCTTGTATTTTGGTATTACTCCTCAGCCCAATCCCCGCATGTTCGCTTGAACGCAAAACCTCATTGAAATCCCCTATACACATCCATGGTAGGGAGCTAGAGGTGCTTATATTTTTTTAGAACATCCCACGTCCGATATCTCAGGTGTCTTTGAGCCTCTCCATATACACATGTCATTCTCCAAGCGTCATGACCTTCCTCCTCTACAGACACGTCTAGATGATAACGGGAGTAACCTAAAATTTCAATCTTTATTTCATCGTTCAAAAAGAGTCCAATACCACCACTTCTACCTTCACAATCAAACGCATACACATTATCATATCCCAATGTGCCAGCTAAATTCTCTACCCTAGATCCTTCTATCTGAGTTTCAACAATACATAAAAGGGTAGGGGCAAGCTTCCTCGCGAAATTGCGAAGTTCTTGGACTGTCGCAGCGTTGCCCACACCGCGGCAGTTCCAACAGAAAGCACTCATTGGGCCCGGCGGCACTCCTCGAAGGAGCCCGCCAAATTCTTCACTGGGATGCTTGAGCTTTCCCTTTCCTCCTCTTCCATCCTCAAGCGTTTCAGGTCTCTGGTCAGGGGGGGGGCTGACCGTGCCAGCACCCACCGGGACAATGATGAGTGTCGACGCACTTGGATCTCCCTTCTACTTCTCCTTCACTATGATGTTTTTTCCTAATTCCTCCCTTACAACCCTCTTTCTGCTTGGGTCATCGACGGACATATTATCCATGCTTGGTTGCATCCCTCACTCATGATCATCGTCTCTCCAGTATCCTTCCTCGTCATCTCTTGGTGGCCCTCTGTTTCCTCTACCTCGGCCGCCTCGACGTCCTCCACGGCGTCCCCTTTCCCCTCCACGGCCACCGCCCCGCCTCATAGACCAAGAGGCGCGAAGTTCCTTGAAAACCAGTGCAGATTTGGAGTGAATCCCGTCACCATGTTCCTTGAACATATGGCCTAGATGACCACATATCGCACACCAATCCGGCAGCCGCTCATACTTGACCCTGTATATCTGCCGCTTGGAATCCCTAACAAGTGTCACCGCATTCTTCAAGGGCTTATAGACGTCGATCTTCACCCAAACGCGGTAACAATTTCTGGTAAAATCATGCGACGAAGTCTCAGCAAACATAACTTCTCCCACCTTCGACGCCAGCGTTGGCACCAGATGTGCATACAGACTAGGAACATCATGTATCTGGATCCATATATCCAACGTGTCGAGCTTAACTTGAGTTGGTTGAGTCATCCCATCATACGGAGTAATGATCACAACATGTCCTCGAAAGTTCCACGGGCCCTCCTGTATGACTCTTTCCCAATCGGTGAGGCATCGGAATTGCAACGTGTAGAGATTCGCCTCCAGAGGCTTGAAGTTCACCACCTCAGCCAGATCCCAGGCTGCTCGCATGTTTCTGAAGAACCATCCTTGGCTATAGGATTTATTGATATGAACCCTAGCTACTGCCATCCATCTGGCTGCATCTTGGGGAATAGATCCCTCATCAACCACCACATCATCCATATGGTCTTCACATAGGCCCAGCTCCACCATCATCCTCTCTACCTCCGACGTAGATGATGAGGCATCGGTCGCCGCCGGTCCAGACCCCATATTCTCCGCCATTAGCCAAACTCTAGCCCGTTACTGCAGAACATCGGGCTTCTCGAAAACTTTTCTACCCTACACCAAGCCGCCGTCCAGGAGAGGGGCGGCAAGGATCAGAGTCCCAGCCGCGTCTCAATGATCGGTCGACGAGAGGGAACAAGCTGGATCTCAACAGGAGCGACAGAGTCGCTGCCGAGAGCACAAAAACCCTAACGAGAGGGAACATAATGAATGTGTTCTGCTCAGACTCCTCACGCTCAACATGCCATGAGCCCAGTAGGGCTGGCCCAAGAAACGCTGGGCCTAAAGGACGAGACCCCAACTTATTTTCTCTCACCCTATCCGAATTATACTCCCTTTTGCGGTTTTGCCTCTAAAAAAACAAATTCGACTCTGTGATTTTTAAAAAAAAAATACCTTCTACTTCTTTCTAACAACATTGCTAAGTATGCTACTCCCCTTTCCCACGCCCCTCCGAGTACCGGCGGAAACCCTAGGACCAGTCCGGGCAACAGCGTCGTCATCGTCGTGTTCCTCCCTGAAGTTGTTGCTTGGTATGCGGCGGTCTGAAGTGCTAGGACCGTGGTGAAAATTCTCTGGAGGGCTTAGCGGTTGCGGGTCATCAAAGTTTTAGTCGACCGACTCTGTTGACATTAGTTTCTTTTTTTCTTTCTCTTTTATTTCTTTTGGGTGAACTTGTGTTGTTTGCCCCAACATTGGACTCATAGATGTACCGGGTGGTTGCTATATCTATACAGCGGCGTGAAAGCCTATTTCGAGGATTGATCTATCACAATAACAAATCGATATCCTCCAAAACCAACGCCTTCCGCTGCCACAAAAGAGTGTCTTCGTGCCTGGTCGTCGATCGAGATTAACTGATGGCATCCCGATCCACTTCCGGCGGCTCTCGGAGGGGCCTGATCTCGTGCCTAAACAACAGTTGCAACAGCGTCGGTGTTGCGCCCCAAGAAGACTCGCAACAGGCTGTCCACAACCTCATAGCCCGCTTCTACCAGGAGGCGTTCGACCGACTACCCTGCGCGACCATCCCGGGCCTCGTCTGCTCCCTCGCCATCGGCGGCTTCTGCCTCGGCCTCCTCGGCCCCATCTCCAACATCATCCTCAATGTACGAGAGATGTGGCACGTAGATCGGGAGGAAGAGCCTCCCCCACCAAGAAGAGCTCGCGGGCGCCTGAAGGATCTCTCCGTCGCCGCCGTCTGCCAGGAGGGCTTAGCCCGCCGGCATCCTCCTGTGGTGAGGAGGGGGAAGGAGGCGCGGGAAAGGGGCGACGACAGCGGCGGGCTGGGGTCCCGCTCAAGCCGCTGAGGGAGCGACGCGGGCGTGGGTTAGGTCATGGGAATTAGACCCTACGGCAGTTGTTACTTGACCGGCATCCTTTCATTCCATGATGCCCTGCTAGCCAATTTTCTTTTATGATGATTTTTATGATTTTGCAATGGGCTGGAAAAAAATTACCTCATAATTTTTTTAACACAGTACAGACGCAAGCGCTCATATATACGTGCATATACTCACCCCTATGAATGAGCCGGCATAATATCTTAAGATTTATGAGGTCACTGTAGACGCCTCGTAGTCGACGGGAACGTCTCCTCCAACTGAATGCGCATCACCGAAAAAATATGAGCACGGGGACTTGAATGTTGATAGACTTTGATTAACCTTTTTTAGGGGTAATCAGCGATTAATTGATCGCTATCGAGGGATGAGACAATC
>NC_041383.1:769246105-769265295 GCF_002162155.2 Triticum dicoccoides | reverse complement strand
TTGGCTCAGAAAAATCATATATTTAAATATTTGTATCATATAACATGGTCATCTCCGGTTGTAAGAAGTGTGTATTTTCAGAATGGGTGGGCCCCGAGCGACAGTCACTGAGCAAAAACCGGGTGCAGAAGATTGAAGTTTCGAGGAAAAACGAAAGAAGTATTGTGTGCGTTTCCGTGGAGGTACGTGGAGCTGTTGTATATCCTTTGATAGTCAGTCCTTTTCGCGTACGGTCCAAGCTAAGCTCAGCTTCCACCTTCCAGCCGTGTTTTCCCTCTATCTATCGGCCACGCATAGCCGCGAAACCATTTAGCAACAACGTAGACATACACGATCCTCAAAAAAAAAGTAGACATATACGATTATTCGGAAGAAAAAAAACGTAGATATAGTACGACGGTAGCAGCGCACGTCTTCCTGACGTACCGAAATACCTCACGTTTGACACATCTTCTGCACTCATAATCATAACGCAAAAAAGACTTATACTACACCTACGGCTACGGGCTACGGGCTGCCCCCAACGTCGCCAGTTTGGATCAAAACATTCCAGTTACTACTTACTAGATAGATTAAAGAAGTGCAAAAGGAAGGGAAACATGCCACGCAACGGCGACGGCGACGGCCGGCTGATTCGAGGAACGAGGGCTGAAATTTCGACGGTGATGCCGTGGCGGCGAGTCGTACGCGGATATGCATGCTTGAGCCGTACGCGGAGCGGGGGGCTATCTCACATCGGAAAGACCTTGACCTGACGAACCGCACAGCGACGGCGGGTGGATTCGAAGAAGCGCGATCGATGCCGTTGGCCGGGATCGTGTCCTCCTCCGCCGCGGCTCTTCTCCTCCTATTCGTCCTCTTGGCCGAGGGGCAGCCGGCGGAAGGCCTCGTGGCCAAGAACGGGAGCGAGGCCTTCTTGACGCCAGAGCCAGAGGTGTGCTACTGCTACCGGAGGAGCGTCACCGACGGGGAAGCCAAGCTGGCCAAGACGGTCGCCGTCGGCCCTATTGAGCTGGGCCTGGGCGCAGTGCCGACGTCAAAGACAACAGCAGTCCCGGCGGACACGCACGCGCCTACACCTCCAGCGCTAGCCCCGCCTGCCGCTGAAACGGGCCTGAGCTGGCGAGCCAAGGCATGGTGCTGCTGGGTCCTCGCCGTGGCAACGGTGGTCGTCCTGTTCGTGGTGAGGTGAGTTCTCTTTACTTTCTCGCTCGCGCCTGGTTAATTAATTCCACCACCGCGCGCGGCGTGGGGGTGTATCTGTATATTGTCTAGAAACGAGCTCAAAATTTGCCCACTCTACTCACTCAGGCCTGAAACGTTCCTAGTATCACCGCGAATCGACGGCATGTTCATCACCGGCGGCGAGGGAGATCCGCCGGTTGACGGCAACCAACATACCACCATGGATACGGTCCTGGATACGGTGCCCGACATCCTCAAAGTCAGCGTCGACTCGAGCGAAACTAGGCGAGAACGTGGCTCGAGTCCGACGCCCCGACCCCAGCCGCGCGACCCCATGTTGATCTCCGATAGCAATGGCGATTCGCCCGTGGACGGCCTCCACGACGGCCGCGGTGAGCTCTTCTACTGCCCCATGTGCATGGAGACGGCGCCCATCGTCCTCAAATCCCGCTTCGGCTCGTGCGACGACCACGTCTTCTGCTCGAGCTGTGTCGCCAAGTACGTCGCTGTGAAGCAGCGCCAGGACGTCGCTCTTCCCGTCGAATGCCCCGACTGCGAGGACGACCCCTCGTTGAACAGCGATGGCGAGGGCAACGAAGATTCACCGGCGGACGGCAATGGTAAGCGCTTCTACTGCGCCAAGTGCATGCATGTGGTGCCATGTGCATGTATACGGCCCAGCTTCACCTCGTGCACCCATGACTTGTGCTCGAGCTGTGTTTCTCGTCAACTGCGAGGACGCCGCCGCCAAGCCGGAAAGCTTCCGCGGCATCACCCCACCGACCTCCTCCCAAAGGGCAATGGAGATTTGCCGGTCGACGTTGGCGGGGAGCTCTTCGACTGCGCCATCTGCATGGAGCTGGTGCCCGGCACCCTCAAGTTCGGCGTCAACTCGTGCGCCCACGCCTTCTGCTCGAGCTGCGTCGCCCAATACATCGCCGCGAAGCTTGACGAGAAGGTCGCTCGCATCGAATGCCCGCACCCAGGCTGTGAGGACGGTGCCGTCGAGCCGGAGAGCTGCCACGGCATCATCCCCACGGACCTCCTCGACAAGTGGGGCTTGCTGCTGTGCGAGCTCGCGGTAGGCACCAAGAGGATGTACTGCCCGTACCGGGAATGCTCGGCGCTCCTGCTCGCCGACAGCGAGGCCGGGGCGGCGGCGATCGCCGAGGCAGAGTGCCCGCACTGCCACCGGCTTTTCTGCGCCCGGTGCGCCGTGCCGTGGCACGACGGCTTGGGGTGCGAGGAGTTCCAGAAGCTCGGGCCGGACGAGCGCGGCCGGGAGGACCTCTTGCTCCGGCGTCTCGTCGGCAAAGAGGGCTGGCAGCGGTGCCCCGAGTGCCAGATGTTCGTGGAGAAATCGGAAGGGTGCAACTACATCAAATGCAGGTACGACAAATCCACCATCGTTCTCCTTGTAAATTATGATCTCATCATGCATGCATGCATGATTTGAGCTCATCCCCGGCTTGTTTTATACATTAGTAAATTGATTTTCTCCGGCCGATTGTAGGTGTGGATACAGCTTCTGCTACCGATGCGCATCCGAGTTGTCCGCGCAAAACCATTACTGCAACAAGTGCAAGCGCTAATAATATAACGGTCTGGTTGGCTATGGAGGGACGGTTCTTACCACCAACTACCACATGAGTTCATCTCGGCCATGTTAATTAATTTCCTCAAGCCTTTATCCAAAAATTGTTTCCTCAAGCGAAAAATGGAAATCTAGTCAGGAAAAGAACCTTGATTAATTAGGTTGTACAGCTTTGTTTGGTT
Source organism: Triticum dicoccoides (assembly GCF_002162155.2). Classification (NCBI taxonomy): domain Eukaryota; kingdom Viridiplantae; phylum Streptophyta; class Magnoliopsida; order Poales; family Poaceae; genus Triticum; species Triticum dicoccoides. The sequence continues at coordinate 769,262,334 of NC_041383.1, read as the reverse complement.
GATTCTCCACCTGTCGGTGTGGATTGGTGAAAATAATATTCTTGCCACTTTCGATTTGTAATTAGGGTAGAGTCAACCATGTCTTTGAGCTCGCAATCGCCGTGCTTGTTTTATAATGTCCGGCTTGCACGAACTATGCACACTACTACAAATTAAATTACTACTGATCACTCATCATTGACGTCAGTCATGAGGGTCAACATTCAGCTACTGATATGCCTCAAACATATCTATAATTTTTAAAGTATTCATGCTATATTCACAATTTATACATGAGTTTGGCATGTTTTCATTGATGCGTTGGGGAGGAGGCGCGGTGCGATGCGAGGATCGAGGTCAAGGAGGAGGAGGAGCGTCGGGAATGGCGGATGATTAAAGCCGCGGCGAGACGCGGTGCGGTTATTCCTTCCCCATTCGACGAGATTCATCCCCCTCCCACACCACACACCCGTGCTTCAGCTAGCGAGATCCATGGCACCCTGGAAGCTGAGACTCGAGGCGAGGGCGAGGGAGATCGCCAACGGAGACAACGCGAAGCTGGAGAAGCTGATGGAGATCATCTCCTGGTTCGCGGAGGAGAGAGATCTGAAGGAGGCGATGAGGATGGCGTTTAGGCGGCTCACGGAGGCAGAGGATTTGGCGCCTCACGCCGACGGGCGAGCCCGTGGGTGCGCTCAGGATGTTGCTCTGGGCGATGGAGGAGTCGGAGTCCGACGACCCCAAGCAGGAGATGAAGTGGAGGGCGTTTCGATCCCGCCACCGCAAGCCTGCGAGTCCGACGGAGTTCGTCGTTGGAGCAGTGATGGGCTTGGCGGTGCCGGCTCCCATGACGGTGGTGGAGAAGGCGTCGAAGGACCCGTCGGAGTGAAGCCTGGTGCGAGGAGGAAGAAGGCGAGGTGGCCAATGGTGATAAGGCGATCTCCACACTTCCCTCGGCGGTCGCCGCGCCTGCTCAGCCTCGCCCACGCGTGTGGGAATAGGAGACTCGCCGGCGGGTAGTCCTTTCTGGCTGCTCGCCGGTGAGGTCTCTGACGGGGAGGCTGGGCCCTCGTCAGTGCTGCAAGGTGATATTTCTCCCCACGGTAAATATCTTACTGAATGTAAAGCAGAAATTTCTGTTAGTAAAATTAGAATGAACAAGCTAAGCCAATTGGCTGCTAAAAATGGGGATAAGATGGATAACATACCATGTTTTGGTCCTGTATTTGGGGAGCATCATTCAGAAAGGAAAGGGAATTGGGGAGGGGGTGACAGAATTAAAAAGAATGTGAGAGATGTTGATTATGGCGCTGGCTCTGATATAGATTCCAGTTGCAAGATCGATCCAGATCTGATTAAAAGAAGTAGATATATAGTTGAAAAAATGAATTGTACAAACTATGTGCAAATACCAGATTTCTGGTCGAGGGAATGTGTGCATCTAGATTATATGGTTATCGATAAATGTCAAGTGGCAATGCCTGTCCGGATGGTGGATAGTTTTGGCAAGTCCTCCCACACTTGGGGTGAAAAAGGAACTGGTAAAGAGGGGCAAACTTTGGGCAAAGCAAAAGGGAAAGCGGGTTGTAGAAATACGCTTTCCCAAGCCTTTCTGGATATAAATAGTACACCTCTCCTCTGTTTTGAGAGAGTATGTGATCCCCTCGAGGATTTAGGGTTTCCTCTTACCCCGCCGCCACTGGGTGATAGTGAAGAGAGCGAGAAGATGAACAGGGGACCTGGAGGTTATCGGGGAGGAGGAAGATTCAATAGGGGAGGGAGAGATAGTTTCCAATATAGGAGAAAAGAAGAAGAAATTGACAGGTTTGCAGAGATCTAACCCAACAATGAGAGAGGAGGTGGAAGATTTGGGTACAGAGAGGAGATTGGGAAATTTGATCAGCAAGCGGATGAAGAAAAAAGGGGGATGGTAGATCTGAAGCCCCCTTCGAGCTCCAAGGAGGTATTTGTGAAGAGGATAGAAGATGATCAGAAAGCTAGAGACCTCAAAGGAAAAGAGGATGTGGTGATGCCTGTTTCCTCCTTCGATCTGATCCAACAGCAACAGTGGTTTGGGGCTCTGATGGCCCAGATGGCCCAGCAAAAGAAGGAGAGCTCGTCTGGGGGTGGAACTGTTACCCCTCCTGAGAGCAGTAGAGGTGTTCCAGCTGATGAGACTAAGAAAGAGTTTAATGGAGGAAAATATCACATGAAAAAAAGTGAAGCTAACATGGATGTGGGGAACAAGCAAGTTCAGAGGGGATGGTTTCAGAACAACAAGTTTGGTCAAAGAGAGAGCTTGGATCAAAACAAAGCTGGTGGAAACTTCGGAGTGATATGCAACAAGTGTAAGGACACCAGACACATGTCCAGGGACTGCAAGTTACCCAACTATATTATTTGTGGCAAGAATTCTCACATCACTGAGGATTGTGCTTGGCTGAAGCAAATCAAGCCAACCCCCAAGTTCATTGGATATGCAGCTAGAGGATTGGGAGTGCTGCTGGTGCAAAATTCTAAAGAGGTGGTCAGTACTGAGCAGATTAATCCTATGGCCATTGTGAACATAGCTTCTGGAGAGATCAATGAGACACAATTTCTGGAAGGGTTTAACTACATGTTCAGTTGGAATTGGCAATGGAGATGCAAAAAACATGGAGACAAAGCTTATCTGATGAGATTCCCCAGCAAAAGTAGACTGGCAAAACTTCACAAGTTTGGAAATTTCAATCTACTGGGGACCAATGTTGTCATCAATGTGGGCAGCTAGACATATGACACTCAAGCTATTGGCAAGTTACACACAGTGTGGGTACAGTTTGGGAAAATCCCTGAGTGTTTTAGACATTTTTTTGGCATGCGTGAGGTCGCTGCTTCTATTGGTCCTATTCTGGAAATTCATATGTCCACCATTATGAAAGAGAAAATCAGGGCTGAGGAGGGAGTCAGAGATTTTGAAAAAATCCCACATCAAACTGAGATCACTGACAAGGACCTGATGATATACAGAATCAACATTGAGTTGGAGGAAGTAGTTGAACAAGGGTGGTAGGATGAGAAGAGAAAGTTTGAGACCATGGGACCTGAACTTGAGGGAAATGATATGGGAGGCCAGAAAAAAATTAAAATTGATGAGTCGGGAGTTAATGGAAATAAAGAAAACATCTTCTTGGGAAGTATAGGACTCAAACAATTTGAGGAGATGCAACAGAAAAATGATGAGATTTTGAAGATGCAGAAAGATTATATGTTAGAGGTGGGCTTGAGGAAGAAAGTAGAGGTGGAGCTAGATAAAGCCCTTAAAAAACTTCAAGAGGTGGAAGAAATCAGATGCAGAAATGATGCTTGGAACACTACAAGAAATATGTCAACTAGTGACCTTCTGTCAGTGACCCTGGAAGAATTGGTCATAGATCTATGACCATTTCAGACCAATTGGTCAAAAGCTGTTCGGGGGGCTCCAAACCCTAAACCGTTGCGACCATTTTGGTCAGAAAGGTCGTAATTTCCTTACACGAAATGGTCACAAAGCAAACAGTGCTAGTCCGCTGCCTTATTTCTAGTTGTTAACGACCAATATAGATGGTCATAGCCTTGTAGATTGTGGTGGGTTGTGATGACTAGGCGCCATCTCATCAGTTTTGCCTATGTGTCATGTCCATGTGGCAGTTTTTGCCCTAGGTTGTGAAGCAACCTATATTTCTGTTATTCCAAAAATTCTCAAAAAATTCTCATAAATGTTTTGGATCATATATTCATCAAATATTTCGAAAATATTCCTTGCCTAGTTCAAAAATAATTCGAAAATATTCATTTTCCTATTCTGTTCGGAGCAGCACTTTGTGAAGGAAGTACCACTTTGGCATGTTCAAATGGTATCCATTTTCTACAGTGCTTTCCTATGCCCAAATAAACATCCTCCACCAAATGCCAGCTCAATCCATTCATTATTTTGAGCCCAGCTTCGACGTTCGTATTTATGTCCAATGTGGTACTTTGTAAAGCAAGTACCACCTAGGCTCCTCCTTTTGAGGTGAAAATTTGTGAAGACGGTCTTCTTAGTAACTGATCATCCTCAGCCAAAACTCACCCCCATTAGCCATGTGAATTTCCCATACCGCAAATCAAACCCTTGGCTGCTTATTCATGTTTAAGCATCGATCGGTCTCCTCGTGAGAATCTTATGTTGTGATTTTCTTCCTAGCACCTACCTGGGGAGTGCCCAATCCACTAGACATGCCTAGGCCTCCCAGAACACATGGCAACACCACGGTCACGCGGTGACCACGCGGCAGGCATGCGAGCTTACGCGCTCTAGTGTTGGGGCCCTCGGCCACCGTCCAAACCTCGATGTCTTGCCATCAAACCATGTATTTCTGATTAAATAGATACTTATTTACCTAGAAATTATTTTTGGAAAAAATAAAGAGCAAACTATGAGGCAGCTGCAGTTCAAATTTGACCCGCTTCCAGCTGAATCGACGGGAAATTGTCTTTTTAACCAGAGGTGGATCAAAAAATTTGACACCCAACCATTTTGTCAATTGTGCATTAAATATGGCTAGTATTTTATAAAATTGATTAGGTCCAATTTTGCAACAAATATATGGTAGGTCCTTCACAAAAAAACTCATTTCAGGCACTCGGAAAATGGAAAATGGTTTTTTCGTCCAAAGAAAATGAAAACTTCCTTAGGCAACATTGTTTTCCATTCCAATATGCATCCTTGTGCACAATATGAGATCATTTGAACAAACTATGCCATAAATGTGGCCATAAGATTGATCATTTGGCTTGAAAGCCATGAATCTTCACACTTGATAGCTCATTTATGCGAACACTTTTTTAAAATAATTACCGTATTACAAGTTTATTATTTTTCCTGGAAACTTGGTCACATATAATGACGCAATGCGAAAGTTTTCCATTTTTTGATTTTTTTTTGAATTTTTTATGCCCGTTTCAAAATGCGGTCAAAACGGCGGGCTTGACCGTTCCTAGCTAGTGGTTGAATCTTGGAATTTTTTTGGTGTTTCTCTAATTAAATAGATACTTATGTACCTAGAAATGATTTTTGGAAAAAATAAATAACAAACTATGAGGCAGCTTCAGTTCAAATTTAACCCGCTTCTAGCTGAATCGGCGGGAATTTGTCTTTTTCACCAGAGGTGGATCAAAACTTTTTACACCCAACCATTTGGTCAATTGTGCATTAAATATGGCCTAGTATTTTATAAAATTGATTAGGTCCAATTTTGCAACAAATATATGGTAGGTCCTTCACACAAAAAACTCATTTCAGGCACTCGGAAAATGGAAATTAATTTTCCGTGCAAAGAAAATGAAAACTTCCTTAGGAAACATTGTTTGCCATTACAATATGCACCCTTGTGCACAATATGAGATCATTTGAACAAACTATGCCATGAATGTGCCCATAAGATTGATCATTTGGCTTGAAAGCCATGAATCTTCATGCATGATAGCTCGTTTCTGAGAACATTTTTTTAAAATAATTGCCATATTAGAAGTTTATTACTTTTCTTGGAAACTTAGTCACATATAATGACACAATGCGAAGGTTTTCCAATTTTTTGATTTTTTTTGAATTTTTTATGCCCGTTTCAAAATGCGGTCAAAACGGCGGGCTTGACCGTTCCTAACTAGTGGTTGAATCTTGGAAAACTTTTGATGTTTCTCTGATTAAATAGATACTTATGTACCTAGAAATGATTTTTGGAAAAAAATAAAGAGCAAACTATGAGGTAGCTGCAGTTCAAATTCGACCCGCTTTCAGCTGAACCAGCGGAAATTTGTCTTTTTCACGAGAGGTGGATCAAAGATTTTGACACCCAACCATTTGGTCAATTGTATATTAAATATGGACTAGTATTTGATAAAATTGATTTGGTCCAATTTTGCAACAAATATTTGGTAGGTTCTTCACAAAAAAATCTTTTTTGCCACTCGAAAAATGATTAAAAATAGCTAGAAAGATCAGAAATGCATACAAATTGGTCCTTATCCATAAAATGTGGTCTAACTCTAGTGAAAATTTGTGTGGTGCTCTTTTTGCAATTTTTTTGATAGCTACTTCACAAAACCCCTTTGTTTTTAGTACTTGAAAACTATTTTGAGTCACTGATTTTCTGAACCAATCAGAACTCTTTTCACGGATTGATGACATGGCGTCCATCCATCCATCCATCCATCTCTCCATCCCACATCCATCCATCCATCTTTCTACAGAAAAAAAGAAAAAAAGAAAAGATACCCCCCACCCGCAGCCCAAACCCTAGCTCAGATCCATCCCCCTGTCGCACCCTTCTCCCCCCATCTCCTTGCCGCCGCCGGCCCCCTCCCGATCCACTCCTCTCCCCGCCTCATCCCTCCCATAGCTCGCCGCCGACGGCCTCTCCTCTCCCATTCGCTTCCGTCCCACAGCACGCGAAACGCCTCCACCTTGATCCAACGCGTCGCCGCCTCCTCCCCGATCCAGATCCTAACACAACCCGCCCTCTTCCTTCCTCAGATCTCGATCCGCCGCCGCCCCCACCCCCAACATCGATGACCCTCACCACAGACGAGATCGCCGCGTCTCCTCCTCCCCTCTCCCGCGTTCCACCCTGCACCCTCGGCCGTCGCCTCGCCCTCCTACGGCGGCTACCTGACGGCCATGGACGCAGCAGCGTCGCTAGGTCACCGCGGGCACCGCGTCGAGCAGCGCGACTACGAGAAACGGGAGGAGGAGGACGTCAGGTGGCAGCCCGTCAGGCTCGTGCCCGGGGACTACATCCTGCTCCGCCACGCCAGCGGCCGCTTCCTCCGCGCCAACGGGAAGTACCTCCCCTAGAACAACAGCGTCAGCGTCGACGACTTCAACACCGTCAGCACGATGACTCACTGGGTCGTGCAGCGCATCCCGGCCAGGGAGGGCATGCCTGAGGTGAGCCCGCTTCTTGATTCTTCCCGAATTTGCGCGAATTTGATTGTGATGGGTTCGTTCTGTTCTCTTGGTGCTTTACCAGACAGCGTGTCCCAGGCCAGCACCGGATCACCGGGAGGAGGAGCTTGCGGCAGACCAAGATGGGTACGTTGTCTCCTTTCTTATTCTTGCTCAGTTTAATCCCCTGACAGTTTTGGGGTAGGTGCAAAGGGTGAAGGGATTTGGTCTGATCTTATATACCACTCATGTAGTCCTGTGTTACCTGAATTTGAGATAGGTATGTGACAGATTGCCTGGGTGAATTTTTTCCTTGTTAATGTGTAAGGGATTTTTCCTGTGTATGCCTGTTCTGCAATCAGCCGCATTTGATGGTGCGCATACTGAACATACCTGTTTCCAATTCCATACATCATATGCCTGTTAACTGAATATAAGATCCCGTTTATGGAGTTTCTGAACTGGTGAGAAACAAAGTTAAGTGGTTTACTACTGGTCGATGCATCTTCGGTTTTGTTTTAATGGAGTGCTATTCAGCTTGTGTAATGAAACTGTTAATTAATCCCAAAAATAGTTTACTGAAACTTCTGCTACTCTGGTTCAATTAAGACTTGGGAGTTTGTCTGAAATGTTGTGTTTGATATAAGTAGAAGTAGTTGAATGCTATATAGTGGTCTGAAGCTAATTAGTTGATTTGAAAATTATTGGTTTTGAACTGTCCATGATTTGGTTGAATCCAATTCTTCATTTTAATCTAGTAGGTGTGTACAAAACGTGGTCTGAAGCTTGTTGGTAGAAAATCATTACATAAGGCACATATTCACACTAAACCTTGACACAGAAATTATTGGTTTCATACTACTGTCATTGATACAGATAGTATTAATAATCTTTGACATTTTGTACTACTTCCTCCTGCTAGGGTTTCGGTGGTGGGGGTGGACCTCTTCGTTGCGCACGGCTGAGATGAACGTCCTCGACGGTGGTGGCAGCGCGTGTGAGATCCTCCTCCATGACAAGGCCACCGCCGGATCAGCTCCTCTCTGCCGATGGATCCTCGCCTCTCCGACAAGGCCGCCACCAGATCCCCTCCTCTCCAATAGCAACGCCTCTGGATCCACTCGTCCTCGACAACGATGGCACCGAGGAGCACCAGGAGCTTCGGATCTGGTAACTTATTATCTCCCTCTCTCCCTCCCGCAGTACCTACTATGTATCATTCTTATTGTTTACTGCATTGAGGCATGTGGGCACCAGAATTTGTAATCAGATTTGTTACCGCTTATGAATATGGCGATGTTCATGACTGATGGATGTGGCTGGGGGTTGAGGTATACAGTGCTATAGAATGACATCTAGGATATCTGTTAAGCCACTTGGTCAGTTAGTTTCTTTTAGTACATATACCGTGAATCCAAGTTTGATGCTAGGCTAGACGTCTCTGGTACCCATGTGTATTGCCATGTCTCTCTATATTTATAAGTTGAATCCAGCACTAACATGTGAACAACACTTGCACTGCCTTATGTATTTACACATAAGGACTTAAACTACATGTCTGCTATTGCAGGGCAGATTAGATGTATATCATTAGTTTCTTTGTTGATTTACTGATAAGTTACCATCCAATCCGCTGACAACATGTTTGTGTTATTGTGGTGCTGGTTTGACTCATTGTCATCTTACAATTTGTTCTTTCTGAATGCAGCTCGCCAGAAGAAGGCTGTGAAGATCTTCCCCCGCCCTACCTCTGGACCTCTTTGCCCCATCGTGCAATGCCAGACCCGCAAGTACAACATGAAGGCCAGGGCTGGCAGGGGCTTTACCCTTGAGGAGCTTAAGGTGATTATCATTCCTTTGCTCTATTTCCTTGTCTCTGAAGAGCCTATCCATGATGCAACATCATCTGATCCCATAATTGGTTTATAACTGAAAATGTAAGAAAATATAAATACCATGGTTGTACTTTGCATTATGTCCACTTCTGTTCTCTCATTCTGTTCACTTCTGTTCCCCCATTATGTTCACTTCTGTTCTCTTTGTACGGTTCAACTAAGTTTCATGCTTATTGTTTACTGCATTGAGGCATGTGGGCACCAGAATTTGGGCATGTATGTATAATTTTTAGTCTCTTGAATGAATAATAATTCTTTAGGTGTAATGTGTCTGGTGTTACTACATACATTGTTGAACTAGTTGTAGCAGGATAATGAATAATATTTCTTCATTAACTATGCCAACCTGCATCTTGTTGTACTAGTAATAGTCGGATAATGCAGCTTGTTGTACTAATGATGCTGCTATGCCTTTGACATTCATTCATTCATTCTCTGATTGTTCTAGGAGTCGGTCATCATTCATTCATTCCCTTGTACTGCTTTGTTTGTCTGATCCTCACAAGTTAATGCTTCGCTCGTCCGGGTGTGTGATAATGCCATGTGTCTTGTGCAATCAAATTACATTGCTGTTTGTTATGGTAATATAAAAAAAATTTGTGCTGTCAAAATTTTCATAGTGCGTGCCTTTCATTTCTTTAGTTTGATTGTTTCCCCAGTATTCAATATGCTTCTAGTGACTGATCCTTCCATTTTTGTTGTGGCATCTTTATTTTCATAGGTGTTGTGTGTTCTGGAAGATGGAAGAGGAAGAAAACATATTTTTTTGACCTAAATTTTCTGTATTCTATTTTGTTGTACGTATCATTTGATAGTTTTGTATAGGAACAAGTGATACTATTTTGTAGGGCTTTATGGCATGTGATGTAAACATATTTAGTGCTGAAATATGAAATTATATGCAAAATTTGTCAAAAAGGTGGATCATATGTATGAATATGTGAATGGGCTGAAAAGAGTACTGGACCAACTCCAGGATTGAATTAATATTTGAATGTATAAAAAGGCCGAATATAAACCAGAAATGGGCTGAACAAAATTGTACATATATTCTTGAAAGGCCAAACGTGCATAAAAATTGATGGGCTGACCAGTTGGGCTTGGCCCATGTAGAAAACAAAAATTAACAGAAATAAATATACCAAATGGGCTGAATTGTTGGGCTAGGCCCATGTAGAAAACTGAATTGGATCGGGCTGAATCTTGTGCCACATCAGCTTGCCATGTTGGATGCCTACGTGGTCTGGGGAGGTTGCTAGTGACCAAAACGCCACAGTAGACGTATTTTGGTCATAAATGTCTATGACCATTCCAGAAGAAAGGTCGCTATAGTCAGTTTACGACCGCCAGCTTTTGACCTTCTGTTTTTGGTCACAAAAAGGTCGCAAATGAAAAACAATGACCTTTCAGTGACCAATAGTCAAGGTCACAAGTTGACATATTTCTTGTAGTGGAAAGCTATGGAGGAAAAGAAGACTGCTATGTGGGAAACTGAGAAGAGAAGTCTGCTGGAAATGATTCATGGTCAGCAGGAGCTGATAAACAAGTGCATGGAAAAGATTGATGCTTGGGAAGAGAAAGAAATATATGGAGAAGACTTGGTGAGAAGAACGAGATGGAATCTGAAGTTTCCCCAGGATAATACACCAGAGGATGCTTATGCAGAGCCTGTGGACTATTCAGCTAGTCAAGATTCTTTAGAATCATTAGGCACAAAACTGGGAATTCACAAGGAGGAAGGAGACAAAGATAAAGACAAGGATGGACCTACTAGAAGAAGTGACAGAAACTTGGATAAGAAATATGCTAAAATAGAAGATCTGGCCAAGGAAAGTGCAGCTGAAAAAAACAATTATGGTAAGAATCCTCTTCTTTCTGATGAAAAAATTTCTCTTTATGATATGGCTAACAAGGTAGGGATTGATTTGGGATGTGCTCTTGACATGGTTACCCACAACCTAGACCTAATTTCTAACATGGAACATGCTAGAAGAGATATATATCTCCAGAAAATTATCAATGAGAATAGGGAGGAGAAAAAAGATGACTCTCAAGTCTTATTGACATTGGAGATGTTGAATTAGAGGACTTGTGCTCAGAAGGGGATAATTCCGAAGGTGGTATAGAGATAGAACATTATGACAAATTGAAAAATATTTTCTCTAGTAACAAAAAATGAGAGGTGGAAAGCCAGCCTTTGGGGCTGGAGAAAAATCCATCTTGAGTGGGGGGAACAGAATGAGAAATAATAAAAGGAAAAAATGAGAGGCATGTTTTAGAATGTCAGGGGGATTGGGAAGGATATTAAAAGAAATTTCATTAGAGATACCATATTGGAAAAACAATTAGATTTTGTTGGACTTAAGGAAACCACTAAAAGTGACTTCACAAAAAATGAGTTAAATAACCTTTGCCCGTTGAGGGAGAGGACAAACTCATGGAGCATGTAACCAACTACTACAAAGCTCTATTTGGTCGAGCTGAAAAATCTAATATCAATTTGGACATTCAAAACCCTGTGGGGATATCCACACAGGAAGAAAATGATTTGATTAAACCTTTTAGCTTGGAAGAAATTAAAGAAGTGGTTTTTAATATGCAAAGAAACAAAAGCCCAGGCCCTGATGGATTTGTTGTAGACTTCTACCAACACTTTTGGGAGCTACTTAAGGCTGATCTAAAAGCTATTTTAGATGACTTTCATATGGGCAAAGTGGATTTGGCCAGATTGAACTATGGGATTATTACCCTAGTTCCAAAAGTGAAAGATGCTAGACAAATTCAAAAATTCAGACCTATCTGCCTTTTAAATGTCAGTTTTAAGATTATCACCAAAATACTGATGAACAGATTGAGCAAAGTAGTTAACCCTATCATTTCACCCATACAAACTGCCTTTGTGAAAGGTAGATATATTATGGAGGGAGTGGTAATTCTGTATGAGGCTCTTAACTCTATACAAAATAAAAAACAAAGTTCTATGCTATTCAAAGTTTACTTTGAAAAAGCATATGACAAAATTAAGTGGCCTTTTGTTCATAAGATGCTCAAATTAAAAAACTTTCCTGGCAAATGGTGTGACTGGGTGTTACACACTATGAGATGGGGACATGTGGCAGTCAAAGTAAATGATGACATTGGCCCTTACTTCAAAACATTTAAAGGGCTGAGGCAGGGAGATTCCTTGTCTCCTCTGCTCTTTGATCTGGCAGTTGATTCCCTTGCCATCATTCTAGATAAGGCTAGAGAGGAAGGGTTTGTAAAAGGGGTTCTCACTAATTTTCATGACAATGGAGTCCATATGCTGCAATATGCAGATGACACCATTTTTTTGTTGCAAGATGATGAAGACTCTGCCAGAAATCTAAAATTCATTTTAACTGCTTTTGAACAGATGTCGGGTTTGACAATTAACTTTCATAAAAGTGAAATTATCTTGTTTGGGGGGGGGGGCAATGAAAAAAAAAGAACTATATCAGGGTATCTTCACTTGCATCCTGGGGGAAACACCCCTGAAATACCTGGGGTTACCCATTTCCAACAAGAGAATTAGAAACAAAATGTGGAAGAATGTCACTGAAAAAATTGAGAAAAGATGTGCCTGCTGGCAGGATAGACTACTAAATATTGCAGGAAGAGTCACTCCGGTGCAATCCTGCTTGTCCAACATCCCTATATACATGATGTCCTTTTATCTCCTGCCAGCTACAGTCAGGAAAAGGTAGATTTTTATAGAGCTAGGATGGTGTGGCAATCAGAGGAAGACAAAAAGAAAAACCATTTGGTAAACTGGAAAACCTGTTGTCTTCCAAAACAACAGGGAGGCCTGGGAATTATCAATATTGAAATGTTTAATGTTGCTTTATTGGCTAAATGGCTGTGGGAACTTGAGAACGATGAGGGTTTTTGGCAGGGAATTGTTAATAGAAAATATGTTGGGGACAAATGTCTCTCTGGGATTAAACATAAAAATGGGGATTTCCAATTCTGGTCTGATCTCTTGAAAAATAGAAAATATTTCTATCCACATGTTAAAAAAAATTGGGGGATGGCAGAAACACCAGGTTTTGGGAAGACTGGTGGGTTGGTGATAAATCCCTCAAAGAAGCTTACCCCTCTCTGTTTTTTATTAGCAATGATCAAGGGATCACAGTTAGAGAAGCAATTGATAAAGGATGGGGTGGCTTTACCTTCAGAAGAGCTCTGTATGGGGATACTAAGCTGTTCTGGAATAGTATGAGAGCAAGATGTGAGGAAGTTTTGATGCATGGGGGGAGGGATAAACCCATGTGGATGTTGACTTCTGACAGAAAATTCACTGTCAAATCACTATATAGGTTTCTGATCAAGTCTGACATAGGATTCCCTAGGAAGTTTCTGTGGAAGACTAAAGTTCCTACGAAGATTAGATTCTTTCTTTGGCTACTAGCAAGAAAAAGTATACTCACTAGAGACAATTTGTTGAAGAGGGGCTGGAAAGGAGATAAAAATTGTGTATTTTGTGGCAAAGATGAAACGATAGATCATCTGTTTTTTTCTTGCTTAGTAGCAAAAATCATCTGGGCTCTAGTGAGATGTGCATTTGATTGAGATGTACACCTGGAGACCTTAATGAGTGCTTCGGAACATGGTTGAAATTTTTCCAGAAAGATAGCAAGAAACTTATATTGGTTGGCGTTTCAGCGCTGCTGTGGGCAATTTGGCGATGTAGAAATAACATTGTGTTTGATAGAAAAATGATTTTTGACCCAATGGGTATTGTAAAAATGATGTGTGGATGGATTTCTGACTGAGCTGTTTTGCAGAAAAAGGTACCTAGGGGAAAGAATGTTGATGCTGGGAGCAAAACTAATCGTGCAAGTAGCAACTAATGTCTACAAAGCCGCGCAAGGCTGGCATTTTGGAGTTCTTCGAATCCAGCAGTAATGAGGATGGGGGAAGACTTCTCCTTTTGTTGCTTAGACGAAGTGGAGCGACGTGGAAGATCTGCGAAAGAGGCTCAACTTTTGTGCTTGCCTTGCTGTTGTGTTATATCCCTGTAGTTTTCTATTGCTTTGTTATGCTGAGAGACTTCTCTGAGTTGTAATAGGGCTAGATATTTCCAGTTGCGATCTCGAAGTACCCTGTTTGGATGCTTGGTTTGATGGTTTCTCTAATGGAAATCGGAGGGGAAACCCTCTGTTAATCAAAAAAATGTTTTCATTGATTTTTATTGGACTAACATATTAATTTAGTGTGTAGAGTCAGTTGTTGTTTTTTGGACTTTCCAGGATATAAAATTTTCAAATCCAAAAAGAAAAAAGAAAAGAAAAATAGGACGCTAGTTTTCAAGCCATAAGAGCCACTGGGTGAGAAGCTCAACTGGAGGGGGGGGCACAACCTCCACGCGCCACCCTTGGCATGAGCTCGAGGCGTGGGCATCGCCTCCACCGCATTTTGAAGCCCTAGCTCCATATGTACTAAAAATAACCCGGCGTAATTCAACCCTAATTTGTTCGCCGCTTCCACTTCCCAATCTTGGTTTTGGCCGTGTTCCGGCACCATGTCATAGGGAAAATTTGATCTTCATGAACCTCTCCATCACCCCTTGCTGCTCCTATGATGATCCAGGAGTAGTTAACCCTCAAGGTTGAGGGTTTGTACCAGTAGCTATGTGTTCACTTGCGGAGCTGAGTGTACTGCGCAGGGGGCTCAATTTTGGACAATTCTATGAAGAAAATATTAAGTAGAGGGTTTAGCTAGAAGAAAAAATAGTATTTTGCCCCCTCAAATGTTCAAATTTTGTGTCCCCTCCTCCCCCCAAGGAATTCTGGTGTAGCTCCGCCACTAATGTGTTCTATCTCTCTCCTTTGATCATGTAGGTGTCTGATCTTGATTGTGGACAGCTTTGTTAATGGAGTTAAACTATGTATTTATCCCCTCATATTATCTTTGACGTGAATTGAATCTTGCTCATGCCATCATTATGTTGGATTGAAACTTTGGGCAACCAATGAGATTATGATGCGGGTCTAGTACAATTTCCGGAGGTGCCTGTAGTGGCATTGGGGTGACTCTATGGATAACAGTTAGAGCTAAAGGTGTACTCCCTCCGTTTCAAATTACTTGTCGCACATATGGATGTATCTAGATGTATTTTAGTTCTAAATACATCCATTTCAACGACGAGTAATTTGGGACGGAGGGAGTATATTGCAAAAAAAAACACGAATCTTAGAGCAATCGACGGCCCATGTAGACAGGGGACGTCCAGTTAAGTGTGAAGTTGCATTTTCGATTGATGTGGTCATGTCAGTACTTTCCCGTGTTCTTAGCGTCGCCTTGAGCCATTACTTTCATGTGCTTCCAGCCACTTCTCAGCGCCATCTGCCCACCCAAGCACAACGACCCAATGGCTGGCGATTTGAAGGAGGTCATCATGAGGGGGGTGGATATTGGCATTGGAAAATCACTTCTATTATTTAGCAAGTGAAGCTGTAATATTGACCCCGGGGCATGATTTACTACTAGCGTGTTTTATTTATGTAGTATTGACCAAATGCCCATGCAATCAGCCATACATGCACTCACTGGCATGCAGGCGGCCATGCAGGCACACCCGCCCTGAGTGAGGAAGAGTGGACTAGGCAGTTCATGTCTGAGTGTACTCTACCTACGTCCTATTACAACACATGTTTCTTCACTATTCACGGTGCAATATATATAGTTGTCATATCTAGTGGCGCCTATACGGTCCTATCTTGATTCCATGTATCTACATGTATAATTCTTTCTGTATGTAGTTTAGTTTAAGGACTTGCCCGGCGAGCTCTTGGCTGCAACGCACAAAGAAAGCGAGATGCCCAGCTGTTGTGCGATGCGGCGTGCAAGGCGTGATGTTTTGTGTCATGTAGCACGTCCTGAGAATCGGCAAGAGGCATGTGATTATGAAGCCTGGCCAACAGGATGAGTGCCTTGTTGGGCGGCGCGGTCAGTCTACAATGGAACATCCCAAAAGTCTCTTCTCTCTTCGAATTCTAGGGCTTCGCTTGTTATAGCATGTGCTGGCAGCGACGAGATCTCATCTACTTTGGAACAACAAATCGATATTGTTGTGTAATAACTTTGTTCATTGTGACGGAGCCATCCTAAACGCGTGTAGTCCAAGTCCACCGAGAGCTTTCCAACGGACCAGAAATCATCTCGATTGGAACTCGTATGCTCAAGTAGTGAAGTTCTCCCTGAGACCAACTTTCAACCCGAGTTATGATGCATGCATTGCACCAACCACAATATGTCAAAATAAAGTGCATTGTTCATCATTTGATGGTGTTTCTCCAACAAAAGAATGCACCGATGTGCTGCCACACACACACACAAAAGATGTGTCGTGTAGGCACCAAATAAAAAGAATTGTGTGTGTGCACGCGTGT
>NC_041383.1:769243749-769245528 GCF_002162155.2 Triticum dicoccoides | reverse complement strand
GCGGTGGATCCACACCATTATTCTTTCTAGGAAATTGGATGGGAAACTTTCGGGATGGAAAATTTTGACCGGGAAACAAAATTGGGTGGCAAAATTTCAGGCCGGAAAAGGGACGAAATTGGGCGAGAACATTTTGGGAGGGCAATTTCGGGTGGGAAATAAAATTGACTCTTTTTACGGGACCTTTTTGGGATGGAAATTTCGGTCTAGAAGTCGAAGCCATCTAGTTGATTACATGTTGGCTTGGATTAGTTCTTCGCTGCAGCGAAACTTTGGTGGTTGTGGCAACGTCGCTCTAGCAAATAACTATGCCTCGACTTCCCCCATCTTGGTGGTGGTCTACACGGCGCGTAGATAGGTCGGTGCCTTGTGTCCCTGTTGGTCGCTCGGATCAAAGGGGCTAGGTTTCTAACAATGGGCCAACAGTAAGTGTCCCTTTTGAGGGCAACAACAGTTTATGAATAGACGCATGAGCTAGTCAATGATGCTCACCGGTTTATTCAGTTGATTTTTTAGTAGATGCATGA
This sequence comes from Triticum dicoccoides, assembly GCF_002162155.2. NCBI lineage: Eukaryota > Viridiplantae > Streptophyta > Magnoliopsida > Poales > Poaceae > Triticum > Triticum dicoccoides. The sequence goes on along the minus strand of NC_041383.1, from coordinate 769,245,001 downwards.
GCTATGAATAGACTACAAAATTAATATTATTTTGATATTGCATGGTAGATTAGTTCTAGTAGTAAGTTACTTAAGTATTGGTGTGGTGGTACATGTTGTTTATGTCGTTTTGTGAGGGAAATATCTATTTATACAGCGACGGGTATGCCAAAACAAGAATTTTCTTAATTCTTCTCCAGTGAAGCAGAGTGGGGTGAGCAGTGGGGTCAATAGGTGAAAAACAAGGGCGGAAAATATTAGTAGCATAAAACGCTAGAAAGAATTGAGCAGGACAAAATGTTGGGAAATTTTGGTGGTAGAATAATATTGGAGAGAAAATGGCGGGAAAAATAGTGGGAGATATTGGGAAAAAATGCTGCAAGATATGGCTAGAAAAAGGTCGTATAAATGGGTAGGAGGGAGTGACATGAAAGACATTTTGTGGGGTAACAGAAGAGATCATGTCATCCCTAGCTAGGGCACCATACTCTGATCGTCCCTAGTGAAAACGATAAGATGTTATTTAGGGTTTAATGTGTGATTATTAGAGTTAATGCATTTGATTTCTTTTCTTAACTTTCTTGATGGCCATGGCTACTAATTTGTCTGAATTGTTAGATGTTAATATATGTATGTCTGTCGGGGAGAGGTTTGAGCTAAGGGGAACCCTCCAAAAACCCTGGGTTCTAACACTGGGGGCCCTTTTCGCTACCTAGCAACCTGACGGTGACCTTGGCGAGGCTACAGGCTAGCGAGCACGACAAAGACGCAGGGAGCTACCTAGGTTCGGGCCACCAAGCAGTGTAAAATCCTACTCCTGCTTGTGTGTGATTGCTTTGGAGATATTGCACTGGTGTACAAGGTAGACGAGAGTGGAATCGATCAATCCCCCCTAAGGTAGCAGCACTGCCTCTTATATAGCTGCATTGGTCCTCTTCCTCGAAAATATTGGCGGAAAGGGTTGCCACACAATGGAAATTCAAAGGGGGATAGGCGCTCAGTCCTATCCTAAGAAAAGCAATCTTCGCCTGGAAAAGACCCCATCCATGACGCGCTGGTGGGCTCGCCGATGACATATGCCCTAGTGCGTCGTGTCTTCGTGCTCTTCTCGCCCTGAAGTGGAGGCTTTGGAACTTGCTTTGGAGAGAGGCAGTCGCGGCTCTACTTTATCACCAAAGAGGAAACCTTCCCTGACCGCGCCTACTGGCATGGGCCCTGCTGTTGTCATCTTGCGCATGCGCATCACCCATGTGGTGGGCACGTAGCTACGTAA
>NC_041383.1:769225136-769243396 GCF_002162155.2 Triticum dicoccoides | reverse complement strand
CTCGCGAGTCCGCCTGCCGCAGGAGACGGCCTTCAGTAGTGCTTGCTTCGCGGAGAGGGTCCTCGCGAGGCCTGGCCCTTGCGAAGCGTCTTATGTCGCGGCTCCCATGGCTGGGCCGCCTCTTGAGCTCTTCACCTGGTGTCGCTTCCTGGGCCGCAGGCAGATGGCTTGTGGTACTCTAGTTCCCACTGGGCCAACAATGTCCTATTAAGAAACTTGAGACTAAAATTATTTGCTATTTGTTGTTTAATTAGAATGAGTGATATTGCATGCTAAAATAATTAGGAACGTTCGTCACTACCTTTGCCTGGATATAAGGGCATGGACAGTACAATGGTCGCGAAGAGGCGGCCGGTGAGCAGCTAGAGGACGCGGCGCTGGAAGACCTGTTGATCCCTCCTTTGCCTACCGCGGTCGTGTAAATATAAAACGCGTCGAATCCCTCCTTTGCCTACCGTCATGTGCTCTGTTAGCATGGCATCGCTTTGGCATTACTCCGTGGTGCCTCCAGCAGCCTCACCAAGATCCCACAAGCATGTTATGGATCTCGGCGTCGTCATCGTGCAGCCATTCGTTGACATGGACCGGCATGAAGGTAAGCACACCAACTTCGGGAAGCGGCATGGAGGTATTTGACGCCATTCTTTATAAATACGGCTACGACGAACTGAGAGTGGCATTGTATTGGGGCAAGTGGCCTACAAAGATGGAAGATGGACTTCTAAAAAATTGGGTTGACCTTTCAACTAGAAACCATAAAAAGAACAAAAGTAAAATAAAAACTGAAATTGTTGTTCTTCCGCTATGTATATTGTTGGGCCCCACCACTAAGGCCAGCATTGCGGTCGGTGCTGAAGGTGGAGCACAACAGTTGGCTCGAAGCATGGAGCATGGTGGTCTGGAAGTCAAGCTTTTAGGTTTTCTCAAAGAAGAACAAAATACTTTCAAGCCATTGATTCTTTCATAAGTAGGATGGGGAGCAAAGGTAGACATTCATTAGGGCATCACCAATGCTGACCCTCAAATCGAACACCGCATCCATCCGTGGACCGGACAGGACCAGTCCGCGAACACCATCTGCACGCACCTTCACTGAACAAACATACGTTAAACAAAGGTGGTGATGGCCAAATTCGCCAACGGTTGGTGACCTACCCTACGAGGACGGCAGAGTGGCCAGTCACTGACTGGAGGGGTGCGGCGGACTCTTGTTTCGCCCACTTCAGCTTCTGCTTCTATTCCAACCACAACTGTCCTCATCCCCTCGCACTTGTTTAGGCACGGTGAGCACAGTTACTTGTCCATCTGGAAGAACATCTTAATTGTGTTGGTGGTCCGGTTTAAGACCGCTTGGTTCCAATGGTCCTGGCTGTTCTTTTCTAGTGCTGGAACGGTGGCGGGCATGATCACTGGAGTTATTATTGAAATATCTAAAAACACTTATATTTAGAAATGAAAAGAGTAGTTAGAAACTCGTAGCGTTTTGTATATTTTTAACACAATACAGACGTAAGCACTCATATATACGCACATACATTCACCCCTATAAACGCGCACACACACACCATATCCCTATGGGCACCTTCGAGAGACTGCGGCAGCATATCATTTTAAGATTTTATGAAGTCATCGTAGGCGTCTCATAGTCGACAAGAACGTCTTCTGCCACTGAATGTGCATCATCGAAAACCCTAAAATAAATCCATGGTAAATGCAAGCATCGTTAGCAAATGTCATCCCTGGCAAACGTTGCTGGTCACCGTCACTGTCATTTATAGCTTCTGTTAAGGTAAAGGCATCGTTTCGAAAAAAAAAAAGGTAGAGGCATCATAATTAAACTAAACTTTGAAGAGCAAGTAGAAATGAAACAATAACTTCAACTGTATTAGAATATACTCCCTCCGTCCCAAAATTCTTGTCTTAGATTTTTCTAGATATGGATGTATCTAATACTAAAATATGACTTGATACATCCGTATTTAAACAAATCTAAGACAAGAATTTTGGGACGGAGGGAGTATGTGATGCAGAGCACTAAATTAGAAACTCACGCGTTTAAGTGCTTTAGTCTTTTGTTCCTTTCTCAAAAAAAACATTTAATGGTAAAAACCTCGCTCAATCATGTTGCTTATACACCTGAACAATAGTTGCAACCGAGCCCTGTTTGCAGAGATAGTAAAGTGACGGACTGAGATGTAAGAGCACTCTGACTGATAAAATTGTTCCCCTCCCTGCAGCCTTACATTGTCATAGCAGCAGCTAGACCACGAACATCGCATTTTCAGCAAAAAGAAAAGAAAAAAAAAAGTTTTGACATATCTATCCAAACTTGTCTCGCGACTGGAGTATCACAATACCAAGTGGCTGTTGGAAATATGCCCTAGAGGCAATAATAAAAGCATTATTATTATATTTCCTTGTTCATGATAATTGTCTTTATTCATGCTATAATTGTGTTATCCGGAAATCGTAATACATGTGTGAATAACAGACACCGACATGTCCCTAGTGAGCCTCTAGTTGACTAGCTCGTTGATCAACAGATAGTCATGGTTTCCTGACTATGGACACTGGATGTCATTGATAACGAGATCACATCATTGGGAGAATGATGTGATGGACAAGACCCAATCCTAAACATAGCACAAGATCGTATAGTTCGTTTGCTAGAGTTTTCCAATGTCAAAGTATCTTTTCCTTAGACCATGAGATCGTGTAACTCCCGGATACCGTAGGAGTGCTTTGGGTATGCCAAACGTCACAACGTAACTGGGTGACCATAAAGGTAGACTACGGGTATCTCCGAAAGTGTCTGTTGGGTGACATGGATCAAGACTGGGATTTGTCACTCTGTATGACGGAGAGGTATCACTGGGCCCACTCGGTAATGCATCATCATAATGAGCTCAGAGTGACCAAGTGTCTGGTCACGGGATCATGCATTACGGTACGAGTAAAGTGACTTGCCGGTAACGAGATTGAACGAGGTATTGGGATACCGACGATCGAATCTCGGGCAAGTAACATATCGATAGACAAAGGGAATAGCGTATGGGATTGATTAAATCCTCGACATCGTGGTTCATCCGATGAGATCATCGTGGAGCATGTGGGAGCCGACATGGGTATCCAGATCCCGCTGTTGGTTATTGACCGGAGAGTCGTCTCGGTCATGTCTGCTTGTCTCCCGAACCCATAGGGTCTACACACTTAAGGTTCGGTGACGCTAGGGTTATGAAGATATGTATATGCAGAAACCCGAATGTTGTTCGGAGTCCCGGATGAGATCCCGGACGTCACGAGGAGTTCCGGAATGGTCCGGAGGTAAAGAATTATATATAGGAAGTGCTATTTCGGGCATCGGGACAAGTTTCGGGGTTATCGTTATTCTACCGGGACCACCGGAAGGGTCCCGGGGGTCCACCGGGTGAGGCCACCAGTCCCGGGGGGGCACATGGGCTGTAGGGGGTGCGCCTTGGCCTAGATGGGCCAAGGGCACCAGCCCCTATAGGCCCATGCGCCTAGGGTTTCCACCATGGAAGAGTCCATGTGGTGGAAGGCACCCCTAGGTGCCTTGGGGGGGAGGGAAACCTCCCCTTGGCCGCCGCGCCCCCTAGTAGATGCCATCTACTAGGACCGGCGCCCCCCCCTTGGCACCCCTATATATAGTGGGGGGGAGAGGAGGGATTTTACACCAGCCCCTGGCGCCTCCACCTTCCCCCCTTTACGTCTCTCCCTCGTAGTCTCGGCGAAGCCCTGCTGCTGTGACGCCCTGCATCCACCACCACGCCGTCGTGCTGCTGGATCTTCATCAACCTCTCCTTCCCCCTTGCTGGATCAAGAAGGAGGAGACGTCTCCCGTCCCGTACGTGTGTTGAACGCGGAGGTGCCGTCCGTTCGGTGCTGGTCATCGGTGATTTGGATCACGTCGATTACGACTACATCATCACCGTTCTTTTGAATGCTTTCGCTCGCGATCTACAAAGGTATGTAGATGCATCCAATGACTCGTTGCTAGATGAACTCCTAGATGATCTTGGTGAAACGAGTAGGAAAATTTTTGTTTTCTGCAACGTTCCCCAACAGTGGCATCATGAGCTAGGTCTATGCGCAGTTCTTCTTGCGCGAGTAGAACACAATTTGTTGTGGGCGTAGATTTGTCAACTTTCTTGCCGTTACTAGTCCTTTCTTGCTTCAGCGGTATTGTGGGGTGAAGCGGCCCGGACCAACCTTACACGTACGCTTACGTGAGACCGGTTCCACCGACTAACATGCACTAGTTGCATAAGGTGGCTGGCGGGTGTCTGTCTCTCCTACTTTAGTTGGAGCGGAATCGATGAACAGGGTCCTTATGAAGGGTAAATAGAAGTTGACAAATCACGTTGTGGCTTTAACGTAGGTAAGAAAACGTTCTTGCTAGAACCCTAATTCAGCCACGTAAAACTTGCAACAACAATTAGAGGACGTCTAACTTGTTTTTGCAGCAAGTGGTTTGTGATATGATATGGCCAAAGTTGTGATGAATGATGAATGATCTATATGTGATGTATGAGATGTTCATGCTATTGTAATAGGAATCACGACTTGCATGTCGATGAGTATGACAACCGGCAGGAGCCATAGGAGTTGTCTTTATTCTTTTATATGACCTGCGTGTCATCAAGAAACGCCATGTAAATTACTTTACTTTATTGCTAAACGCGTTAGCCATAGTAGTAGAAGTAATAGTTGGCGAGCAACTTCATGGAGACACGATGATGGAGATCATGATGATGGAGATCATGGTGTCAAGCCGGTGACAAGATGATCATGGAGCCCCAAGATGGAGATCAAAGGAGCTATGTGATATTGGACATATCATGTCACGTTTATTATTTGATTGCATGTGATGTTTATCATGTTTTGCATCTTGTTTACTTAGAACGACGGTAGTAAATAAGGTGATCCCTCATACTAATTTCAAGAAGTGTTCCCCCTAACTGTGCACCGTTGCGACAGTTCGCTGTTTCAAAACACCACGTGATGATCGGGTGTTTTATTCAGACGTTCACATACAACGGGTGTAAGACAGATTTACACATGCAAACACTTAGGTTGACTTGATGAGCCTAGCATGTACAGACATGGCCTCGGAACACGAAAGACCGAAAGGTCGAGCATGAGCCGTATAGAAGATACGATCAACATGAAGATGTTCACCGATGTTGACTAGTCCGTCTCACGTGATGATCGGACACGGTCTAGTTTAACTCGGATCATGTAATACTTAGATGACTAGAGGGATGTCTAATCTAAGTGGGAGTTCATTAATAATTTGATTAGTTGAACTTAATTATCATGAACTTAGTCTAAATATTTTACAATATGTCTTGTAGATTAAATGGCCAACGTAGTCCTCAACTTCAACGCGTTCCTAGAGAAAACCAAGCTGAAAGACGATGGCAGCAACTATACGGACTGGGTCCGGAACCTGAGGATCATCCTCATAGCTGCCAAGAAAGATTATGTCCTACAAGCACCGCTTGGTGACGCACCCGTTCTCCCTGCAGAACAAGATGTTATGAACGCTTGGCAGGCACGTTTCGATGACTACTCCCTCGTTCAGTGCGGCATGCTTTACAGCCTAGAGCCGGGGCTCCAAAAGCGTTTTGAGAGACATGGAGCATATGAGATGTTCGAAGAGCTGAAAATGGTTTTCCAAGCTCATGCCCGGGTCGAGAGATATGAAGTCTCCGACAAATTCTTCAGCTGTAAGATGGAGGAAAACAGTACTGTCAGTGAGCACATACTCACTTTGTCTGGGTTGCATAACCGTTTGACTCAGCTGGGAGTTAATCTCCCGGATGATGCGGTCATTGACAGAATCCTCCAGTCGCTTCCACCAAGCTACAAGAGCTTTGTGATGAACTTCAATATGCAGGGGATGGAAAAGACCATTCCTGAAGTATTTGCTATGCTGAAATCAGCAGAGGTAGAAGTCAGGAAGGAACATCAAGTGTTGATGGTCAATAAAACCACTAAGTTCAAGAAAGGCAAGGGTAAAAAGAACTTCAAGAAGGACGGCAAGGAGGTTGCCGCGCCCGGCAAGCAAGCTGCCGGAAAGAAGCCAAAGAATGGACCCAAGCCCGAGACTGAGTGCTTTTATTGCAAGGGAAGCGGTCACTGGAAGCGGAACTGCCCTAAGTACTTAGCGGATAAGAAGGCCGGCAAAACAAAAGGTATATGTGATATACATGTAATTGATGTGTACCTTACTAGTGCCCGTAGTAGCTCCTGGGTATTTGATACCGGTGCAGTTGCTCACATTTGTAACTCGAAGCAGGGGCTGCGGAATAAGCGGAAACTGGCAAAGGACGAGGTGACGATGCGCGTCGGGAATGGTTCAAAGGTCAATGTGATCGCCGTCGGCACGCTACCTCTGCATCTCCCTTCGGGATTAGTTTTAAACCTTAATAATTGTTATTTAGTGCCAGCTTTGAGCATGAACATTGTATCAGGATCTCGTTTAATTCGAGATGGCTACTCTTTTAAATCTGAGAATAATGGTTGTTCCATTTTTATAAGAGATATGTTTTATGGTCATGCTCCTATGGTGAATGGTTTATTCTTTATAAATCTCGAACGTGATGCTACACATGTTCATAATGTGAGTACCAAAAGAAGTAAGATAGATAATGATAGTCCCACATACCTGTGGCACTGCCGCCTTGGTCACATAGGTGTCAAACGCATGAAGAAGCTCCATGCTGATGGACTTTTAGAGTCTCTTGATTATGAATCATTTGACACATGCGAACCATGCCTTATGGGTAAAATGACCAAGACTCCGTTCTCAGGAACAATGGAGCGAGCAACCGACTTATTGGAAATCATACATACTGATGTGTGCGGTCCAATGAGTGTTGAGGCTCGCGGTGGCTATCGTTATGTTCTCACCCTCACTGATGATTTAAGTAGGTATGGGTATATCTACTTAATGAAACACAAGTCTGAAACCTTTGAAAAGTTCAAGGAATTTCAGAGTGAGGTTGAAAATCAACGTGACAGGAAAATCAAGTTTCTACGATCAGATCGTGGAGGAGAATACTTGAGTCACGAGTTTGGGGCACACTTAAGAAAATGTGGAATAGTTTCACAACTCACGCCGCCTGGAACACCTCAGCGTAATGGTGTGTCTGAACGTCGTAATCGCACTCTGTTAGATATGATGCGATCTATGATGTCTCTTACCGATTTACCGCTTTCTTTTTGGGGCTATGCTTTAGAGACTGCCGCATTCACTTTAAATAGGGCTCCGTCGAAATCCGTTGAGACGACACCGTATGAATTATGGTTTGGGAAGAAACCTAAGCTGTCGTTTCTAAAAGTTTGGGGATGCGATGCTTATGTCAAGAAACTTCAACCTGAAAAGCTCGAACCCAAGTCGGAAAAATGCGTCTTCATAGGATACCCAAAAGAAACTATTGGGTACACCTTCTACCTCAGATCCGAAGGCAAGATCTTTGTTGCCAAGAATGGATCCTTTCTGGAGAAAGAGCTTCTCTCGAAAGAAGTAAGTGGGAGGAAAGTAGAGCTTGATGAAGTATTACCTCTTGAACCGGAAAATGGCGCAACTCAAGAAAATGTTCCTGAGGTGCCTGCACCGACTAGAGAGGAAGTTAATGACAATGATCAAGATACTTCTGATCAAGCCCCTACTGAAATTCGAAGGTCCACAAGGACACGTTCCGCACCAGAGTGGTACGGCAACCCTGTCTTGGAAATCATGCTGTTAGACAACGGTGAACCTTCGAACTATGAAGAAGCGATAGCGGGCCCGGATTCCGACAAATGGCTGGAAGCCATGAAATCCGAGATAGGATCCATGTATGAAAACAAAGTATGGACTTTGACTGACTTGCCCGTTGAGCGGCGAGCCATAGAAAATAAATGGATCTTTAAGAAGAAGACAGACGCGGATGGTAATGTGACCATCTATAAAGCTCGGCTTGTCGCTAAGGGTTATCGACAAGTTCAAGGGGTTGACTACGATGAGACTTTCTCGCCGGTAGTGAAGCTGAAGTCCGTCCGAATCATGTTAGCAATTGCCGCATTCTATGATTACGAAATATGGCAAATGGACGTCAAAACGGCATTCCTTAATGGTTTCCTTAAGGAAGAATTGTATATGATGCAGCCGGAAGGTTTTGTCGATCCTAAGAATGCTGACAAAGTGTGCAAGCTCCAACGCTCGATTTATGGGCTGGTGCAAGCATCTCGGAGTTGGAACATTCGCTTTGATGAGATGATCAAAGCGTTTGGGTTTACACAGACTTATGGAGAAGCCTGCGTTTACAAGAAAGTGAGTGGGAGCTCTGTAGCATTTCTCATATTATATGTAGATGACATACTTTTGATGGGAAATGATATAGAACTCTTGGACAGCATCAAGGCCTACTTGAATAAAAGTTTTTCAATGAAGGACCTTGGAGAAGCTGCTTATATATTAGGCATCAAAATCTATAGAGATAGATCAAGACGCCTCATAGGTCTTTCACAAAGCACATACCTTGATAAGATATTGAAGAAGTTCAATATGGATTAATCCAAGAAGGGGTTCTTGCCTGTGTTACAAGGTGTGAAATTGAGCTCAGCTCAGTGTCCGACCACGGCAGAAGATATAGAAGAGATGAGCGTCATCCTCTATGCCTCAGCCATAGGTTCTATTATGTATGCCATGCTGTGTACCAGACCTGATGTTAACCTTGCCGTCAGTTTGGTAGGAAGGTACCAAAGTAATCCCGGCAAGGAACACTGGACAGCGGTCAAGAATATCCTGAAGTACCTGAAAAGGACTAAGGAAATGTTTCTCGTTTATGGAGGTGACGAAGAGCTCGTCGTAAAGGGTTGCGTCGACGCTAGCTTCGACACAGATCTGGATGACTCTAAGTCACAAACCGGATACGTGTATATTTTGAATGGTGGGGCAGTAAGCTGGTGCAGTTGCAAGCAAAGCATCGTGGCAGGATCTACATGTGAAGCGGAGTACATGGCAGCCTCGGAGGCAGCACATGAAGCAATATGGGTGAAGGAGTTCATCACCGACCTAGGAGTCATACCCAATGCGTCGGGGCCGATCAAGCTCTTCTGTGACAACACTGGAGCTATTGCACTTGCCAAGGAGCCCAGGTTTCACAAGAAGACAAGGCACATCAAGCGTCGCTTCAACTCCATTCGTGAAAATGTTCAAGATGGAGACATAGAGATTTGTAAAGTACATACGGACCTGAATATAGCAGATCCGTTGACTAAACCTCTCCCTAGAGCAAAACATGATCAACACCAGAATTCTATGGGTGTTCGATTCATCACAATGTAACTAGATTATTGACTCTAGTGCAAGTGAGAGACTGTTGGAAATATGCCCTAGAGGCAATAATAAAAGCATTATTATTATATTTCCTTGTTCATGATAATTGTCTTTATTCATGCTATAATTGTGTTATCCGGAAATCGTAATACATGTGTGAATAACAGACACCGACATGTCCCTAGTGAGCCTCTAGTTGACTAGCTCGTTGATCAACAGATAGTCATGGTTTCCTGACTATGGACACTGGATGTCATTGATAACGAGATCACATCATTGGGAGAATGATGTGATGGACAAGACCCAATCCTAAACATAGCACAAGATCGTATAGTTCGTTTGCTAGAGTTTTCCAATGTCAAAATATCTTTTCCTTAGACCATGAGATCGTGTAACTCCCGGATATCGTAGGAGTGCTTTGGGTATGCCAAACGTCACAACGTAACTGGGTGACCATAAAGGTAGACTACGGGTATCTCCGAAAGTGTCTGTTGGGTGACATGGATCAAGACTGGGATTTGTCACTCCGTATGACGGAGAGGTATCACTGGGCCCACTCGGTAATGCATCATCATAATGAGCTCAGAGTGACCAAGTGTCTGGTCACGGGATCATGCATTACGGTACGAGTAAAGTGACTTGCCGGTAACGAGATTGAACGAGGTATTGGGATACCGACGATCGAATCTCGGGCAAGTAACATATCGATAGACAAAGGGAATAGCGTATGGGATTGATTAAATCCTCGACATCGTGGTTCATCCGATGAGATCATCGTGGAGCATGTGAGAGCCGACATGGGTATCCAGATCCCGCTGTTGGTTATTGACCGGAGAGTCGTCTCGGTCATGTCTGCTTGTCTCCCGAACCCGTAGGGTCTACACACTTAAGGTTCGGTGACGCTAGGGTTATGAAGATATGTATATGCAGAAACCCGAATGTTGTTCGGAGTCCCGGATGAGATCCCGGACGTCACGAGGAGTTCCGGAATGGTCCGGAGGTAAAGAATTATATATAGGAAGTGCTATTTCGGGCATCGGGACAAGTTTCGGGGTTATCGGTATTCTACCGGGACCACCGGAAGGGTCCCGGGGGTCCACCGGGTGAGGCCACCTGTCCCGGGGGGCCACATGGGCTGTAGGGGGTGCGCCTTGGCCTAGATGGGCCAAGGGCACCAGCCCCTATAGGCCCATGCGCCTAGGGTTTCCACCATTGAAGAGTCCATGTGGTGGAAGGCACCCCTAGGTGCCTTGGGGGGGAGGGAAACCTCCCCTTGGCCGCCGCCCCCCCTAGTAGATGCCATCTACTAGGGCCGGCGCCCCCCCTTGGCACCCCTATATATAGTGGGGGGGAGAGGGGGGATTTTACACCAGCCCCTGGCGCCTCCACCTTCCCCCCGTTACGTCTCTCCCTCGTAGTCTCGGCGAAGCCCTGCTGCTGTGACACCCTGCATCCACCACCACGCCGTCGTGCTGCTGGATCTTCATCAACCTCTCCTTCCCCCTTGCTGGATCAAGGAGGAGACGTCTCCCGTCTCGTACGTGTGTTGAACACGGAGGTGCCGTCCGTTCGGCGCTGGTCATCGGTGATTTGGATCACGTCGAGTACGACTACATCATCACCGTTCTTTTGAACGCTTCCGCTCGCGATCTACAAAGGTATGTAGATGCATCCAATGACTCGTTGCTAGATGAACTCCGAGATGATCTTGGTGAAACGAGTAGAAAAATTTTTGTTTTCTGCAACGTTCCCCAACAATGGCTACACGGCAAAATTTATTATCTCTGTTTACAAGGACCATGCATTTGCGACATGGTATAGAGAAACATGTGAGTATCGTAAAATCTGCAGCGCTGGCATGTAAATCTTGCCAAATAGAAGAAAGAACAAAAGATCCATCAATGATCGAGATCACGAAAATGTGATTGAAGAAGCGTACGAGTGAAGCAGGGTGAGCGTCTGCTCTGCAATCGCGCGTTTCCTTGCCTGCTTCACCCACTCGGCAGCTGCTTCCTCCGCTGCGGTCCCCTGCAACCCTCCTGTCAGGGTGTCGGCTGCTGCGCTCAAATCTCCTCCTACAATCAAGTCTTCCACTCTGCTTATGAGAGACTCAAGACCATCTCCAGATGGGTCCTCTTCGACCTGAAACCAGTTGCAACAGATTTAGAAGCATAATTTGTAATTTCAACAGTATCTCATCAGTGCAGGTATTTTTTATTAAGGATGGCCGAATTTACTAATAAGATTGATCACTGATTGTAACCATGCCAGAAGGATCCATTGCTATAAGGAGTCCAAAGGACAACTAACCATGCTCTATCAAGCCTGGTGGAGAGAACCCAGGGGGTCAACTAGGACAACTATTACAAGTGAAATGTGGAGGCAATACAGTGTCTGGACTTGAAACTAGATAATGCTTTGAATAAATAGTAGCATTAGATAGCTCTTGATCAGAAGATTCAGATACAAAACTTTCAGGTTCCACAATATATAATTCTTATCGACCAGTAGAAAGTTGCATGTATCAACACACCTTGATCTTAGAAGCAACACGAGCGACAGCATGCGTCAGTATACCACCACCACCTGATGGTATAAGACCGAAATGTCTGATTGTTACCTTCAAGGAATTAAACTGCAAAAAGAAATGATGGTAAGGGTAGCCAAACTAGATTTTGCTCAATAAGTGTCATGACAACTGACAGTACATCATTGCATGATTAATAGATATGACTTTTACCAAGTATTCAGGTTCTCAAATGGGAATGAATATTGTTTTGGGCATCAAAAGTACTTGCAGATAGATCATTATAGTTATTCTACATATAACTAGAAAAATAATGGTCAAAGGTATGGATGTGAAAGGTGTCTGTTGCAGGGTGTACCCCTATCTGAAACCACCTGTATATGTTTAGAAACAAAACAAGTAATTAACATCTGCAAGTAAATAGCGATCTCTAATATTCAAAAGGATACAACAATCAGGAATGCATTAGTATTACTTGAGTTTTCACACTGAGTTGATATTAAACAACAGTACATTACACAAATAAAAAGCTGTAAGCAGATGTGAACATTTATTGCAGCACAAAGACCTACCTTCTGTTTTAACTCCATCCGGGTATCTGATCCATGCTCGAGAACATCTTCTGGAAGCGATGAAAGAGCCAATTCTAACAGTGAATCTTTATCAATACCTTCAAGAGATTTACGCAATTGATCGACCTCTGTCCGGATTGGCGAGCCGCTGGATAGAGCTTCTTCCAAAGCAAGAGTGCCCTGCAGAGAATTAAGAATTATGTCATTAGAAATCTGAAAGCAGAGGATTAGACAATAATAACTAAGCTTCCAGCCCTCCGAAGCGAGTACATGATGGGATCAAAGTGAAATACTTACTAGAGCAAGCTTATGAACAGAATGACTCTGCCGAGCTTCTTCAGATCGCGCATAGAATGCCATACACAAAGCATGTATCTGAAAATAAGCCCAAAAAGGCAGTAAACAAGTGCAAGCAAGCTGAAACTGTACACACTGCACAAATTGTCTAGCAATGGAAAATGTATACATGGAAGATAGAACAAACAGAGATCACCTATTATTTTAAAAGAAGGAAAACAGTCCCTTCTTAGATAATGTTGATTGCAATAAAATCCATCCAATTTCACTAGTCAACAAATTCGCTTGCTCCTTAGTTCATTGCAAGTGAGCATGTTCTAGTACCATGGTCTCTAAGAATTTCTGGAGTGCACTTACTCAATTGATATGTCTACATGATCTTAAGATAATCTGCGTACTTCTAATGAAAGCTGTAGGGGAGACTCCAGCAGTATATAGATATTACCATTTTTGTGTGTACCACTAAAGCTTTCAAGGTAACCGCTCAATTCAGCAAATCATGGCTGCGAAACCGCATTTGAGAGACACGCGCTACTATCACGCGCATCTCCTGAAGTATTGGTATAGGGTACTGGGTTGCAGTATGCCAACCTCATAAGGCTGTTTACAACATTGCCTATCATCGTAAAAGAAAAGATGGTACAGGTTCATACATTGAGATCTGCTTCAGCAATCTGTTCGATCTGGGATGCTTTCTCCTTTGCAAGAGCTGCGGCCAGTTCAGCTTTTGCCAACTCTTGTACCTTCTCAACTTGTTGACTTGCTTCCTCATCCTATTATGTCAGTCATAGTACAGTTACATAAAGAATTGATGTAAGGAGGGTAGAAAAAATATGGCACACCGAAGCACATCTGACAGACCTTCCGCTGCAGCTCATCCATCAGCTTTTGTTCAGTTTTTTCTTGAAGTTCTTTAACTGCAGCAGCAGCCTTCATTTTCTCTTTCTTCAGCTCCTGAAGCAACATCATGAAATTCAAAATGCCACAAAATTAAAGCAATCATCTGAAACTAAAACACAGACAAAAGATACTATATACAAGTATAGTGCATACTAAAATACACTGACAAGAGTGAAGAAAAGAATGCACATTGTGCAGATATAATTCTGATGTTTTGATTTTATTTAATCCATATTTCACTAGCATTTGAGAAATATTGTTAAACTACTACTCCTTCAACGTCTACATGTACGTCGACGCGATATTTGTTGGGTGGAACACTTGAAATTTTAACAGTCCATATACTACCTGGATTGATCACGTTGGTGCCATCTCAATGTATCAATGAAAAAGATTATCCAGATATTGTTGTTTTCATGAAATTTCCAATAATGTTACCAATTTTACATCTAGCAAACTGGCTCAATACTGAAGAAACATATAAGCGTACACATGACTTGAGTGTGCATAAGGAAATCAGAAAAAGCATGCCTGACTCACCTTATCCAGAATTGCTGCCTCTTCAGCGTACATGAGCTCCCGGGCCCTGGTATCCTTCAACTCCTTTTCGTATCTTTCCTGAAAAAACACAAGCATACCCAAGAAAAAATTATTACTGTCAACTCTGTGCTACTCCGTCCATTCAGATGTAAGGTGTTACTTTGTTTGCCACGAGTGGATTGGGAATGGTATGAAACCAAGAGAACTAGAGGGAAGTAAACATGATATCTATGATATTAATGTCTTGGGAATAAGAGAGGGATAAATTAATAGCAATATTTAGTTATAAATGTCGAAGAAAGGGGGAAACAAACTTGCGCAAAAGGAAGAAAGTGTCATCAAAATTTGCAAACCTTATAGTGTTGGAGAATAATATGCTCTTATTTCTTTAATAGGGGAGTATATATGCTCAAAAGGTTCAATGACTATTGTCATTATCAATAAAAACATGAACTAATTTAGCAGCACTGCAGCTGCTATGGAACTGCTGGATGTCCACGAGAACTGAAACAGCTCAACAGGAGGAAAACAATACTGTACAAAAAATACATGAAGGCATGCTATGCTACTGCTAATCCTTGATGTGTACAAAGCAACGACCATGGCTAAGTAGAAACATCACGTGCAAATGGATAACAAACCTTCAACTTCCTTTTCTCTTCAGAATACGTGTAAGCATCTGTATCTGCCTGCTTTTTTTCAGCAGCATGAATAGCATCTATAATATCCAGCATAATTTTCCCATCATCGGAAGCTTTTACACCACCAACAATGCCATCACTTTTAGTCTCCTTAGCACTCTGTTTAACAACATAAAGAGATAAAGTAAACATTGAAATATGAATATTAAGTATCAACTTATTTCTAGCAACCTCTCCATCAATAGGAAGTATTTCTTCCAATGTTGGTATTGTCCAATTTTTAAAGGTGGGAATACATACCACATCTTTAGGAATATCATGCTCCTCCTGTAGTAAATATGTCTCAGCAAGAGATTTCTGTTCACCTACATCAGCACCTAATGGATCCTACAGATAAGGATTTATCAATTAGACGATTCTACCAGCGTCCTTATTCAATATATACTTAGAAACAGCATCATGCAAAAATACAGACATAAAAAAAGTTTCGTCAGATTTTGCTACATGGAACAACTGGTGGTGTGTTACTAAAAAGTAACTTACAATCTAGTGGTTCTAAACTTCACAGTGATATAACAAAAAGTCAATATACTATCAACTCAAAATTGCTCAAGAGCGCCAGCTCTAAATGTAAAATTCCAATCGAATAAAATTCAGAAATCACAAACATAGATAGATGATAGTACTGTTAAACAACAAGCTGTGACAGCTGCATGACTAATCATGTTTTTTAAACTAGATTACTGGAGGATTTCATTCAGATCTCCATTTCTAAATATTTCTTCTGCATAAATCATATGGCATAACCTTTACAGTGTATAATCTATAAAAACTGAAAGCAACACAGTAATCCTTGTAAGCCTGTAGAATCCATCGAATTACCAATTAGGAAGGAGAAAATATAAGTACTTTGATATACCAATCAACATGCAAATGATGATAAATCGGTGGTTAAATAACAAGTTCAGGAAGAACTCAAACCTTTTGTACTTCAGCCGTTGTTTGGCTTGATTCTACTGGAGAAACTGTGCTACTTATCTTGTCAGCTTGTCCAAGAGGAACTTCACCTGCTGCCTTATTTACAACATTTGGCTTTATGTCAACAGAGAGAGTATCTTGAGACGGCAGTTTAGTATCAGCACCATGCTCATCTTGAACTGGCAGTGTTCCCTGGGTTACGGTTTCTGTTTCTTTTTCTTCTGCAGGAGTAGGCTGCTCACCGGCAGTTGGAATCCCTTCAGCTGGAAGGCCCTTGGGTGTATCCTGAACAATGCCATTCTTTGGATCCAACATGGTTTGTTTCTGATCAACCTTTTGTTCAAAAGGGGACTTCAGATTTTCATACATCTTTGTGAGATTTTGCTCCCTGATGGTCGAAGGCAATTTTTCATCCATAAACTGAAGGTCTATGTAGCCAGCTCGATAAGCGGCCATACCAGCAGCACCAACAACCAGAGTTCCAAGCAGAACCTTTGGAACCTTGCTTCCAGACTTAGAAGGTTCTTCTTTAGGTCCAGGGACAGATTTCTGTGCTGAACCTTGTTGGGATGCTTTTGTTGAGTTTCTTCTGAGTTGACCGAATGTTGGACTTTGGACCTGATAAATAGGTTATTCTGTCACTTTTTTGCACTTCAGGCCTATCAGCAATAGAAAGAGAAAAAAATGCAAGAATACTCCCAACTATTGTGCAAACTTCCAAAGCTAAGGAATGGAATGAGGAAAGGCGGTTGCAATGAGGAAAGGCGGTTGCAAAAGCATTACAAACCTAATAACATAAATTGTGTGCATTCATTGCACGTAGAAAATCACTGCATTTATGTAAATATATGCGATGAGCACATGGAAAAAACTATACATGGCTTTTGACAGGTCCAATCAACTCGCAGTAGAATTTTGCGCTCGCACTGATAATACTACTAACGAATAAGTAACAACATAACATTACAAATATCACAAGAAAGTGTGGTCCTATTTTCTTCTAGAAGCATTCATCAAGGGTTAGTGAGTAATCGGTGTTCCGTATGAAAAATAATACAAACCTCATATGTGGCAAAATAAGTACAAATAGCATGATTCATGTCAGCCCAATCTAATTGGATTCTTTCATTGCCAACTAAGCTAATGTCAACTCCTATTAAGTTCCAAACGTTGCCACATGTACCACAGCATCATGCTCCAAACACAGACAGCCCTTAGTTAATCTATCTCAAATCAGATGAACACAAACGGGCTATGTTAACTAAAACAAATGACAGGACGAGCAGCATTCCCAAAAACTAATCAGACATGAACAGCCATAACACAGCCCCTCCACTGGCAGCTTAACCAACGAATCCACCAATCCCAGGCAAGCTCTCACAAGCAACTGAATTCTCAGCCCAACACACGCCTACCAGAGCAAGCAATTCGACCAGCTGCAACCACCGGAGACCGTCCTAATGGGGATCGAGCCACGAGACATAACGGGGACGCTTAATTACCTCGCTGGAGATCGGCCTGGGGATCCTCCTGAGGGACCGCAGCGGGTACAGATCCCGCACGCACCTGCGAAAGCAGAGAGAGCCAGGCATTAGGCGTGGAAACCCTAATTCGGCGGGGCGGGGCGGAAACCTAGGTCTGTGGCCGTACCGGCGCAACATGGCGGGCGACGCCGTGGGAGGCCTCCGCCTCTCGGTCTACTCGCCTCTGGGGAGGGCGGAGGAGGCGAGGAGCGGCGCGGCTCCGATCGTCCTGCGGGGTCACCGCCTTGCGCCGCGGGGGCGAGCCGGCGACGGCGGGGGAGAGGGGGAGCGGCGCGGGGAGAACGGGGAAGACGGCCGTGTGACGCGGCCTGGTTATGTGCGGCTTCGGGAGAATACGAGACTGTGTTTTCTGGTAAAAGGAATTGTTTTTCTTTCTTTTTTTAGGTCAAGAATTATTTTTCTAATGAATGGTAAAAGGAATTTCTAGAGGTTTTTTTTTTGAGAAAAGGAATTTCTAGAGGTTGATTGTAAAAGTCACCGCACCGGTGGTAAACCTGAGGGAAGCCGGGGTAAAAGGCCCAGGGCCGAAAACCCGGCATCCGGGCCCGACTCGTGCTTAGCTTTTGCGCACAAAGTCCAAGGAGACTAGAATAGAATCTGCCCTTTAAATGAGATCGTGGGATTAATAGAAAAAAAATCATATTTAAACAATCCAAAAAAATCTGAAATTATTTGACAACATACCTATGATGTATATCTACAACTGCAAAAAAGATCAGCTCAAAACTCGGTCTAAATTGGAGATACAAAAATGACAAATTCAGCTGTGAATAGTGGCAACTTTGATGAATAGTGTTTGTCTTTTTTGTTTCTCTATATAAGTGTAGTTTGAATTAGGAGCTGAAACTTCTTGAGATTATACATCAGACTTATGTGTGTCTGCAAACATAAGGGCAGATCCTATACTAGTCT
>NC_041383.1:769220774-769224749 GCF_002162155.2 Triticum dicoccoides | reverse complement strand
AAAATGATTAAGTTAAATAGAAAAAAATTATTCATGTTTTTAGGGGGCAAAACTACTATTTATGTTTTTTCGGTCAGGTTCGGGTTTGGCATTTTCGGGCTGCTTTGTTAAGCATGGCTTGGTCCGATCCGGAGTATGATCGGGTCTCTATTGCATAGTTTAAATAATTTCTTAAAGTGTTTTCTAGTAAATGGAGTTATGCATAAAACATGAGTTTATATACTACACTCACTTTTATCGTGGTACGAGATGTTATCATTCTAGAGGTTCACATGAGCGGAAAAGAAGATCATTGTACTTGAGGTATATGAACTTGCCATGTTTATTCACTTTAGTCCATCAAATTTGTAAAATGTAATGTCTAGTCCATGAACTTGGCTCATGGGTTAATTTTTATCTAGACTAAGCCGGTTAGAAAGAGCTACATGGGTTGGGCAATTGCTCCGATAACAAATCTCCCAGTCTAAAGGATGACCAGGGATGTTCACATAACACATATACACATCTAATATATACATGTGTTCCACCACTTTGATGTTCACATAACACTACACATTAAATACAACAAAGTATAAACATATAACTTTGCAATGTCACAGCAATGTCCTTCAGAACATTTGACCCTTCGGCCATTCCCTTCCCTTGAGAGTCAAGTTATCAATGACACACCACCTCGTGGATCCGCATTTTTATGGTGAGGAAAGGTGTTCTACTCAACTTCGTCATCAAACAGTGCCCAGCAGTGCGCAAATCCACGAGGCCGTCTGGAAGTATTGCGGGCACTTGAAGCATCTCATCGCACAGTAGCCTAGCGATGCGCAAACCCACGAGCAAGCAAGTTCATTTGGACGGATATGCATAGTATTGTTGATTACTAGCTGGATATGCATAGTGTTGTTGATCACTAGCAAAACTGCATAGTGTTGTTGATCACCAGCCGGACATGCATAGTATTGTTGATCACCAGCCGAATATGCATAGTTTTAAAGCCGGATGTGCATAGTTCTTGTTGCCCACTAGCTGAATATGTATGCATAGGTCTTGACAATTGTTTTATTTTGTAGCCACCCCGTGTGTGTACGTTCAAAAATTTGGAGAAGATAAACTTCACCGTCATGCATTCTTGGTTGAAGTTGAATAGGCAACCCAAGTGAAGCCTATTCATAGCCAAGACCGCCGTCCAAGCCACCGAGGAAGAAACCGGTGATCCAGCCGACCCAACAAAGGAACTGCCAAAGAAGATTAGAAGAGGGTTCCGGGGAAAGAAGTGGGAGGAGGAGAGGGCAAAGCGAGAAGGTGCAGCTGCCAAGTTGACAAAGAAGTTCGAGGACATATTGTCAAAGAAGAAGGAGTCATACGTCAAGCGGTCTGACATCAAGGAGGAAAAAAAGACAGAAAGGTTCAAACTATTGATGGAGGCGGCCGGAAAGAAACTAGCACTCAAAGAGAATAGGACCTTGATCAAAGAGAACAAGGCCATGCCCGAGGAGAAGAAGGCGTTGCTCGAAGACAAGAAGGTGCAGATAGCAGCCGATGCGGAGGACACCAAGATGTTGACCTCGAATTTGGACGCTTTGGATGCCGACACAACAATAATCGTGCAAGTTGTCCGCTACAAGATGTTGGAGCGGCAGAAAGATGACTGGAGGCAGCGGACAAGGATGAGATGGATGCGGCAGAGGAGGAGAAAGCATAGGATGGTTACACGGCGCCGATAACACCTTGAGCATGGAAGCTCGAACTGCCGGTCCAGCAGGGCAGAAAATCTAATTTTCTGCACGGACTACCGGACTGATATTCTTTTGTGGTCGGGCATGTAAAAACTACATAATACTTGCCTCTTTTCGGGTGTGATGTGATCGGGCATGTGATTCGATGCTGCTGTGATCCGATGCTCGTATGACCCGGCACGCGTATGGATAACACTTATTTGAATTTTAAATTGCTTTTTACCGACGGACACATACAAGACAACGTTGGATGGTCGACTCGGCATTAGTGTGGTCCCCTGTTCGCGGACCGAGGCAGGAGCAAATGCCCTAACCATTCAAGTTTTATCATTCCAAGAGTTGTCACGTCTCACAGAGTTTGATACAAGGCACACCAATACAAGGGCACTTGGATTTGGATATTTGCTTCAAGGATACACGTGGTGGTCGCTGTGCAAGGCAAGCGACTGTTGCGAGTTGCACCTTACATTACTTACTGTAAACAGTGTCATCCCCACCACGCCCGGGATCACGGATGGTCCTTCAAGAAACCAAGGAGGAGCTCGTTAACCTGCGCCGGGAACTGCTCCTGCACGAAATGGCTGCCCTCCGGGACGAAGGCGACCTTGAGGTCAGGCGCGAAGCCGGCCATCATGCCGCCCCTCACGGCGGCCTCGAACCCCGGCAGCTTCATCACGTAGTCGTTCTCCCCCATCACCATCAGCACCGGCACCTCGAACCTGGCGTCCAGCTGGGTCGCCATCTTGTCCAGGGACCCGTAGGGCATGCGGATCGGGAACCCGAAGCCGGAGTTCTCGTAGAGCGCGGCGTACACGTCGAGGTCCTCCTCCGTGAACCACTCCGGCAGGGGCGCGGAGCCGTCGGCGAGGTCCATGGTCTCCTGGCCTTGCTCGGCGACGGGGACCTCGCTGCCGGAGAAGAGCACGTAGATGGTGCGCACCACGCGCCGGATGTCGTACCGCCCGAAGTCCGCCTCCGCCCGCCCCGGCTGGCGCCACCGCAGCGGGTAGAAGCCCTCCGGCATGGTGCCGGCGAAGTCGAAGGGCACGGAGCTGAAGGGGATGCCCAGGCACGCCACGGCGCGGGTGCGGCCCGGGTGCCGCAGCGCGAAGTCGTACGCCGGCATGGCGCCGAAGTCCTTGCCCACAACGAACGCCTGCGCGCACGCACGCACGCACGCACCGAGGAATGAGAACAAGAAGACGACGGTCACTCATGGACGCTTGGGTTGGGGCCATGCTTTTTGTGGATGCTGCTTACCTTGGGGATGTCGAGGGCGTCGAGGATGGCGAGCACGTCGGCGACGAGGTCCTCCCAGGAGGGCTCCTCGTGCTCCGGCGGCTGGCCCGACAGGCCGTACCCGCGGCTGTCCGGCGCGATGGCGCGGTACCCTGCGGCGGCCACGGCCTGCATCTGGTGGCGCCACGAGTACCATATCTCCGGGAAGCCGTGAAGGAACACCACCGTCCCAAGCTCATCTGCAAGTGCAGATCAACACAAAGCATGCACACAGATCCATTAGCTGCTCAATTGCCCTGCAGCCCTGCTTACTCCATTGAATTTGGTGGGCTCGCCGGCCTGACCGCCATGGCTATGCCAACAAAAAAGAAAAGTCCCTCACCCTTTCCTACTTGAGCAACGTGCAGGCTGAGGCCGCGGACGGAGAGCTGTGTGTGCTCTATCTCCTGCGCCATTACTGCTCCTTCAGACCTCCAAGGCGGTGTGATCGATGCTTCTCTTTTATATGCACGTAGAAAGAAAGAATATTCTCTTTCCTGGATATACAGAGATGGAGCATACCGTTTTTGGCTTCCTGCAGCTCTTTGGCTTTTTTTTTCTAGACTAGACTAGAGGCCGGCTACGAACATAGTAATGTAGCATAGCACGCATCGATGGAATCGACAATCTAGCGTAGCCAAGGCGGTGTGATCTTAATTGCTTATTTTGTTGTGAAGGTGAGACTAGTAATCACCTTTTCTTTGAATGTGTTGTTGCTGTTGAGATGTGAGAAAATATACATAATGTTGTTGGGTGTATGCCCCAGCCTGGTTTAAAAAATGTGGCTGACAAATGGGAGAAACACAAATTCCTACAAGCTGAAAATATGCTCATCTCAGCTACTCTCTGGGTTATCTGAAGAAGTAGGAATGATATGTGTTTTAATAATGTCCCATGGATGGGAGTGCAGGTGATCCTGAGGAGCAGTGGCGGAGCTACATGCAATGCTGAGGGGGCCATTGCCCCC
>NC_041383.1:769186268-769220684 GCF_002162155.2 Triticum dicoccoides | reverse complement strand
CTGAAGAAAAAAAATTAAGAGCCTTAAAATAAAAAGGTTGTTCTCATTTGCACCCCCTCAAAGGTGCATATTTTTCCTTTGCCCCCCCCCCTTTGGATCTCCGCTAGCTCCGCCACTGCTGCGGAGAATTGCGGGTTTCTGCAATCAATGGATGATCATGTGCAAAGAGGCTGCAAGAGAGCGTGGAGAGGATGATATCTTCTCTGTGGGAGTTGTCCAGGCAGCCACCTCTGCTGCTTTGGGCAGAGCCAGGGTGAGGAAGAAGGAGTTGTGGATGCACTATTATATGAAGAAGAAAGCGGAAGGCTGGTTGGGCATGGAGAGTGAGATGCTCATTGAAGGATAAGAAGATAGATCCCATGTACCAGGCCTCCTGATGTGTGTCTTGAACCTTTAAATTCTGTCAGTAGACATTTGTTAGATAAATTGTAAGAGGTTTAAGTCAAATTATTATGGATTTCAGGCCGAATGGGAGCAAAACCCCTCCCGCGGGCTGTAATGAGCGTGGATTCTGTGGTTTCATGTTAAGTAATGGAACCGGGGCAGGAGCCCTTTTCTTCAAATTTATAGCTATATCAGGCATCTTATGCCCATCCCCATTTTTTTAATGCCCCACCTCATGCCCCATCATTCAATTTCTTATACTTTGAGGGTTAAACTTTTGTCGTCTACGCCATCCCCCAAATAAACTTACCCCAACGTGAAAACTTCTCTTCTCTTCTTCCATATTCTTCCTTCTTCTACACGGTCAACGATGACTTTCCGCTTAGAGATGGATGCCTTCTCGCAGGCAAAGGTGTCCCGTCTTTCGATGAGATGATGGATTTCGCTTTGGTGGAAGTCGACTTTGACGATCCGACTACGAACGTGCGAGGACATCGCGCCTTAGCAATCGCTAAACCAACTCCGAGAGGTTATTGACCACGCCGGAGCACGATCAACCTGACCACGAGGGTCTGTTTCCTGCGAGCAAACGAAGAACAAGCAAGAAACTGAGATTGCAATCTGGATATTGCGAATATAAGATGAAAGCTTTATTGATCAAGGTAGGGTTCTGTGACGCCTTTGTCTGGTCGTTGAACACAAACGAAGTATGCGAAGTTGCAGCTATGGCGAACTTTAATCTAAACAAAACCCAAAGTCTAAACGACGCCCTAAGGGCTGTATATATGGAGGAAGAGGGGGGAATTTCGTGGCCCCTGAGGGAGGGGTCCGAAACCAACCCTAACTCTTGTTTCCCCATACATACGGACTCTAAAAATAGCCTGTACTTATGTATTTCGAAATTACATGGGCCTGGCCCAATAAAAAGGTGACACAGCATCTAGAATAGCCTGTGGACGAAAATTATCAAGTAGCATCTTGTATATTTCGTCCAAGGCTTCATGCACTCATTATGGTGGCTTCAACGTCCTAAAATCATCACTTGTAGCTCTGTTCTTGTTCCCCTTGCGCATGCCATCATCTCCATGCTTGTTCTTGATCCAATGTTCATCCTTCTCCAAGCTAGGCCCTTCATTTATAAGCAAAACAAATGTATCCAATTTAAGCAGCATCATATTCTCATGAACATTAGAATCATTACCAAGAAACGAAAGTACCTGGTAATTTAATTGGCGTGCACGAGCTCTAGTAATTGGTCCAGTATGTATAGCAGTAGGGGCTGTGGGTGTAACAATAGTATTGATGTCATCATCACTTCTCGCAGGAGGTAGAAGGGTGGGCTTTTCGATAAAGGATGGATTTTATTGACTTAATATATCAAAAGAATACAACCACAATGAGCACATACCATCAATTAATTAGAGTCCTACACTTAAGGGTTTTTCCCTCTACATGGCACGTTTCTTTTAGACCGAAGATGTTAGTTTATTAACTTTAATGAAGACTTAGAACGGATCAAAAACAGAATTAACAAACATGACTAGCAAATAACATTAATGAACTTAAGTTATATTAGAACACTCTAATTTCGTCATCTCTAGCTCCACCAATCACATCCTGATGTTCTTCTTTGCACTCGGAAAACAAATCGCATAAGACCATACACGCACAAGATCAACCAACTTTGAAGGTTTTGAATAGCCACATCAACCGTCCACCGTCAGTGGTGAGAATCTTAAACCATTGAATGCATCGTACCTAAAGACACATCCTCACAAGGCAGGTTATCAAACCAACACTTCTTCGCCAAATTGTTGAAAGAAAATAGCATGATCACACTATGATGAAATGATTTTTTTTTAAATACCACTAGCTCACCGATGTTGGTCGTGAAAGCTAGACACGCCAGGATGAGGATGGAGTTTGCAAACGATTATTAGTTATTCCACACTATGTCGCCCCCGCCTTGGCTACCCCACTGCCAAGGATGCACAAAAGTAACATATAAAGTTTTAGGGTCCGGATCCCCGGTCTCAGTGGCAAGAAGTCCGTGGGGGAGAAGAACCAACGTAATGGGCGATGGAGATCGTTGGTGACTAGGGTTTGTAACTGAAGGAAATATGCCCTAGAGGCAATAATAAAGTTATTATTTATTTCCTTATTTCATGATAAATGTTTATTATTCATGCTAGAATTGTATTAACCGGAAACATAATACATGTGTGAATACATAGACAAACATAGTGTCACTAGTATGCCTCTACTTGACTAGCTCGTGAATCAAAGATGGTTAAGTTTCCTAGCCATGGACAAAAGAGTTGTCATTTGATTAACGGGATCACATCATTAGGAGAATGATGTGATTGACTTGACCCATTCCGTTAGCTTAGCACACGATCATTTAGTATATTGCTACTGCTTTCTTCATGACTTATGCATGTTCCTGTGACTATGAGATTATGCAACTCCCGTTTACCGGAGGAACACTTTGTGTGCTACCAAACGTCACAACGTAACTGGGTGATTATAAAGGTGCTCTACAGGTGTCTCCGAAGGTACATGTTGGGTTGGCGTATTTTGAGATTAGGATTTGTCACTCCGATTGTCGGAGAGGTATCTCTGGGCCCTCTCGGTAATACACATCACTTAAGCCTTGCAAGCATTGCAACTAATTAGTTAGTTGCGGGATGATGTATTACGGGACGAGTAAAGAGATTTGCCGGTAACGAGATTGAACTAGGTATTGAGATATCGACGATCGAATCTCGGGCAAGTAACATACCGATGACAAAGGGAACAACGTATGTTGTTATGCGGTCTGATCGATAAAGATCTTCGTAGAATATGTGGGAGCCAATATGAGCATCCAGGTTCCGCTATTGGTTATTGACCGGAGACGTGTCTCGGTCATGTATACATTGTTCTCGAACCCGTAGGGTCCGCACGCTTAAGGTTTCGATGACAGTTATATTATGAGTTTATGAGTTTTGATGTACCGAAGGAGTTCGGAGTCCCGGATGAGATCGGGGACATGACGAGGAGTCTCGAAATGGTCGAGACGTAAAGATCGATATATTGGACGACTATATTCAGAGTTCGGAAAGGTTCCGAGTGATTCGGGTATTTTTCGGAGTACCGGAATGTTACGGGAATTCGCCGGGGAATATATGGGCCTTATTGGGCTTTAGGGGAAAGAGAGAGGAGAGGCTGGGCGCCCCCCTCCCAAGGCCTAGTCTGAATTGGACTAGGGGGAGGGGCTGCGCCCCCTCCTTCCTTCTCTTCTCTTCCCCCTTTCCTAGACTCCTACTCCTACTACTTGGAAGGGGGGGAATCCTACTCCCGGTGGGAGTAGGACTCCTCCTTGGCACGCCCTCCTTGGTCGGCCGCCCCCTCCCCCTTGGCTCCTTTATATACGGGGGCAGGGGGCACCTCCAGGAACACAAGTTGATCTTCGTGATCGTTCCTTAGCCGTGTGCGGTGCCCCCCTCCACCATATTCCACCTCAATATTATTGTAGCGGTTCTTAGGCGAAGCCCTGCGTCGATAGAACATCAAGATCGTCACCACGCCGTCGTGCTGACGGAACTCTCCCTCGACACTCGGCTGGATCGGAGTTCGAGGAACGTCATCGAGCTGAACGTGTGCTAGAACTCGGAGGTGCCGTAGTTTCGGTGCTTGATCGGTCGGACCGTGAAGACGTACGACTACATCAACCGCGTTGTCATAACGCTTCCGCTTTCGGTCTACGAGAGTACGTGGACAACACTCTCCCCTCTCCTTGTTATGCATCACCATGATCCTTGCGTGTGCGTAGGAATTTTTTTCAAATTACTACGTTCCCCAACAGTGGCATCCGAGCCTAGGTTTTATGCGTTGATGTTATAGGCACGAGTAGAACACAAGTGAGTTGTGGGCGATACAAGTCATACTTCTTACCAGCATGTCATACTTTGGTTCAGCGATATTGTTGGATGAAGCGGCCCGGACCGACATTACGCGTACGCTTACGCGAGACTGGTTTTACCGCCATGCTTTGCACACAGGTGACTAGCGGGTGTCTGTTTCTCCAACTTTAGTTGAACCGAGTGTGGCTACGCCCGGTCCTTGCGAAGGTTAAAACAACACTAACTTGACGAACTATCGTTGTGGTTTTGATGCGTAGGTAAGAACGGTTCTTGCTCAGCCCGTAGCAGCCATGTAAAATTTGCAACAACAAAGTAGATGACGTCTAACTTGTTTTTGCAGGGCATGTTGTGATGTGATATGGTCAAGACATGATGCTATATTTTATTGTATGAGATGATCATGTTTGGTAACTGAAGTTATCGGCAACTGTTAGGGGCCATATGGTTGTCGCTTTATTGTATGAAATGCAAACACCCTGTAATTGCTTTACTTTATCACTAAGCGGTAGCGATAGTCGTAGAAGCAATAGATGGCGTAAGGACAACGATGCTATGATGGAGATCAAGGTGTCGCGCCGGTGACGATGGTGATCACGACGGTGCTTCGGAGATGGAGATCACAAGCACAAGATGATGATGGACATATCATATCACTTATATTGATTGCATGTGATGTTTATCCTTTATGCATCTTATTTTGCTTTGATTGACGGTAGCATTTTAAGATGATCTCTCACTAATTATCAAGAAGTGTTCTCCCTGAGTATGCACCGTTGCGAAAGTTCTTCGTGCTGAGACACCACGTGATGATTGGGTGTGATAGGCTCTACGTTCAAATACAACGGGTGCAAAACAGTTGCACACACGAAATACTCAGGTTAAACTTGACGAGCCTAGCATATACAGATATGGCCTCGGAACACGGAGACCGAAAGGTCGAGCGTGAATCATATAGTAGATATGATCAACATAGTGATGTTCACCATTGAAAGCTACTCCATCTCACGTGATGATCGGACATGGTTTAGTTGATTTGGATTACGTGATCACTTAGATGACTAGAGAGATGTCTATCTAAGTGGGAGTTCTTAAGTAATATGATTAATTGAACTTAAATTTATCATGGACTTAGTCCTGGTAGTATTTTGCAAATTATGTTGTAGATCAATAGCTCGCATTGTTGCTTTCATATGTTTATTTTGATATGTTCCTAGAGAAAATTGTGTTGAAAGATGTTAGTAGCAATGATGCGGATTGGATCCGTGATCTGAGGTTTATCCTCATTGCTGCATAGAAGAATTATGTCCTTAATGCACCGCTAGGTGACAGACCTATTGCAGGAGCAGATACAGACGTTATGAACGTTTGGCTAGCTCAATATGATGACTACTTGATAGTTTTATGCACCATGCTTTACGGCTTAGAACCGGGACTACAAAAACATTTTTGAAGCATCATGGAACATATAAGATGTTTCAAGAGATGAAATTGGTATTTCAAACTCGTGCCCGTGTCAAGAGGTATGAGACCTTTGACAAATACTTCGCCTAAAAGATGGAGGAGAATTGCTCAACTAGTGAGCAAGTACTTAGATGGTCTAAGTACTACAATCGCTTGAATCAAGTGGGAGTTAATCTTCCAGATAAGATAGTGATTGGCAGAGTTCTCTAGTCACCATCACCAAGTTACTGGAACTTCGTGATGAACTATAATGCAAGGGATGACGAAAACGATTCCCGAGCTCTTCGTGATGCTGAAATCGACGAAGGTAGAAATCAAGAAAGAGCATCAAGTGTTGATGATTGACAAGACCACTAGTTTCAAGAAAAGGGAAAGAAAGGGAACTTCAAGTAGAATGACAAGCAAGTTGTCACTCCCGCGAAGAAGCCCAAAGCTGGATCAAAGCCTGAAACTGAGTGCTTACGCTGCAAAGGAAATGGTCACTGGAAGCGGAAATGCCCTGAATATTTGGTGGATAAGAAGGATGGCAAAGTGAACAAGGGTATATTTGATATACATGTTATTGATGTGTACTTTACTAGTGTTTATAGTAGCCCCTGAGTATTTGATACTTGTTCGGTTGCTAAAAAAATTAGTGACTCGAAATAGGAGTTACAGAATAAACAGAGACTAGTTGAGGGTGAAGTGACGATGTGTATTGGAAGTGGTTCCAAGATTGATATGATCATCATCGCACACTCCCTATAGTTTCGGGATTAGTGTTAAACCTAAATAAATGTTATTTGGCGTTTGCGTTGAGCATGAATATGATTTGATCATGTTTATTGCAATACGGTTATTCATCTAAAATCAGAGAATAATTGTTGTTCTGTTTACATGAATAAAACCTTCAAATGGTCATACACCCAATGAAAATAGTTTGTTGGATCTCGATCGTAGTGATACACATATTCATAATATTGATGCCAAAAGATGCTAAGTTAATAATGATAGTGCAACTTATTTGTGGCACTGCCGTTTGAGTCATATCGGTGTAAAGCGCACGAAGAAACTCCATAAAGATGGACTTTTGGAATCACTTGGTTATGAATCATTTGATGCTTGCGAACCGTGCCTTTTGGGCAAGATGACTAAAACTCCGTTCTCCGAAACAATGGAACGAGCTACTGACTTATTAGAAATAATACATACCGATGTATGCGATCCAATGAGTGTTGATGCTCGTGGAAAGTATCGTTATTTTCTGACCTTCACAGATGATTTGAGCAGATATGGGTATATCTACTTAATGAAACACAAGTCTGAAACATTTGAAAAGTTCAAAGAATTTCAGAGTGAAGTGGAGAATCATCGTAACAAGAAAATAAAGTTTCTACGATTTGATCGTGGAGTAGAATATTTGAGTTACGAGTTTGGTCTTCATTTGAAACAATGTGAAATAGTTTCACAACTCACGCCACCTGGAACACCACAATGTAATGGTGTGTCCGAACGTCGTAATCGTACTTTACTAAATATGGTGTGATCTATGATGTTTCTTATCGGTTTACCACTACCGTTTTGGGGTTATGCATTAGAGACAGGTGCATTCACGTTTAATAGGGCACCATCTAAATCCGTTGAGATGACACCGTATGAACTATGGTTTAGCAGTAAACCTAAGCTGTCGTTTCCTAAACTTCGGAGTTGTGATGCTTATATGAAAAAGGTTTTCAACCTGATAAGCTCAAACCCAAATCGGAGAAGTGCGTCTTCATAGAATACCCAAAGGAAACTGTTGGGTACACCTTCTATCACAGATCTGAAGGCAAAACATTCTTTGCTAAGAATGGATCCTTTCTAGAGAAGGAGTTTCTCTCGAAAGAAGTGAGTGGCAGGAAAGTAGAGCTTGATAAGGTAATTTGTACCTTCTCCCGAATTGGAAAGTAGTTCATCACAGAAATCAGTTCCAGTGATTCCTACACCAATTAGTGAGGAAGCTAATGATGATGACCATGAAACTTCAGATCAAGTTACTACAAAACCTCGTAGGTCTTCCAAAGTACAGTCCGCACTAGAGTGGTACAGTAATCCTGTTCTGGAAGTCATGTTACTAGACCATGATGAACCTATGAACTATGAGGAAGCGATGATGAGCCCAGATTTCGCGAAATGGCTCTAGGCCATGAAATCTGAGATGGGATCCATGTATGAGAACAAAGTGTGGACTTTGGTGGAGTTGCCCGATGATCGGCAAGCCATATTGTATAAATGGATCTTCAAGAGGAAGACAGATGCTGATAGTAGTGTTACTATCTACAAAGCTCGACTTGTCACAAAAAGGTTTTTGACAAGTTCAAGGTGTTGACTACAATGAGATTTTCTCAACTGTAGCGATGCTTAAGTCTGTCCGAATCATGTTAGCAATTGCCACATTTTATGAAATCTGGCAAATGGATGTCAAAACTGAATTCCTTAATGGATTTATTAAAGAAGAGTTGTATATGATGCAACCAGAAGGTTTTGTCAATCCTAAAGGTGCTAACAAAATGTTCGAGCTCCAGTGATCCATCTATGGACTGGTGCAAGCATCTCAGAGTTGGAATATATGCTTTGATAAGTTGATCAAAGCATATAGTTTTATACAGACTTGCGGTGAAGCCTGTATTTACAATAAAGTGAGTGGGAGCACTACCGCCTTTCTGATAAATATATATGAGTAACATATTGTTGATCAGAAATGATGTAGAATTTTTCTGGAAAGTATAAAGGAGTATTTGAAAGGAGTTCTTTAAAAAGAAAGACCTCAGTAAAGCTACTTACATATTGAGCATCAAGATCTATAGAGATAGATCAAGACGCTTGATAAGTTTTTCAATAAGTACATACCTTGTCAAGATTTTGAAGTGGTTCAAAATGGAACAGTCAAAGAAAGAAGTTCTTGCCTGTGTCGCAAAGGTGTGAAGTTGAGTAAGACTCAAAACCTGACTATGTCAGAAAATAGAAAGAGAATGAAAAGTCATTCCCTATGCCTCAGTCATAGGTTCTATAAAGTATGCTATGCTGTGTACCAGACCTATTGTATACCTTGCTCTGAGTTTTGCAAAGGAATACAATTTTGATCTAGAGTAGATCACTGGACAGCGGTCAAGAATATCCTTAGTGAGGACTAAGGATATGTTTCTCGATTATGGAGGTGACAAAAGGTTCGTCATAAAGGGTTACGTTGATACATGTTTTGGCACTGATCCAGATGACTCTAAGTCTTAATATGGATACATATTGAAAGTGGGAGCAATTAGCTAGAGTAGCTCCGTGCACAGCATTGTAGACATAGAATATTTGCAAAATACACACGACTCTGAATATGACAGACCCGTTAACTAAACTTCTCTCACAAGCAAAACATGATCATACCTTAGTACTCTTTGGGTGTTAATCACATAGCGATGTGAACTAGATTATTGACTCTAGTAAAACCTTTGGGTGTTGATCACATGACGATGTGAACTATGGGTATTAATCACATACAGATGTGAATATTGGTGTTAAATCACATGGTGATGTGAACTAGATTATTGACTCTAGTGCAAGTGGGAGACTGAAGGAAATATGCCCTAAAGCCAATAATAAAGTTATTATTTATTTCCTTATTTCATGATAAATGTTTATTATTCATGCTAGAATTGTATTAACCGGAAACATAATACATGTGTGAATACATAGACAAACATAGTGTCACTAGTATGCCTCTACTTGACTAGCTCGTGAATCAAAGATGGTTAAGTTTCCTAGCCATGGACAAAAGAGTTGTCATTTGATTAACGGGATCACATCATTAGGAGAATGATGTGATTGACTTGACCCATACCGTTAGCTTAGCACACGATCGTTTAGTATGTTGCTACTGCTTTCTTCATGACTTATACATGTTCCTGTGACTATGAGATTATGCAACTCCCGTTTACCAGAGGAACACTTTGTTTTTGGAAATATGCCCTAGAGGCAATAATAAAAGGGTTATTATTATATTTCCTTGTTCATGATAATTGTCTTTTATTCATGCTATAACTGTATTATCCGGAAATCGTAATACATGTGTGAATACATAGACCATAACATGTCCCTAGTGAGCCTCTAGTTGACTAGCTCGTTGGTCAACAGATAGTCATGGTTTCCTGACTATGGACATCAGATGTCATTGACAATGGGATCACATCATTAGGAGAATGATGTGATGGACAAGACCCAATCCTAAGCATAGCACAAGATCGTGTAGTTTGTTTTGCTAGAGCTTTTTCAATGTCAAGTATCTCTTCCTTAGACCATGAGATCGTGTAACTCCCGGATACCGTAAGAGTGCTTTGGGTGTACCAAACGTCACAACGTAACTGGGTGACTATAAAGGTGCACTACAGGTATCTCCGAAAGTGTCTGTTGGGTTGACACGGATCGAGACTGGGATTTGTCACTCCGTATGACGGAGAGGTATCTCTGGGCCCACTCGGTAATGCATCATCATAATGAGCTCAAAGTGACTAAGTGGTTGGTCACGGGATCATGCATTACGGTACGAGTAAAGTGACTTGCCGGTAACGAGACTGAACAAGGTATTGGGATACCGACGATCCAATCTCGGGCAAGTAACGTACCGATTGACAAAGGGAATTGTATACGGGGTTGATCGAATCCTCGACACCGTGGTTCATCCGATGAAATCATCGTGGAACATGTGGGAGCCAACATGGGTATCCAGATCCCGCTGTTGGTTATTGACCGGAGAACGTCTCAGTCATGTCTACATGTCTCCCGAACCCGTAGGGTCTACACACTTAAGGTTCGATGATGCTAGGGTTATTAGGAAGACTTGTATGTGATTACCAAATGTTGTTCGGAGTCCCGGATGAGATCCCGGACGTCACGAGGAGTCCCGGAATGGTCCGGAGGTGAAGATTTATATATGGGAAGTTGTCATGCGGACACCGGAAAGTTTCGGGGGCATATCGGTATTGTACCGGGGCCACCGGAGAGGTTCCGGGGGTCCACCGGGAGGGGCCACCCCTCTCGGAGGGCCACATGGGCCGCAAGGGGCAGGGAGCCAGCCCCTGGAGGGATGGGCGCGCCCCCCACCTTGGGCCCATGCGCCTAGGGTTTGGGGGGGAACCCTAGAAGGGGCGCCCCCTTTGCTTGGGGGGCAAGTCCCCCCTCCCTGGCCGCCGCCCCCCCTCTAGATCCCATCTAGAGGGGCCGGCCCCCCTTGCCCCTTCCCCTATAAATAGAGGGGTGAGGGGAGGGCTGCAGTACACAACCAAAGGCGCAGCCCCTCCCCTCCCCAACACCTCTCCTCCTCCGTACGTGCTTGGCGAAGCCCTGTCGGAGTACTGCTGCACCAACACCACCACGCCGTCGTGCTGCCGTTGGAGCTGTCTTCCTCAACCTCTCCTTCCTCCCTACTGGATCAAGATGTTGGAAATATGCCCTAGAGGCAATAATAAAAGTATTATTATTATATTTCCTTGTTCATGATAATTGTCTTTTATTCATGCTATAACTGTATTATCCGGAAATCGTAATACACGTGTGAATACATAGACCACAATATGTCCCTAGTGAGCCTCTAGTTGACTAGCTCGTTGTGATCAACAGATAGTCATGGTTTCCTGGCTATGGACATTGGATGTCATTGATAACGGGATCACATCATTAGGAGAATGATGTGATGGACAAGACCCAATCCTAAGCTTAGCACAAAGATCGTGTAGTTCGTTTGCTAGAGCTTTGCCAATGTCAAGTATCTCTTCCTTTGACCATGAGATTGTGTAACTCCTGGATACCGTAGGAGTGCCTTGGGTGTATCAAACGTCACAACGTAACTGGGTGACTATAAAGGTACACTACAGGTATCTCCGAAAGTATCTATTGTTTTATGCGGATCGAGACTGGGATTTGTCACTCCGTGTAAACGGAGAGGTATCTCTGGGCCCACTCGGTAGGACATCATCATATGCGCAATGTGACCAAGGAGTTGATCACGGGATGATGTGTTACGGAACGAGTAAAGTGACTTGCCGGTAACGAGATTGAACAAGGTATCGGTATACCGACGATCGAATCTCGGGCAAGTAAAATACCGCTAGACAAAGGGAATTGTATACAGGATCGATTGAGTCCTTGACATCGTGGTTCATCCGATGAGATCATCGTGGAACATGTGGGAGCCAACATGGGTATCCAGATCCCGCTGTTGGTTATTGACCGGAGAACGTCTCGGTCATGTCTGCATGTCTCCCGAACCCGTAGGGTCTACACACTTAAGGTTCGATGACGCTAGGGTTATAAAGGAAGCTTGTATGTGGTTACCGAATGTTGTTAGGAGTCCCGGATGAGATCCCGGACGTCACGAGGAGTTCCGGAATGGTCCGGAGGTAAAGATTTATATATAGGAAGTCCTGTTTCGGCAATCGGGACAAGTTTCGGGGTCATCGGTATTGTACCGGGACCACCGGAAGGGTCCCGGGGGCCCACCGGGTGGGGCCACCTGCCCCGGGGGGCCACATGGGCTGTAGGGGGTGCGCCTTGGCCTACATGGGCCAAGGGCACCAGCCCCAAGAGGCCCATGCGCAAGGAAACTTGGAGAGGGAAGAGTCCTAAAGGGGGAAGGCACCTCCGAGGTGCCTTGGGGAGGATGGACTCCTCCCCATCCTTAGCCGCACCCCCTTCCTTGGAGGAGGGGGCAAGGCTGCGCCCTCCCCCTCTCCCTTGGCCCTATATATAGTGGGGAAAAGGA
This sequence comes from Triticum dicoccoides, assembly GCF_002162155.2. Lineage (NCBI taxonomy): Eukaryota > Viridiplantae > Streptophyta > Magnoliopsida > Poales > Poaceae > Triticum > Triticum dicoccoides. The sequence continues at coordinate 769,208,168 of NC_041383.1, read as the reverse complement.
GGAGCAATCATACCTAAGGCCTTTGGTTGCCTCCCTCTCCCTCCCGTGACACATCTCCTCTCCCGTAGGTGCTTGGCGAAGCCCTGCGGGATTGCCACGCTCCTCCACCACCACCACGCCGTTGTGCTGCTGCTGGATGGAGTCTTCCTCAACCTCTCCCTCTCTCCTTGCTGGATCAAGGCGTGGGAGACGTCACCGGGCTGTACGTGTGTTGAACGCGGAGGTGCCGTCCGTTCGGCACTTGATCATCGGTGATCTGAATCACGACGAGTACGACTCCATCAACCCCGTTCACTTGAACGCTTCCACTTAGCGATCTACAAGGGTATGTAGATGCAAACTCTCTCCTCCTTTCTACTCGTTGCTGGTCTCTCCATAGATAGATCTTGGTGATTCGTAGGAAAATTTTTGAATTTCTGCTACGTTCCCCAACAGTGGTATCAGAGCTAGGTCTATTGCGTAGATTCTTTGCACGAGTAGAACACAAAATAGTTGTGGGCGTTGATTTTGTTCAATATGCTTACCGTTACTAGTCCAATCTTGTTTCGACGGAATTGTGGGATGAAGCGGCCCGGACAGACCTTACACGTACTCTTACGTGAGACAGGTTCCACCGATTGACATGCACTTGGTGCATAAGGTGGCTAGCGGGTGCCAGTCTCTCCCACTTTAGTCGGAACGGATTCGATGAAAAGGGTCCTTATGAAGGGTAAATAGCAATTGGCATATCACGTTGTGGTCTTGCGTAGGTAAGAAACGTTCTTGCTAGAAACCCATAGCAGCCACGTAAAACATGCAACAACAATTAGAGGACGTCTAACTTGTTTTTGCAGGGTATGCTATGTGATGTGATATGGCCAAAAGGATGTGATGAATGATATATGTGATGTATGAGATTGATCATGTTCTTGTAATAGGATTCACGACTTGCATGTCGATGAGTATGACAACCGGCAGGAGCCATAGGAGTTGTCTTTATTTATTGTATGACCTGCGTGTCATTTAACAACGCCATGTAAATTACTTTACTTTATTGCTAAACGCGTTAGCCATAGAAGTAGAAGTAGTCGTTGGCGTGACAACTTCATGAAGACACGATGATGGAGATCATGATGATGGAGATCATGGTGTCAAGCCGGTGACAAGATGATCATGGAGCCCCGAAGATGAAGATCAAAGGAGCTATATGATATTGGCCATATCATGTCACTACTCTATTTGATTGCATGTGATGTTTATCATGTTTATGCATCTTGTTTGCTTAGAACGACGGTAGTAAATAAGATGATCCCTCATTAAAATTTCAAGAAGTGTTCTCCCCTAACTGTGCACCGTTGCTACAGTTCGTCGTTTTGAAGCACCACGTGATGATCGGGTGTGATAGATTCTTACGTTCACATACAACGGGTGTAAGACAGTTTTACACAGCGAAAACACTTAGGGTTAACTTGACGAGCCTAGCATGTACAGACATGGCCTCGGAACACGGAGACCGAAAGGTCGAGCATGAGTCGTATAGAAGATACGATCAACATGAAGATGTTCACCGACGTTAACTAGTCCGTCTCACGTGATGATCGGACACGGCCTAGTTGACTCGGATCATGTGATCACTTAGATGACCAGAGGGATGTCTATCTGAGTGGGAGTTCATAAGATGAACTTAATTATCCTGAACATAGTCAAAAGGATTTTGCAAATTATGTCGTAGCTCGCGCTTTAGTTCTACTGTTTTAGATATGTTCCTAGAGAAAATATAGTTGAAAGTTGAAAGTAGCGATTATGCAGACAGTAGATAGCTTATGTCCTTAATGCACCGCTTAGTGTGCTGAACCCCAAATGTCGTTTGTGGATGTTGCGAACATCGGACATACACGTTTTGATAACTACGTGATAGTTCAGTTAAATGGTTTAAGTAGAGGCACCAAAGACGTTTTCGAAACGTCGCGGAACATATGAGATGTTTCGAGGGCTGAAATTAGGATTTCAGGCTCGTGCCCACGTCAAGAGGTATAAGACCTCCGACGATTTTCTTAGCCTGCAAACTAAGGAGAGAAGCTCAATTGTTGAGCTTGTGCTCAGATTGTCTGAGTACAACAATCACTTGAATCGAGTGGGAGTTGATCTTCCAGATGAAATAGTGATAGTTTCTCCGAAGTCATTACCACCAAGCTGCTAGAGCTCTGTGATGAACTATAACATATCAGGGATAGATATGATGATCCTTGAAATATTCGCGTTGTTTGACACCGCGAAAGTAGAAATCAAGAAGGAGCATCAATTGTTGATGGTTGGTGAAACTACTAGTTTCAAGAAGGGCAAGGGAACAAAGGGATACTTCATGAAACGGCAATTCAGCTGCTGCTCTAGTGAGGAAACCCAAGGTTGAACCCAAACCCGAGACTAAGTGCTTCTGTAATAAGGGGAACAACCACTGGAGCAGCATTACCCTAGATACTTGGTAGATGAGAAGGCTGGCAAGGTCGATAGAAGTATATTGGATATACATTATGTTAATGTGTACTTTACTAGTACTCCTAGTAGCACCAGGGTATTGGATACCGGTTCGGTTGCTAAGTGTTAGTAACTCGAAATAAAAGCTACGGAATAAACGGAGACTAGCTAAAGGTGAGCTGACGATATATGTTGGAAGTGTTTCCAAGGTTGATATGATCAAGCATCGCACGCTCCCTCTACCACCGAGATTGGTGTTTGCGTTGAGCATAGACATGATTGGATTATGTCTATCGCAATACGGTTATTCATTTAAGGAGAATAATGGTTACTCTATTTTTGAATAATACCTTCAATGGTCTTGCACCTAAAGGAATGGTTTATTGAATCTCGGTCGTAGTGATACACATTTTCGTGCCAAAAGATATAAGATAGTAATGATAGTACCACTTACTTGTGGCACTGCCATGTAAGTCATAATGGTATAAAACGCATGAAGAAGCTCCATGTTGATGGATCTTTGGACTCACTCGTTTTTGAAAAGTTTGAGACATGCGAACCATGTCTATTGGTGTATATGCATGAAGAAACTCCATGCAAATGGATCGTTCGGACTCACTTGATTTTGAATCACTTGAGATATGCAAATCATACCACATGGGCAAGATGACTGAAAAGCCTCATTTTCAGTAAGATGGAACAAGATAGCAACTTGTTGGAAGTAACACATTTTGATGTGTGCAGTCCAATGAGTGCTGAGGCATGCAGTGAATATCGTTATGTTCTTACTTCACAGATGATTCGAGTAGATGTTGAGAATATTTACTTGATGAAACACAAGTCTGAATTATTGAATGGTTCAAGTAATTTCAGAGTGAAGTAGAAGATCATTGTGACAAGAGGATAAAATGTCTATGATACGATCATAGAGATGAAAATCTGAGTTATGAGTTTTGGCACACAATTAAGACATTGTGGAAATTGTTTCATAATTAATACCGCCAGGAACACCATAGTGTGATGGTGTGTCCGAACATCATAGTTGCACCCTATTGGATATGGTGCGTACCATGATGTCTCTTATCAAATTACCACTATTGTTCATGGGTTAGGCATTAGAGACAACCACATTCACTTTAAATAGGGCACCACGTAATTCCGTTGAGATGACACCGTATGAATTATGGTTTAGAGAAACCTAAGTTGTCGTTTCTTAAAGGTTTGGGGCTGCGACGCTTATGTGAAAAAGTTTCAGGATTGATAAGCTCGAACCCAAAGCGGATAAAATACATCTTCATAGAACACCCAAAACAGTTGGGTATACCTCCTAATTCAGATCCGAAAGCAATATGAATTGTTTCTGGAATCGGGTCCTTTCTCGAGGAAAGGTTTCTCTCGAAAGAGTTGAGTGGGAGGATGGTGGAGACTTGATGAGGTTATTGAACCGTCTCTTCAACTAGTGTGTGGCAGGGCACAGGAAGTTGTTCCTGTGGCACCTACACCAATTGAAGTGGAAGCTTATGATATTGATCATGAAACTTCGGATCAAGTCACTACCAAACCTCGTAGGACGACAAGGACACGTACTACTTCGGAGTGGTAAGGTGATCCTGTCTTGAAGGTCATGTTGCTAGACAACAATGAACCTACGAGCTATGGAGAAGCGATGGTGGGCCCGAATTCCGACAAATGGTTAGAAGCCATGAAATCCGAGATAGTATCCATATATCAGAACAAAGCATGGACTTTGGTGGACTTGCCCGATGATCGGCAAGCCATTGAGATAAATGGATCTTTTAAGAAGAAGACGGACGTGGATGGTAATGTCACCATCTATGAAGCTCGACTTGTGGCGAAGTGTTTTCCGACAAGTTCAAGGAGTTGACTACGATGAGATTTTCTCACTCGTAGCGATGCTTAAAGTCCGTCGGAATCATGTTAGCATTAGCTGCATTTATGAAATCTGGCAGATGGATGTCAAGACAAGTTTCCTTACCAGTTTTCGTAAGGAAAGGTTGTATGCAATACAATCAGAAAAGTTTTTTCAATCCTGAGGATGCTAAAAGGTATGCTAGCTCCAGCGATCCTTCTAAGGACTGGAGTGAGCATCTCGGAGTTGGAATGTATGCTTTGATGAGATGATCAAAGATTTTGGATTTATACAAAGTTTATGAGAAACTTGTATTTCCAAAGAAGTGAGTGGGAGCACTATAGAATTCCTGATGAGTATATGTTATTGACATATTGTTGATCAGAAATGATGTAGAATTTCTAGAAAGCATATAGGGTTATTTGAAAGGTGTTTTTCAATAGAAAACCTGGATTAAGCTACTTGAACATTGAGCATCAAGATCTATAAGGATAGATCAAAATGCTTAATAATACTTTCAAATGAGCACATGCCTTGACGTGATCTTGAAGGTGTTCAAGATGGATCAGTCAAAGAAGGAGTTCTTGCCTGAGTTGTAAGGTACGAAGTTAAGACTTAAAGCTCGACCACGGCAGAATAGAGAGAAAGGACGAAGGTCGTCCCCTATGCTTAAGACGTAGGCTCTTCAGTATGTTATGCTGTGTACCGCACCTGAAGTGTGCCTTGCCATGAGTCAGTCAAGGGGTACAAGAGTGATCCAAGAATGGCTCACAGGACAGCGGTCAAAGTTATCCTTAGTAACTAGTGGACTAAGGAATTTTTCTCGATTATGGAGGTGGTAAAAGAGTTCGTCGTAAAGGTTACGACGATGCAAGCTTGACACCTATCCGGATAGCTCTGAGTAGAGAGACCGGATACGTATAATGGAGCAACAATTTAGAATAGCTCCAAGTAGAACAGTTATTTGGAATAGCTCCAAATAGAGCGTGGTAGCTGCATCTAGGAGATGACATAGAGATTTGTAAAGCACACACGGATCTGAAAGGTTCAGACCCGTTGACTAAAACCTCTCTCACAAGCAACATGATCAAACATAAAAACTCATTGAGTGTCAATCACATAGTGATGTGAACTAGACTACTGATTCTAGTAAACTCTTGGGTGTTAGTCACATGGCGATGTGACCTATGAGTGTTAATCACATGGCGATGTGAACTAGATTATTGACTCTAGTGCATGTGGGAGACTGTTGGAAATATGCCCTAGAGGCAATAATAAAAGTATTATTATTATATTTCCTTGTTCATGATAATTGTCTTTTATTCATGCTATAACTGTATTATCCGGAAATCGTAATACACGTGTGAATACATAGACCACAATATGTCCCTAGTGAGCCTCTAGTTGACTAGCTCGTTGTGATCAACAGATAGTCATGGTTTCCTGGCTATGGACATTGGATGTCGTTGATAACGGGATCACATCATTAGGAGAATGATGTGATGGACAAGACCCAATCCTAAGCTTAGCACAAAGATCGTGTAGTTCGTTTGCTAGAGCTTTGCCAATGTCAAGTATCTCTTCCTTTGACCATGAGATCGTGTAACTCCTGGATACCGTAGGAGTGCCTTGGGTGTATCAAACGTCACAACGTAACTGGGTGACTATAAAGGTGCACTGCAGGTATCTCCGAAAGTATCTATTGTTTTATGCGGATCGAGACTGGGATTTGTCACTCCGTGTAAACGGAGAGGTATCTCTGGGCCCACTCGGTAGGACATCATCATATGCGCAATGTGACCAAGGAGTTGATCACGGGATGATGTGTTACGGAACGAGTAAAGTGACTTGCCGGTAACGAGATTGAACAAGGTATTGGATACCGACGATCGAATCTCGGGCAAGTAACATACCGATAGACAAAGGGAATTGAATACGGGATTGATTAAGTCCTTGACATCGTGGTTCATCCGATGAGATCATCATGGAACATGTGGGAGCCAACATGGGTATCCAGATCCCGCTGTTGGTTATTGACCGGAGAACGTCTCGGTCATGTCTACATGTCTCCCGAACCCGTAGGGTCTACACACTTAAGGTTCGATGACGCTAGGGTTATAAAGGAAGCTTGTATGTGGTAACCGAATGTTGTTCGGAGTCCCGGATGAGATCCCGGACGTCACGAGGAGTTCCGGAATGGTCCGGAGGTAAAGATTTATATATAGGAAGTCCTGTTTCGGCCATCGGGACAAGTTTCGGGGTCATCGGTATTGTACCGGGACCACCGGAAGGGTCCCGGGGGCCCACCGGGTGGGGCCACCTGCCCCGGGGGGCCACATGGGCTGTAGGGGGTGCGCCTTGGCCTACATGGGCCAAGGGCACCAGCCCCAAGAGGCCCATGCACAAGGAAACTTGGAGAGGGAAGAGTCCTAAAGGGGGAAGGCACCTCCGAGGTGCCTTGGGGAGGATGGACTCCTCCCCATCCTTAGCCGCACCCCCTTCCTTGGAGGAGGGGGCAAGGCTGCGCCCTCCCCCTCTCCCTTGGCCCTATATATAGTGGGGAAAAGGAGGAGCAATCATACCTAAGGCCTTTGGTTGCCTCCCTCTCCCTCCCGTGACACATCTCCTCTCCCGTAGGTGCTTGGCGAAGCCCTGCGGGATTGCCACGCTCCTCCACCACCACCACGCCGTTGTGCTGCTGCTGGATGGAGTCTTCCTCAACCTCTCCCTCTCTCCTTGCTGGATCAAGGCGTGGGAGACGTCACCGGGCTGTACGTGTGTTGAACGCGGAGGTGCCGTCCGTTCGGCACTTGATCATCGGTGATCTGAATCACGACGAGTACGACTCCATCAACCCCGTTCACTTGAACGCTTCCGCTTAGCGATCTACAAGGGTATGTAGATGCAAACTATCTCCTCCTTTCTACTCGTTGCTGGTCTCTCCATAGATAGATCTTGGTGATTCGTAGGAAAAATTTTGAATTTCTGCTACGTTCCCCAACACAAGACAGAGGAGACGTTGTCCGTCCCGTACGTGTGTTGAACACGGAGGAAACGGATCAACACACGTACGGGACGGATGACGTCTCCTCCGTCTTGATCCAGCAAGGAGGAAGGAGAGATTGAGGAAGATTGCTCCAACGGCAGCACGACGGCGTGGTGTTGTTGGTGCAGCAGTACTCCGACAGGGCTTCGCCAAGCACGTACGGAGGAGGAGAGGTGTTGGGGAGGGGAGGGGCTGCGCCTTGAGTTGTGTCCAGCAGCCCTCCCCTCACCCCTCTATTTATAGGGGAAGGGGCAAGGGGGGCCGGCCCCTCTAGATGGGATCTAGAGGGGGGGCGGCGGCCAGGGAGGGGGGACTTGCCCCCCAAGCAAGGGGGGCACCCCCTTTAGGGTTTCCCCCCCAACCATAGGCGCATGGGCCCAAGGTGGGGGGCGTGCCCAGCCCTCCAGGGGCTGGCTCCCTTCCCCTTGTGGCCCATGTGGCCCTCCGAGAGGGGTGGCCCCTCCCGGTGGACCCCAGAACCTCTCTGGTGGCCCCGGTACAATACCGATATGACCCCAAATTCTTCCGGTGTCCGTATGACAACTTCCCATATATAAATCTTCACCTCCGGACCATTCCGGAACTCCTCGTGACGTCCGGGATCTCATCCGGGACTCCAAACAACATTCGGTAATCACATACAAGTCTTCCTAATAACCCTAGCGTCACCGAACCTTAAGTGTGTAGACCCTACGGGTTCGGGAGACATGCAGACATGACCGAGACTGCTCTCCGGTCAATAACAAACAGCGGGGTCTGGATATCCATGTTGGCTCCCACATGCTCCTCGATGATGTCATCGGATGAACCACGATGTCGAGGATTCGATCAAACCCCGTATACAATTCCCTTTGTCAATTGGTACGTTACTTGCCCAAGACTCGATCGTCGGTATCCCAATACCTTGTTCAGTCTTGTTACCGGCAAGTCACTTTACTCGTACCGTAATGCATGATCCCGTCACCAACCACTTGGTCACTTTGAGCTTATTATGATGATGCATTACCGAGTGGGCCCAGAGATACCTCTCTGTCATACGGAGTGACAAATCCCAGTCTCGATCTGTGTCAACCCAACAGACACTTTCGGAGATACCTGTAGTGCACCTTTATAATCACCCAGTTACGTTGTGACGTTTGGTACACCCAAAGCACTCTTACGGTATCCGGGAGTTACACGATCTCATGGTCTAAGGAAGAGATACTTGACATTGAAAAAGCTCTAGCAAACGAACTACACGATCTTGTGCTATGCTTAGGATTGGGTCTTGTCCATCACATCATTCTCCTAATGATGTGATCCCGTTATCAACGACATCCAATGTCCATAGCCAGGAAACCATGACTATCAGTTGATCAACGAGCTAGTCAACTAGAGGCTCACTAGGGACATGTTATGGTCTATGTATTCACACGTGTATTACGATTTCCGGATAATATAGTTATAGCATGAATAAAAGACAATCATCATGAACAAAGAAATATAATAATAACACTTTTATTATTGCCTCTAGGGCATATTTCCAACAGTCTCCCACTTGCACTAGAGTCAATAATCTAGTTACATTGTGATGAATCGAACACCCATAGAGTTCTGGTGTCGATCATGTTTTGCTCGCGAGAGAGGTTTAGTCAACGGATCTGCGACATTCAGATCCGTATGTACTTTGCAAATATCTATGTCTCCATCTTGAACATTTTCATGGATGGAGTTGAAACGACGCTTGATGTGCCTGGTCTTCTTGTGAAACCTGGGCTCCTTGGCAAGGGCAATAGCTCCAGTGTTGTCACAGAAGAGTTTGATCGGCCCCGACGCATTGGGTATGACTCCTAGGTCGGTGATGAACTCCTTCACCCAAATAGCTTCATGCGCTGCCTCCGAGGCTGCCATGTACTCCGCTTCACATGTAGATCCCGCCACTACGCTCTGCTTGCAACTGCACCAGCTTACTGCTCCACCATTCAACATATACACGTATCCAGTTTGTGACTTAGAGTCATCTAGATCTGTGTCGAAGCTTGCGTCGACGTAACCCTTTACGACGAGCTCTTCATCACCTCCATAAACGAGAAACATGTCCTTTGTACTTTTCAGGTACTTAAGGATATTCTTGACCGCTGTCCAGTGTTCCTTGCCGGGGTTACTTTGGTACCTACCTACCAAACTTACGGCAAGGTTTACATCAGGTCTGGTACACAACATGGCATGCATAATAGATCCTATGGCTGAAGCATAGGGGATGACACTCATCTCTTCTTTATCTTTTGCCGTGGTCGGGCATTGAGCCGAGCTCAATCTCACACCTTGCAATACAGGCAAGAACCCCATTTTGAACTTCTTCAAAATCTTATCAAGGTATGTGCTTTGTCAAAGACCTATGAGGCGTCTCGATCTATCTCTATAGATCTTAATGCCTAATATATAAGCAGCTTCTCCAAGGTCCTTCATTGAAAAACACTTATTCAAGTAGGCCTTAATGCTGTCCAAAAGTTCTATATCATTTCCCATCAAGAGTATGTCATCTACATACAATATGAGAAATGCTACAGAGCTCCCACTCTCTTTCTTGTAAACGCAGGCTTCTCCATAAGTCTGCATAAACCCAAATGCTTTGATCATCTCATCAAAGCGAATGTTCCAACTCCGAGATGCTTGCACCAGCCCATAAATGGATCGCTGGAGCTTGCATACTTTGTTAGCGTTCTTAGGATCGACAAAACCTTCCGGCTGCATCATATACAGTTCTTCCTTAAGATGCCCGTTAAGGAATGCCGTTTTGACATCCATCTGCCATATCTCATAATCATAGTATGTGGCAATTGCTAACATGACTCGGACGGACTTTAGCTTCGCTACGGGAGAGAATGTCTCGTCGTAGTCAATCCCTTGAACTTGTCGATAACCCTTAGCGACAAGTCGAGCTTTATAGATGGTAACATTTCCATCCGCGTCCGTCTTCTTCTTAAAGATCCATTTGTTTTCTATCGCTCGCCGATCATCGGGCAAGTCTGTCAAAGTCCATACTTTGTTTTCATACATGGATTCTATCTCGGATTTCATGGCTTCAAGCCATTTGTTGGAATCTGGGCCCGCCATCGCATCTTCATAGTTCGAAGGTTCACCGTTGTCTAACAACATGATTTCCAGGACAGGGTTGCCGAACCACTCTGGTGCGGAACGTGTCCTTGTGGACCTACGAAGTTCAGTAGCAACTTGATCCGAAGTACCTTGATCATCATCATTATTTTCCTCTTTAGTTGGTGTAGGCATCACAGGAACATTTTCCTGAGCTGCACTACTATCCCATTCAAGAGGTAGTACTTCATCGAGTTCTACTTTCCTCCCACTTACTTCTTTCGAGAGAAACTCTTTTTCCAGAAAGCATCCGTTCTTGGCAACAAAGATTTTGCCCTCGGATCTTAAGTAGAAGGTATACCCAACGGTTTCCTTAGGGTATCCTATGAAGACGCATTTTTCCGACTTGGGTTCGAGCTTTTCAGGTTGAAGTTTCTTGACATAAGCATCGCATCCCCAAACTTTTAGAAACAACAGCTTAGGTTTCTTCCCAAACCATAATTCATACGGTGTCGTCTCAACGGATTTAGACGGTGCCCTATTTAAAGTGAATGTAGCTGTCTCTAGAGCGTATCCCCAAAATGATAGCGGTAAATCGGTAAGAGACATCATAGACCGCACCATATCCAATAAAGTGCGATTACGACGTTCGGACACACCGTTACGCTGAGGTGTTCCAGGCGGCGTGAGTTGTGAAACGATTCCACATTTCCTTAAGTGTGTACCAAATTCGTGACTTAAGTATTCTCCTCCACGATCTGATCGTAGGAATTTTATCTTTCGGTCACGTTGATTCTCTACCTCATTCTGAAATTCCTTGAACTTTTCAAAGGTCTCAGACTTGTGTTTCATTAAGTAGACATACCCATATCTACTCAAGTCATCAGTGAGAGTGAGAACATAACAATATCCTCCGCGAGCCTCAACGCTCATTGGACCACACACATCGGTATGTATGATTTCCAACAAGTTGGTTGCTCGCTCCATTGTTCCGGAGAACGGAGTCTTGGTCATCTTGCCCATGAGGCATGGTTCGCATGTGTCAAATGATTCATAATCTAGAGACTCCAAAAGTCCATCAGCATGGAGCTTCTTCATGCGCTTGACACCAATGTGACCAAGGCGGCAGTGCCACAAGTATGTGGGACTATCGTTATCAACTTTACATCTTTTGGTATTCACGCTATGAATATGTGTAACATTACGCTCGAGATTCATTAAGAATAAACCATTGACCATCGGAGCATGACCATAAAACATATCTCTCATATAAATAGAACAACCATTATTCTCGGATTTAAATGAGTAGCCATCTCATATTAAACGAGATCTAGATACAATGTTCATGCTCAAACTTGGCACCAAATAACAATTATTAAGGTTCAAAACTAATCCCGTAGGTAAATGTAAAGGTAGCATGCCGACGGCGATCACATCGACTCTGGAACCATTCCCGACGCGCATCGTCACCTCGTCCTTCGCCAGTCTACGCTTATTCCGCAGCTCCTGCTGTGAGTTACAAATATGAGCAACGGCACCGGTATCAAATACCCAGGAGTTACTACGAGTACTGGTAAGGTACACATCAATTACATGTATATCAAATATACCTTTGGTGTTGCCGGCCTTCTTATCCGCTAAGTATTTGGGGCAGTTCCGCTTCCAGTGACCCTTCCCCTTGCAATAAAAGCACTCAGTCTCAGGCTTGGGTCCATTCTTTGACTTCTTCCCGGTAACTGGCTTACCGAGCGCGGCAACCTCCTTGCCGTCCTTCTTGAAGTTCTTCTTACCCTTGCCCTTCTTGAACTTAGTGGTCTTATTGACGATCAACACTTGATGTTCCTTTTTTATTTCAACCTCTGCTGACTTCAGCATGGAAAATACTTCAGGAATGGTCTTTACCATCCCCTGCATATTGTAGTTCATCACAAAGCTCTTGTAGCTTGGTGGGAGCGACTGAAGGATTCTGTCAATGACTGCCTCATCAGGGAGGTTAATATTCAGCTGGGTCATACGGTTGTGCAACCCAGACATTTTGAGTATGTGCTCACTGACAGAACTATTTTCCTCCATCTTACAACTATAGAACTTGTCGGAGACATCATATCTCTCGACCCGGGCATGAGCTTGGAAAACTAGTTTCAGCTCCTCGAACATCTCATATGCTCCGTGATGCTCAAAACGCTTTTGGAGCCCCGGTTCTAAGCTGTAAAGCATGCCGCACTGAACGAGGGAGTAATCATCAACACGTGTCTGCCAAACGTTCATAACGTCTTGGTTCTGTGGGATGGGTGCTTCACCTAGCGGTTCATCTAGGACATATGCTTTCTTGGCTGCAATGAGGATGATCCTCAAGTTCCGGACCCAGTCCGTATAGTTGCTTCCATCATCTTTCAGCTTGGTTTTCTCTAGGAACGCGTTGAAGTTCATGTTGACATGAGCGTTGGCCATTTGATCTACAAGACATATTTTTGCAAAGGTTTTAGACTAAGTTCATGATAATTAAGTTCATCTAATCAAATTATTAAAATGAACTCCCACTCAGATTAGACATCCCTCTAGTTATCTAAGTGTTACACGATCCGAGTCGACTAGGCCGTGTCCGATCATCACGTGAGACGGACTAGTCATCGTCGGTGAACATTCTCATGTTGATCGTATCTTCCATACGACTCGTGTTCGACCTTTCGGTCTCCGTGTTCTGAGGCCATGTCTGTACATGCTAGGCTCGTCAAGTTAACCCTAAGTGTTTTGCATGTGTAAAACTGTCTTACACCCGTTGTATGTGAACGTAAGGATCTATCACACCCGATCATCACGTGGTGCTTCGAAACGACGAACTTTAGCAATGGTGCACAGTTAGGGGAGAACACTTCTTGAAATTGTTGTAAGGGATCATCTTATTTACTACCGTCGTTCTAAGTAAACAAGATGCATAAACATAATAAACATCACATGCAATTATATAGTAGTGACATGATATGGCCAATATCACATAGCTCCATTGATCTCCATCTTTAGGGCTCCATGATCATCTTGTCACCGGCATGACACCATGATCTCCATAATCGTGTCTTCATGAAGTTGTCACGCCAACGACTACTTCTACTTCTATGGCTAACGCGTTTAGCAATAAAGTAAAGTAATTTACATGGCGTTCTTCAATGACACGCAGGTCATACAAAAAAATAAAGACAACTCCTATGGCTCCTGCCGGTTGTCATACTCATCGACATGCAAGTCGTGATTCCTATTACAAGAACATGATCTCATACATCACAATGTATCATTCATCATTCATCACAACTTCTGGCCATATCACATCACATGACAATTGCTGCAAAAACAAGTTAGACGTCCTCTAATTGTTGTTGCATCTTTTACGTGGCTGCAATTGGGTTCTAGCAAGAACGTTTTCTTACCTACGAATAACCACAACGTGATTTTGTCAACTTCTATTTACCCTTCATAAGGACCCTTTTCATCGAATCCGCTCCAACTAAAGTGGGAGAGACAGACACCCGCCAGCCACCTTATGCAACTAGTGCACGTCAGTCGGTGGAACCGGTCTCACGTAAGCGTACGTGTAAGGTTGGTCCGGGCCGCTTCATCCCACAATACCGCTGAAGCAAGATAAGACTAGTAGCGGCAAGCAAGTTGACAAGATCTACGCCCACAACAAAATTGTGTTCTACTCGTGCAATAGAGAACTACGCATAGACCTAGCTCATGATGCCACTATTGGGGAACGTTGTAGAAAATTAAAAAAAAATCCTACGGTTTCACCAAGATCCATCTATGAGTTCATCTAAGCAACGAGTCAAGGGAGTGAGTTTGCATCTACATACCACTTGTAGATCGAGTGCGGAAGCATTCAAGGGGATGGTGATGATGGAGTCATACTCGCCGTGATTCGGATCACCGATGACCAAGTGCTGAACGGACAGCACCTCCGCGTTCAACACACGTACGGGACGGATGACGTCTCCTCCGTATTGATCCAGCAAGGAGGAAGGAGAGGTTGAGGAAGATTGCTCCAACGGCAGCACAACGGCGTGGTGTTGTTGGTGCAGCAGTACTCCGACATGGCTTCGCCAAGCACGTACGGAGGAGGAGAGGTGTTGGGGAGGGGAGGGGCTGCGCCTTGAGTTGTGTCCAGCAGCCCTCCCCTCACCCCTCAGTTTATAGGGGAAGGGGCAAGGGGGGCCGGCCCCTCTAGATGGGATCTAGAGGGGGGGCGGCGGCCAGGGAGGGGGGACTTGCCCCCCAAGCAAGGGGGGCGCCCCTTTTAGGGTTTCCCCCCCAACCCTAGGCGCATGGGCCCAAGGTGGGGGGCGCGCCCAGCCCTCCAGGGGCTGGTTCCCTGCCCCTTGTGGCCCATGTGGCCCTCCGAGAGGGTGCCCCTCCCGATGGACCCCCGGAACCTCTCCGGTGGCCCCGGTACAATACCGATATGACCCCGAATTCTTCCGGTGTCCGTATGACAACTTCCCATATATAAATCTTCACCTCCGGACCATTTCGGAACTCCTCGTGACGTCCGGGATCTCATCCGGGACTCCGAACAACATTCGGTAATCACATACAAGTCTTCCTAATAACCCTAGCATCACCGAACCTTAAGTGTGTAGACCCTACGGGTTCGGGAGAATGCAGACATGACCGAGACTGCTCTCCGGTCAATAACCAACAGCGGGATCTGGATACCCATGTTGGCTCCCACATGCTCCTCGATGATGTCATCGGATGAACCACGATGTCGAGGATTCGATCAAACCCCGTATACAATTCCCTTTGTCAATCGGTACGTTACTTGCCCGAGACTCGATCGTCGGTATCCCAATACCTTGTTCAGTCTCGTTACCGGCAAGTCACTTTACTCGTACCGTAATGCATGATCCCGTCACCAACCACTTGGTCACTTTGAGCTCATTATGATGATGCATTACCGAGTGGGCCCAGAGATACCTCTCCATCATACGGAGTGACAAATCCCAGTCTCGATCCGTGTCAACCCAATAGACACTTTCGGAGATACGTGTAGTGCACCTTTATAATCACCCAGTTACGTTGTGATGTTTGGTACACCCAAAGCACTCTTACGGTATCCGGGAGTTACACGATCTCATGGTCTAAGGAAGAGATACTTGACATTGAAAAAGCTCTAGCAAACGAACTACACGATCTTGTGCTATGCTTAGGATTGGGTCTTGTCCATCACATCATTCTCCTAATGATGTGATCCCGTTATCAACGACATCCAATGTCCATAGCCAGGAAACCATGACTATCAGTTGATCAACGAGCTAGTCAACTAGAGGCTCACTAGGGACATGTTATGGTCTATGTATTCACACGTGTATTACGATTTCCGGATAATACAGTTATAGCATGAATAAAAGACAATCATCATGAACAAAGAAATATAATAATAATACTTTTATTATTGCCTCTAGGGCATATTTCCAACATTAACCTCCCGGACGAGGCGGTCATTGACAGAATCCTTCAGTCGCTCCCACCAAGCTACAAGAGCTTTGTGATGAACTACAATATGCAGGGGATGGTGAAGACCATTCCTTAAGTATTTTCAATGCTGAAGTCAGCAGAGGTTGAGATCAAGAAAGAACATCAAGTGTTGATGGTCAATAAGACCACTAAGTTCAAGAAGGGCAAGGGCAAGAAGAACTTCAAGAAGGACGGCAAGGAGGTTGCCGCGCCCGGTAAGCCAGTTACCGGGAAGAAGTCAAGGAATGGACCCAAGCCTGAGACTGAGTGCTTTTATTGCAAGGGGAAGGGTCACTGAAAGCGGAACTGCCCCAAATACTTAGCAGATAAGAAGGCCGGCAACACTAAAGGTATATTTGATATACATGTAATTGATGTATACCTTACCAGTACTCGTAGTAACTCCTGGGTATTTGATACCGGTGCCGTTGCTCATATTTGTAACTCACAGCAGGAGCTGCGGAATAAGCGGAGACTGGCGAAGGACGAGGTGACGATGCGCGTCGGGAATGGTTCCAAGGTCGATGTGATCACCGTCGGCACGCTACCTCTACATTTACCCACGGGATTAGTTATGAACCTCAATAATTGTTATTTGGTGCCAAGTTTGAGCATGAACATTGTATCTGGATCTCGTTTAATGCGAGATGGCTACTCATTTAAATCCGAGAATAATGGTTGTTCTATTTATATGAGAGATATGTTTTATGGTCATGCCCCGATGGTCAATGGTTTATTCTTAATGAATCTCGAGCGTAATGTTACACATATTCATAGCGTGAATACCAAAATATGTAAAGTTGATAACGATAGTCCCACATACTTGTGGCACTGCCGCCTTGGTCACATTGGTGTCAAGCGCATGAAGAAGCTCCATGCTGATGGACTTTTGGAGTCTCTCGATTATGAATCATTTGACACATGCGAACCATGCCTTATGGGCAAGAAGACCAAGACTCCGTTCTCCGGAACAATGGAGCGAGCAACCAACTTGTTGGAAATCATACATACCAATGTGTGCGGTCCAATGAGCGTTGAGGCTCGCGGAGGATATCGTTATGTTCTCACTCTCACTGATGACTTGAGTAGATATGGGTATGTCTACTTAATGAAACACAAGTCTGAGACCTTTGAAAAGTTCAAGGAATTTTAGAATGAGGTAGAGAATCAACGTGACCGAAAGATAAAATTCCTACGATCAGATCGTGGAGGAGAATACTTAAGTCACGAATTTGGTACACACTTAAGGAAATGTGGAATCGTTTCACAACTCACGCCGCCTAGAACACCTCAGCGTAACGGTGTGTCCGAACGTCGTAATCGCACTCTATTGGATATGGTGCGGTCTATGATGTCTCTTACCGATTTACCGCTATCATTTTGGGGATACGCTCTAGAGACAACTACATTCACTTTCAATAGGGCACCGTCTAAATCCGTTGAGACGACACCGTATGAATTATGGTTTGGGAAGAAACCTAAGCTGTCGTTTCTAAAAGTTTGGGGATGTGATGCTTATGTCAAGAAACTTCAACCTGAAAAGCTCGAACCCAAGTCGGAAAAATGCGTCTTCATAGGATACCCTAAGGAAACCATTGGGCATACCTTCTACTTAAGATCCGAGGGCAAGATCTTTGTGGCCAAGAACGGATCCTTTCTGGAAAAAGAGTTTCACTCGAAAGAAGTAAGTGGGAGGAAAGTAGAACTCGATGAAATACTACCTCTTGAACGGGATAGTAGTGCAGCTCAGGAAAATGTTCCTGTGATGCCTACACCAACTAAAGAGGAAAATAATGATGATGATCAAGGTACTTCGGATCAAGTTGCTACTGAACTTCGTAGGTCCACAAGGACACGTTCCGCACCAGAGTGGTACGGCAACCCTGTCCTGGAAATCATGTTGTTAGACAACGGTGAACCTTCGATCTATGAAGAGGCGATGGCGGGCCCAAATTCCAACAAATGGCTTGAAGCCATGAAATCCGAGATAGAATCCATGTATGAAAACAAAGTATGGACTTTGACAGACTTGCCCGATGATCGGCGAGCGATAGAAAACAAATGGATCTTTAAGAAGAAGACGGACGCGGATGGTAATATTACCATCTATAAAGCTCGACTTGTTGCTAAGGGTTATCGACAAGTTCAAGGGATTGACTACGATGAGACATTCTCTCCCGTAGCGAAGCTGAAGTCCGTCCGAATCATGTTAGCAATTGCCGCGTACTATGATTATGAGATATGGCAGATGGACGTCAAAACGGCATTCCTTAACGGACATCTTAAGGAAGAACTGTATATGATGCAGCCGGAAGGTTTTGTCGATCCTAAGAACGCTAACAAAGTATGCAAGCTCCAGCGATCCATTTATGGGCTGGTGCAAGCATCTCGGAGTTGGAACATTCGCTTTGATGAGATGATCAAAGCGTTTGGGTTTATGCAGACTTATGGAGAAGCCTACGTTTACAAGAAAGTGAGTGGGAGCTCTGTAGCATTTCTCATATTATATGTAGATGACATACTCTTGATGGGAAATGATATAGAACTTTTGGACAGCATTAAGGCCTACTTGAATAAGTGTTTTTCAATGAAGGACATTGGAGAAGCTGCTTATATATTAGGCATTAAGATCTATAGAGATAGATCGAGACGCCTCATAGGTCTTTCACAAAGCACATACCTTGATAAGATTTTGAAAAACTTCAAAATGGATCAGTCCAAGAAGGGGTTCTTTCCTGTATTGCAAGGTGTGAGATTGAGCTCGGCTCAATGCCCAACCACGGCAAAAGATAAAGAAGAGATGAGTGTCATCCCCTATGCTTCAGCCATAGGATCTATTATGTATGCCATGCTGTGTACCAGACCTGATATAATCCTTGCCGTAAGTTTGGTAGGAAGGTACCAAAGTAATCCCGGCAAGGAACACTAGACAGCGGTCAAGAATATCCTGAAGTACCTGAAAAGGACAAAGGACATGTTTCTCGTTTATGGAGGTGACGAAGAGCTCGCGTAAAGGGTTAAGTCGATGCTAGCTTTGACACAGATCTGGATGACTCTAAGTCACAAACCGGATACGTGTATATGTTGAATGGTGGAGCAGTAAGCTGGTGCAGCTGCAAGCAGAGTGTCGTGGCGGGATCTACATGTGAAGCGGAGTACATGGCAGCCTCGGAGGCAGCGCATGAAGCTATTTGGGTGAAGGAGTTCATCACCGACCTAGGAGTCATACCCAATGCGTCGGGGCCGATCAAACTCTTCTGTGACAACACTGGAGCTATTGCCCTTGCCAAGGAGCCCAGGTTTCACAAGAAGACCAGGCACATCAAGCGTCGTTTCAACTCCATCCGTGAAAATGTTCAAGATGGAGACATAGATATTTGCAAAGTACATACGGATCTGAATATCGCAGATCCGTTGACTAAACCTCTCTCGCGAGCAAAACATGATCAACACCAGAACTCTATGGGTGTTCGATTCATCACAATGTAACTAGATTATTGACTCTAGTGCAAGTGGGAGACTGTTGGAAATATGCCCTAGAGGCAATAATAAAAGGGTTATTATTATATTTCCTTGTTCATGATAATTGTCTTTTATTCATGCTATAACTGTATTATCCGGAAATCGTAATACACGTGTGAATACATAGACCATAACATGTCCCTAGTGAGCCTCTAGTTGACTAGCTCGTTGGTCAACAGATAGTCATGGTTTCCTGGCTATGGACATCAGATGTCATTGACAACGGGATCACATCATTAGGAGAATGATGTGATGGACAAGACCCAATCCTAAGCATAGCACAAGATCGTGTAGTTTGTTTTGCTAGAGCTTTTTCAATGTCAAGTATCTCTTCCTTAGACCATGAGATCGTGTAACTCCCGGATACCGTAAGAGTGCTTTGGGTGTACCAAACGTCACAACGTAACTGGGTGACTATAAAGGTGCACTACAGGTATCTCCGAAAGTGTCTGTTGGGTTGACACGGATCGAGACTGGGATTTGTCACTCCGTATGACGGAGAGGTATCTCTGGGCCCACTCGGTAATGCATCATCATAATGAGCTCAAAGTGACTAAGTGGTTGGTCACGGGATCATGCATTACGGTACGAGTAAAGTGACTTGCCAGTAACAAGACTGAACAAGGTATTGGGATACCGACGATCGAGTCTCGGGCAAGTAACGTACCGATTGACAAAGGGAATTGTATATGGGGTTGATAGAATCCTTGACATCGTGGTTCATCCGATGAAATCATCGTGGAACATGTGGGAGCCAACATGGGTATCCAGATCCCGCTGTTGGTTATTGACCAGAGAGTCGTCTCGGTCATGTCTGCATGTCTCCCGAACCCGTAGGGTCTACACACTTAAGGTTCGGTGACGCTAGGGTTATTAGGAAGACTTGTATGTGATTACCGAATGTTGTTCGGAGTCCCGAATGAGATCCCGGACGTCATGAGGAGTTCCGGAATGGTCCGGAGGTGAAAATTTATATATGGGAAGTTGTCATGCGGACACCGGAAAGTTTCGGGGGCATATCGGTATTGTATCGGGGCCACCGGAGAGGTTCCGGGGGTCCACCGGGAGGGGCAACCCCTCTCGGAGGGCTACATGGGCCGCAAGGGGCAGGGAACCAGCCCCTGGAGGGTTGGGCGCGCCCCCCACCTTGGGCCCATGCGCCTAGGGTTTGGGGGGGAACCCTAGAAGGGGCGCCCCCTTTGCTTGGGGGGCAAGTCCCCCCTCCCTGGCCGCCGCCCCCCCTCTAGATCCCATCTAGAGGGGCCGGCCCCCCTTGCCCCTTCCCCTATAAATAGAGGGGTGAGGGGAGGGCTGCAGTACACAACCAAAGGCGCAGCCCCTCCCCTCCCCAACACCTCTCCTCGTCCGTTACGTGCTTGGCGAAGCCCTGTCGGAGTACTGCTGCACCAACACCACCACGCCGTCGTGCTGCCGTTGGAGCTGTCTTCCTCAACCTCTTCTTCCTCCTTGTTGGATCAAGACGTAGGAGACGTCGTCCGTCCCGTACGTGTGTTGAACGCGGAGGTGCTGTCCGTTCGGCACTTGGTCATCGGTGATCTGAATCACAGCGAGTACGACTCCATCATCACCCTTCCCTTGAACGCTTCCGCACGCGATCTACAAGTGGTATGTAGATGCAAACTCACTCCCTTGACTCGTTGCTTAGATGAACTCATAGATGGATCTTGGTGAAACCGTAGGAAAATTTTAATTTTCTGCAACGTTCCCCAACATTTGTGTGCTACCAAACGTCACAACGTAATTGGGTGATTATAAAGGTGCTCTACAGGTGTCTCCGAAGGTACATGTTGGGTTGGCGTATTCCGAGATTAGGATTTCTCACTCCGATTGTCGGAGAGGTATCTCTGGGCCCTCTCGGTAATACACATCACTTAAGCCTTGCAAGCATTGCAACTAATTAGTTAGTTGCGGGATGATGTATTACGGAACGAGTAAAGAGACTTGCCGGTAACGAGATTGAACTAGGTATTGAGATACCGATGATCGAATCTCGGGCAAGTGACATACGGATGACAAAGGGAACAACGTATGTTGTTATGCGGTCTGACCGATAAAGATCTTCGTAGAATATGTGGGAGCCAATATGAGCATCCATGTTTCGCTATTGTTTATTGACCGGAGACGTGTCTCGGTCATGTCTACATTGTTCTCGAACCCGTAGGGTCCGCACGCTTAAGGTTTCGATGACAGTTATATTATGAGTTTATGAGTTTTGATGTACCGAAGGAGTTCGGAGTCCCGGATGAGATCGGGGACATGACGAGGAGTCTCGAAATGGTCGAGACGTAAAGATCGATATATTGGACGACTATATTCGGAGTTCGGAAAGGTTCCGAGTGATTCGGGTATTTTTCGGAGTACCGGAGAGTTACGGGAATTCGCCGGGGAGTATATGGGCCTTATT
>NC_041383.1:769056607-769186132 GCF_002162155.2 Triticum dicoccoides | reverse complement strand
CTACTCCCGGTGGGAGTAGGGCTCCTCCTTGGCGCTCCCTCCTTGGCCGGCCGCCCCCTCCCCCTTGGCTCCTTTATATACGGGAGTAGGGGGCACCTCCAGGAACACAAGTTGATCTTCGTGATCGTTCCTTAGCCGTGTGCGGTGCCCCCATCCACCATATTCCACCTCGATAATATCGTAGCGGTGCTTAGGCGAAGCCCTGCGTCGATAGAACATCAAGATCGTCACCACGCCGTCGTGCTGACGGAACTCTCCCTCGACACTCGACTGGATCGGAGTTCGAGGGACGTCATCGAGCTGAACGTGTGCTAGAACTCGGAGGTGCCGTAGTTTCGGTGCTTGATCGGTCGGGCTGTGAAGACGTACGACTACATCAACCGCGTTGTCATAACGCTTTCGCTTTCGGTCTACGAGGGTACGTAGACAATACTCTCCCCTCTCGTTGCTATGCATCACCATGATCCTTGCACGTGCGTAGGAATTTTTTGAAATTACTATATTCCCCAACAGTAACATGTGGCATGCTTTAGATACAAGTGAGTTGGAGTATGACTGTATGAGAGTACCAAATTGCCTCATTTGTAATTCTAAATGCATCTCTCCTATTTAAAAAGAACTAAGGCTCTGTAGTCCCTCCTATTTTGTTCAATCTTACCTACGTTTTCTCTCTCACCTCCTCTCCCTGATTGATTTTTCCTCTCCCATATCTGATTTTCCATCGGTTTTCTTGACAGACGCCTCAACTGCCCCACATCTTATGTACTTACCAAATAAACTTTTGTCTTCTGTGATAATCATATTTATTTTGCATAATCAAATTAATATGGCAGATAAATCATGGGTTAACCTATTTATGCCCGTTGCAATGCATGGACAAATTTGTTTTTAGTGTAAATTTACATAAGTTAATCAAACTCATACGGAAGAAGACCTTGGACAACTGGATATCTTGTGACCAAGAAACAATGAGCCACAAATTTAAGAGCACACACATTTATTTGGACTTGTAGACACATAAGTTTAAAGCTTGTCAACAAACCAGATAAATACACGATAATGCATCATAGTATCGGAATTCAACATACAAGTTCACTGATCTTTAATGTTTGTAATTTGAACTAATTTGTTATATCTAAATATAAGCCACTCTCAACTTTTTTTTGCGAAAAATGAACCAAATATATTTTAAAGGTTCATAAGACGTACAAAGCATCCCAAACATAACAATAATTACATCAAGGACTTTGCACCACCTAGAGCAAGCCACCGACGCACCGTTTCGTTGTTCCCCTATAGGAGTCGGCTTAATCTTGTCGATAACAGCCGGGAAGTCTTAGTGCACGTGTACCTAAGGACCTGCACCTCATAGCCGCAGTCATCACATTGAACCATTGAATCAATCCAAAGCGCCTGACGCAAAATCTGGTCATCGCACACGAACGACGAGAAAACCTAATCTCGGCGACCCAAGGAGACGACGAAAATCTAGGTCGTAGCTCCGTTGATTCCGTCTCGATGGACGAACTCGAGGTGAATCAGAGCCCAAAAGACTACGCTCAAAGATGAAACATCGCCATCCACCCAAATAGCGCCCCTACGAGAAAAAACCTAACCTAAACTACTAGCCGGAGCCAGAGCACCGGGATCCTCTCCCGCCACCCGTCACCTAACCTAAACTATTAGCGGGGGATCCTTTTCCTGCCATCGGCCGCTCCATGGGTTCCTTGACGAAACTTGGAGAGGATGATTGCCTTAGCAATCGCAACCGCGGAAGGGAAAAACAAACCTAACAGGGACGTAGCGATTTCTTTTTGATATGAGCTTACTTCTCTGAGGCTGTGTTCGGTTGAGAGGGATTTGGCAGGGATTGAAGTGGATTTAATCCTCTACAAGTCAAAACCTCCCCAAATCCCCTTCAATCCTCTTGTGGAGGGGTGTAACCGAACAAGGCCTGAAGGGTGGCATCAGTGGCACCTTCCTAGAGCACGCTTATGGGTGTGACATCTGAGCCATGCCGCTTGGACAGTGTGCAAAGACCAAGGGAGATGTTCTCTTTATTTTCTTTTGTACAAAGATGTTCTGTTTAATTATCTAGAAAATACTACACTAACAAGCCATATATCTAGACATTGCCGTAATTATCTAGTCGTCATCATCAGCAGAATTATGCAGAAACCAGACAGCACCCACGATAAATCCAGGAGCTATCAACAATGTGATTTGGCCTTATTTAAGGAGCTACCAACACAATGTGTTCTGAACAAGATTGCACGGAACACGATGCCGGAAGGAGATAAAAAGAGTTGACTGACATATTCAAATCTTGAGGCTTTCGCCACTCAGGTACAATTATGTTAGCGAAACATCTGTTCGATCAACTCCACAGAAGCAAAGCAACGGTGACAACAAAGTTCCCTCTAATCGCTCCTACAAGCCCACACATTGTGATCGTGTGGGGGCATTTTTAACTCTAAGGAAAGTTTCCAGAACACAGTGAAGGACAGGCACATCTCGTCGCATGGTGACTAAAGCAGCCGCGTCGAAGGGCTTCACTTCTTCCTCTTCTTCGGGGGCTGGAGCGAGTCCTCATCGTCCTCCTCCTCATCATCGTCATCATCCTCCTCTTCTACTCCATCTCCATCGTCTTCAGCAGCGACATCATCGTCATCATCGTCGTCGTCCTCATTGTCATCGTCGTTGTCGTCGTCATCATCATCGTCGTCACCTCCTCCACCCTCCTGCTCCTCTTGTTCTTCCTCATCATCCTCGCCATTCTCCTCACCCTCGCCTATTTGTTTCTTCTTGGCGTCACTGGCCTTGGGGTTGTCATACTCCTCTCCTTCCGAGATTTCCTCTTCGCCCTCCGCGAAGTCACCATCCTCATCCCCGTCATCATCTTCGCCGTCTTCATCACCAGCATCAGTAGGGGCAGATTCATCGCCCCTCTTTCCACCCATCTTGAAGTCTGGCATACCACAAATAATGCCCTGTACAACGATCAGGCAAACATAGTTAAGTCACAGTACCAACATCCAGACCAAAGCTTGAAACAAAACTGAAAAACCCCACAAGCACAACACAGGAACAGCAAAAGCTAGTCAATAACAAGGGGCATGGTAGCAGATCATTGGTTGTTCTTAATGGAAGGTAAACTCAGCATCTCATATTAGTGAGCAAGAAGAGCATAGCCCAATAAACAACAACCCTGTTTGCTATCCTAGAATTGGCTGCTGTGTACTGTTTGTTAGACCTCAGCACTTTAGCAGGAAAGGAGCAGATCAGCCGAAGCTTCAGGCTAGTGTAGCCTGATCTCACCCCTCAGTTCCTCACTTATAAAGAGGCTGAACAACCTCAGTTTCATTATTTACACATATAACTCAGCCAGTTTACCTTCAACCCATATATCTTCTGAATCTATTTCAGAGTGTCACAAAGATCTACCTCCATAACCACAAGCAAGTCCACGCAGTTCCATACCTTGTATGCTACTCTCCTCTGGACCATGTTGTGGCTGGGAGCACAGAAATGACAAAACCATGTGGTGCTCACTTGCAGCGAAGCCCCTTGGCTTTGTGGACAAACATGGACAGTGGAGAGGAGAAAGCGACCCTATCACAAATATCTCTAGTCAGAGGACCCCCCACCGCAAATAATTACAGAAAAGTCCCCTGTGTCGCTCTCAATGGCGAGCAGACACAGACAGGTGGGGCCACGGGAGCGACAGCTCTCGCGTCAAAGACAGCCTGTCTCAGGCTTAAGAAAGTGATTAACCGTAGCATAATACCGTCACTTGACTTGACCTAAGCACCTGCTAGACCTGCTGCTTACAGGTTAAGCTACGAAGTTTTTTCTTCTCAGAGAGAGAGAGAGAGAGCGCATCTCTGAAGGCATATTCGCGTGGCCTGTGGGGAGCGAATATTCGGGCCCGAGTGGCAAGGAGCTGTAATAAAGAAGCAAGCAAGGAGCGGGCTGACGCAGGGCCCACCACCGCGGAACTGAAGCCCACGACCGAAAACCGCAGCCTAGAGCGCACCACACGGTTCCGCATCCGGAAAAGTCCAAACCATATCTCACTCTCACAACGGTACAAAAGCAGCAGCATGAATGAAACGGCCGTGGTATTTTTTTCTTTCATCTTTTTTATTATAAAAAAAAATGCGCGCATGCTGCTCGAGGGTAGAAAAAGAACATCAAA
The DNA here is from genome assembly GCF_002162155.2 of Triticum dicoccoides. Classification (NCBI taxonomy): domain Eukaryota; kingdom Viridiplantae; phylum Streptophyta; class Magnoliopsida; order Poales; family Poaceae; genus Triticum; species Triticum dicoccoides. Next base: position 769,181,934 of record NC_041383.1, on the reverse strand, counting down.
GTAACCCGCACGAAAATAGTAGTAGTATAACGACAAAGAAAAAGGGAAAAGAGAGACGTGATTTTTGTAGCAGAGATTTCGTCTGGGTTTTACCTCGGTGCCTGTGCCCGCGTTGCCGGTGAGCGGGTCGGCGAGGCCGCCGTCGTCGGCGCCGGCGGGGTGCATGGCGGTGTCCATCCGATCCGGGCGCGGCTGCGGGGGCTGAACACAACACGTGGGCAGGAAGAGAAATCAGCACGTCAGTCGGTCAGAGATAAGGTTTTTACTTTTACCGTTAGAAGAGGCAGCAGCAGCACACAAGCAGCAGCAGGGAACCTTAAAACCTCCGCCCGCAACATTTTACTTTCCCAACAAGGTTTGGGCCGGCAGAAAAAAACGATTCTTCGCAGAGATTTTGTTTGTTGCACCTAATTCTAGCAAAAACCCACCCTATCCTCCTCCGCTACTGGCAGGCCAGAGAACAGAGGCGAAAACACATCTTTTCTTCTGAACAGATGCTTACCACTCCTAGCTACTAGCTCACAGAAGTGCCAGGCAAAAAGATAAGAGAGAAAACGAGTATGCAGAAAACGAGAGTGTTCCTCTCAGCGAGTGAGAAAATCTGTGCTGGAGCCTGAAGGTTTCAGGCTCTGCAGGTGCACACAAACAAACTCATAGCACAATTTGCCGTGGTCTGTCAGAGCAGAGCCTAGAACAGGTGCCAAAAAAATCTGTTTTAACAGCTAGGGTTAATTAACAGGAGGAACAAGAGACGTATGATTATTCTTCACACTAGCAGGAGTAAAAAGCAGTTGAGATGCGTTAATAAAGAAGAGAGGTTAGTTACCTTGTTGTTCTGAGGAGGCAGAGGCTACAATAGGCCACAGATCTGGAGGTGTGGAGGGTATATGAGCGCTCTCAACGGGCAGAACCGGCTACTGGCTATGCCGACTCCATGGGAGGAAGGAGAGAAAGAGGATGCTGGAGAGAGAAAGAGGATAGAGGAGCGGGCAGCAGGGCAGGTGGGCAGTGATGTGTGCGCGGAGGGCAGGCGCGTAAATTCTCCGCAAACCCGAGGGGCGAAGAGAGATTTTGTGCCGCTGGTTTGTAGAAGGACCCGGTGCATGGCAGGAAATCCGTTCGAGAGAGAGGCGGAAGGGAAGGGATAATCATCATCGTCGGATCAAACGGCCAGCGTGAGGCCAGGCCAGATCCCCACCGAGAGCGCCGGTCGTCCGTCCTCGCCCGCCCGTTGGGAGCGGAGCGGGCCCCGGAAGTCATACACATGGCCCGGCTGGCTGGGAGGAGCGCGTCATCGGCGGATTGCGCGTGACGTGTCCCCCCCGCGTCCTCGCACCCGCATGGAGTGGTGGGAGCTCTTGAAAAGAAAATGCTTGCTGGAAAAGAGCATTCAAGGCTAGCGGTTTGTGGTAGGTGAGGACGCGGCCGTGACGGATCGGGCAGAGGAGAAATATCTGTGTAACGTCAGGTCGGATCAGGTGGGGTGGGAGCCCATCCCGTTTCTTCACGTAACACGGCATGCTTAACGGCGTCCTTGGTGAGAGCAAACTGGTCTAGGCCAAGAGAAAAAACACGGATGCAGATTATTTGGCAGCACCAGGAAAGTACCATGCCGCTTCCCGTTAAAAACAAAGGCACCAGGTCACTTTGCGAGCTGGATGCTTGTGGGGGGATGGCAAGTCGGGGAATAGGATTCCTAACTTCGGCAAGGCAGAAGAAACTTTGGATATCAGCTGATAAACACGCTCGAGTCCGCGCCATTAAAAGAAAGGCTCTATAGGTTGCCTGACCCACCGACCGCTCTGTGTGCAACCCTAAAATCACGCTCTCCATAACCAAGACCTCAATCTACCACTTCTCTCAAAATCTACCCCCAAACAGCGTATCCACTCAAGCGTTGCGCGACAAGATCCCACAGCAAGCATGGTATTTCAAATTGACAAAGGCATCATTCCCAACACCCCTGAACACAAGCTTTACAAAACTGTTCACACTAAACCTAAATAAACGAAAAAAAAAAGACACAAAAGCACAAGCGACGGATACATTTAAAGCAGAATTACCACCACTACTTCAAAAGGATAAGAGAGGCAAGGCAACTACAGTAAGAATATGGGCAAGCAGAAATGCGTTTATATAGCCAATAAATTTTGTTGCTTGCGACTTTCATCACTTCAAGGCTCAAAATGCCTGCAATTCATATCATCGTCTACATCCTGATTTGTCCAATGACATTACTACTCCCCCTAATCCAAATTAATTGACATCCTTCACAAATTTATATTCTAGTGCAGGAAAACGTTCAGACATTAAATTTATCTGTTGGCAGAACCATAGAAGTACCCATGAGATACTTGCCAGAACCAAACAGATACAGCATAGTGATTCCAAAACCGTAGTAATTTAATACCTGGGCAATGTATACTTCAGTTGCTAATTCTACCAGAGTTTTTCCCAGTTCGGTGAGATGCAGAGCTCTTTCTCAAATACTCAAAAAATACTCCCTCCGTCCGCAAATACTTGTCATCAAAATGGATAAAAGGAGATGTATCTAGAACTAATATATGTCTAGATACATCTCCTTTTATTCATTTTGATGACAAGTATTTCCGGACGGAGGGAGTACCACAGTATTGGAGAAACGCCTGTTTATGAAACTGCTGTATCACTAGATGCCAAATGCGCCAGTATTTAGCCAAACGTAGCGTAAAGCATTGTCAAAACACTCTGGCAGACCATCAAGAGAACAGGAAAAGAATCTAACACTTCATCCATCGGAAAGAGTCTAACAAAGATTTTTCAAGGCATAGTTTCCAACCACCCACAACAGAAGCTTTAAACACAGTAAGAGTGCAACCATAACGGTGTGAAAAGCAGAAAAAAAAAGACGCCAATGCAGCATAGCCACGCAAGGGACTAACTCTTCCACACTAAACCTAAACGAAAAGACTCAAAAGCATAGTGATGGTAGCTACTTGAAAAGGATAAGTGAAACAAGGCAACCAAGATTATGGGCAAGAAGAAACATGTTTATATAACTGACAAAAGTTTGTAGTATGCATCCTGATTTTGTAAATAATATTACTAATTTGTTAGACTAGCGTGGTTTTCACATGCAAATTGACCAAGCCTGAACATTCAGACATTTATATGTTGGTAGAACCACAGAAATATTCATAAGATACTTGCCAGAACCAAACAAATACACGCTATCAAGGGCTCAAAGCATAAGCATTGGCAAAATACTCCGGCAGACCATCAACAGAACAGAAAAAGAATCTACTCTTCCTCCACTGGAAAGAAGAAAATTAACTAACTAATGAAAGACAGGTAGTAGCTCACTGCTGATTCCATAACTGGCCCGCTCTAAGCATGTTTATTGAACTTTAACACCAACGCAGCCATGGTATGATAATATTCTTTATTCGAATCTAATTAACTATTTCTGGATCCACGTATCAATGGACTTAACATCAGACATATTTATTAAATTGCCTTTTGCCTCAGTAGACAGCAGATGAACATTGACCTACAGCAACTTCAGCTACAGCATGTACTCCCTCCGTAAACAAATATAAGAGCGTTTAGATCACTACTTTAGTGATCTAAACGCTCTAATATTTGTTTACGGAGGGATTACGATTTAGTAACAGACGACAACAAGCTGAATAGCCATCAGAGAGAATGCTGGATATATTGGATTGGAAGGGAATGATTTTTATCATTTTTCTAGAGCCCAAATTGTTCAACCAAAACCGTTATACAAAGCCAACATAACCCGACATTGTTTACCAGTTGATTTCCGGTGATGTTTGGACTGCTTGGTTAAAATCAAGACCATCAGCAAGAACATGGAGGAAAAACAAGCCTAAACTTGGATTGGAAGGGTATGATGTTATCATTTTTCAAGAGCCCAAATTGCTCAATCAACCCATTATACAAAGACAACAAAACCCGACATTTTTTACTGACTTCTGGTGATGTTTGGACTGCTTGGTTAAAATCAAGATCACCAGCAAGAACATGGAAGCAAAACAAGCATAAACTTGTATTGGACAGAATTTATTATTTTTCTAGAGGCCAAATTGTTCAATTAAACCAGCTATACAAAGCCAACAATGTTTACCAGTAAACTTCTGGTGATGTTTGGACTAAGATCATCAGCAAGAACATGGAGGCAAAACGAGTCTAAACTTGGATTCAAAGGAAATGATTTATATTATTTTTCTAGAAGCCAAATTGTTCAATCAAACCAGCTATACAAAGCCAACAAAACCCGACAATGTTGACCAGTAAACTTCTGGTGATGTTTGGACTAAGATCATCAGCAAGAACATGGAGGCAAAACGAGTCTAAACTTGGATTGGAAGGAAATGATTTATATTATTTTTCTGGAGCCCAAATTGTTCAACCAAACCAGCTATACAAAACCAACAAAACCCTTCATTGTTTACCACTAGACTTCTGGTGATGTTTGGACTAAAAGATCATCAGCAAGAACATGGAGGCAAAACAAGTCTAAACTTGGATTGGAAGGAAATTATCTATATCATTTTTCTAGAGCCCAAATTGTTCAACCAAACCACCTATAGAAAGCCAACAAAACCCTTCATTGTTTACCAGTAGACTTCTGGTGATGTTTGTGGACTGACTTTGTTAAAATCAAGAACACGGAAGCAAAACAAATGATCAAATCATTGCAAATCAAATAAGTATCAATTGCCATTATAGAATAGTCATCTATTTTGCTACTTGTTTGTTGTTGGCTGATCAGCATATGTAACACAAGCAAATTAACATCATTAGAAATTTGATTTGATTAGTGTATTACAACAAAAAGAAATGCCTACCCAGGCAACTAATTATGAAAGGCCAAGGCATGAATTGTTTCGCAAAGAGACTGACCAAACATGAGTTCTGAGTGCTACACTTTGATCTTCTATAATGACGTTGAAGACACTTAGTTTGCACAGAACATGCCTTGAAGAGGTCATGTTTCTGATGAATTATGATCAGTTGAGAAACTGAACACGACCAGTTGGCCATTAGGTGTGCGGGTGGATGTGCGCCGAGCCCACGACCCGTGATCATGCCTGGGTGCCTTGTGGTTGTCTCTCCTTCATTATAAAGACACAGCGGCTAACCCCTATTAGTCTAGTTATTACTATCAATGAACGAGCGCTGCTATGTGAACGACAATACTGCTGCCGATTTACAGCCGACACGCTGCAGCCACCACAAGATGCATTTGGCCAGCACCCGTACCCTGTTCAATTCAGTGGTGTGTGCATATCAGCCAGAAAACGTCGTGCGCATGGCAGTTTCATTAATGAATTATGATCAGTTGATCACCAGCCTTAAATGCACCCCACTATCTCAAGATGGCATATAATGTGAAGGTGAGGCGCCCTCCAAACGTATTTCTTATCTTATGATTAAAGTGAACAGTGCCTACTTTAAGCAGCAACTTCCAAGGAGAATAAAACTCCCTATAATTGAAGATTTAAAGGCCACAACTGTCAAACTCGGCGTCAAGCGAGAAATTACCAGGAAATAAATGCAAAAGAGATGATTATCCTCCAAATCGCACTGCAATGCAACTAGAATGGTATGATAAAATTCTAGATTCCAATCCACTCCTACTTAACTATTTCCGGATCCGCCTATTTCTTGCCTAAACATTAGACATATTTAAACTATGTCACTGTTGTCATAACAAAAATGGATAAAATGGACAACTGAGCAACATTGAACAACAGCAACTTCAGCTATAGCATCCAGGATTTTGCTACATACACAACAACAAGATGAATAACATGCGGAGAATATGATGGATATCAGATAATTCTCTACTTGGATTTGAACGCAATGATTTTTATCATTTTTGTATAGCCCAAATTGTTAATCAAACCCACTATACAAACACAACATAAGACGACAGTGTCTACCAGTACATTACGGACTGCTTAGTTAAAATCAAGACCACCAGCAAGAACAGGGAGGTGAAAAGAAGATCAAGTCATTTCAAACAAATATCAATATACCATTACCGAATAATTACTCAATTTGGAACCTACTTATGAAAAGCCAAGGCATAACTGGTTGCGCAATGAGAATGAACAAACATGAGTTCAAGATACTTTGTAAAGAACATGCCTCGAAGAGGTCATGTTATGAATTATTACGATCAGTTGAGAAACTGCTCGTCGAGTTGGCTATAGGTGTTGTGCATGGGCGAGCACCAAGCCTGCCACCCGTGTCCAAGCCCTGTGCTTTGCAGTGGGCCTCATGGTTGTCTCCCCTTAACTATAAAGCCACCGCCGCTAAGCCCTATTGGTCTAATTTCTTTTAATAAATTATGATCAGTTGATTACCACCCTTAAATGCACACCGCTGATTTGAGATTGTATATAATGCCACGCGCTTCAAACCTAATTCTCATGGCTAAAGTAAAACAGTGGCCACTTTAAGAAGCAACTTCCAAGAGAATAAAGCTCCCTGTAACTGCAGATTTAAAGTCCACAGCTGTCAAACTCAACCTCAAGTCAGAAATTACCAGGATGGATGCAAAAGATATGAATATCCCATTCCTCCAAATCCCACAGCAACTGCAACCAGAATGAGATCAAGTTCCCAGAAACCATTCGACATTATCATTAAGACCAGACGACAACCCAAGTAGCCAAATACAGATACTTCAGTACATGAAACCAACTACAGAACTATAAGGTACATGATGAAGTTGCAACTGGAAAACTACATAGTCAGCGATAGAAACAACATAAACACTTCAAGAAAGTTCCTTCTGCAAATACTGCCCAAAGCATCTGACAGTAAAAGTCAACAGCCCTTCTGCAATACTTCGGCACCACACAGGCTCAAAATCCATCCGAATGCAAAACCACACGAACGAACCACGACCAGCAGATGCCAAACTAAAACATAGGGAGAATCAATCAGAAATCTATAGAGCAAAATCACCAACTCAGAAAGAATGCATAGAGATTGAAAGAACTCAAGTCAATAGTAGTGAGTGTGGCATTGGAATAGAAGAGGCTGTGAGTTGTTGATATACCTAGTGCTGTCAATAGCCACCCTGAAAACCAGTGCCACCAATCTGGGTGTTGGACACTTGGCCCTGCCCAGCAGATCCAGCCTGATAACCAGCAGCAGCACCAGTGGCCGCTGCAGCAGTGCCCGTTTGGGAAGCTGCTTGGCCGACCTGAAACCCAGCAGAAGTGGGGAACCCAGGTGTCCCCTGAAAACCAGGAGGCCCTCCTTGATATGCTGCAGCTCCCTGAAGACCTGCTGCATTTGGAAAATTGACACCAGCAGCCCCAAACCCTTGTGTCCCAAAGCCCTGAGCTCCAAAACCAGGAATGCCAGCTTGCCCCCCGGCGCCCAATGCAGCAGCAGCAAAAGCTGGATTTAGCGATGCAAGCATGGCTGGGTTCTGCATCGCAGCTGCCATCATGGCCAGCATTGCAGTGTTGGGCTGCGCAAACGCTTGCTGCTGTGCACCCATCCCCAGCAAGGCAGCTTGCTGGGCGAACCCCATGTCATGAACAGCAGCGGCACCATATGCTGATGGATCATATGGATTAATGGCGGCAATAGAGGGCACAGTCATTTGTGTAGAAGCAGCGGTGGCATTGGCATTGTTAGCACTGGAGTTCGACCCGGATGAGCCCTTTGCCCTCCCATCTATGGCCTTCTGCACATTGAGCATCTTGCCATCAAAATTCCTCATAGGCTCCTCCAGGGCGCGGCGAGCACTGTCCACAGACTTGTAAACAAACAGCGCAAACCCCTTCGGCTTGCCGGTGCTCTTGTCAAAGCCCAGCGGCCCCTCTTCAATCTCACCAAACTGCGAGAAGTACTCATAGAGGCGATTTACATCAACATCAGCGTGCACGTTGCCAACAAAGATCTTGCGCTGCATGTTGTCAGGCAGCGAGGAGGAGGAAGCGGGGGCGCTGTTGTTGGCGGCACCCGAGCCGGCGTTGGCGTTGGAGCTAGGGTTCTGGGAGTGGGAGGCCGGGGGAGCGGGGCCCGAGGCGGCGAGGTGGCAGAAGGCGAGGCGGCCGCCGATTTCGAGCTGGGGGCGGCGGAGGGCGCGGAGCGCCGAGGTGCGGGACTGGTAGAGGACGAAGCCGTAGCCCTTGGACTTGCCGGACTGCTTGTCCGTGATGACGCGGCAGTCCTCGAGCTCGCCGAAGCGGGAGAAGGCGGAGCGGAGGTCCTCGACCCCGGCGCCCCAGCCGAGGCCGTGCACGAAGAGCTTCCTGCTGGCGGGGTCGGACTCGGCCGCGCGGCGCACGGCCGCCATGGTGGCGGGGCTGGCCTCGGCGGCCGCGCGGAGCAGCGCGACGAGCTGCTCCCGGGAGAGCGGCTCGAGCAGCTTGGTGACGTCCTCCTCCTCGTAGTCGTAGGCGAGGTCCTCCTCCACCAGGGCGGCGGCGGCGGCGGCGTCCGCGGCCGGCTCCGGGGGGTCGTCGGTGATGGGGTAGTAGATGGTCCCGACGCGGGGCTTCTGCTCGGGCTTCTCGTGGTGGGCGGCGGGGTCGGCGGCGGCCGCCGCCGCCGGATCCGCCTTCCGCTTCTTCGGCGCCATGGGGGCGGGGCGGGGCGGGGAGGGGGGAGGCGAGCTAGGGTTTTAGGCGCAGGTGCGGGGCGGAGGCGGAGGCGCAGATTGGGATTTCCAGACACGCTGTCACGGGCGAGCCGAGGGGATTGGGGTTGGACTAATAACGTGTGGGACACCGGCGGCAGGCCGGCGGTGGCCGCATGCGGCCCATGAAAACCTGGGCCGGTTTGTAGGGGGCCTTCTGGCTTCGGCCCAGGTCATGACGGCCATGGAGAGCCCATTCATTTATCTGTTTGGATGCCATCATTGTGATGGAGGGACTGAATTGAGTGACAATGGCAAAAGGATGCACTGGGCTTGAATTTACGCATCAAAAAGATGCAACGGGCTTCGATTCTAGTTGTGTTGTTTGGTTTTGAGATGTACTTGCTAGTTGGTGGAATCAAGTATGTCTCAAAAAAAAAATTGGTGGAATCAAGTCAGCTGGCCCATTCAAATTCCCGTTATTGGGCTTGGGAGGAAAATAGCATGCTCCCTCTTTTTTTTCTGGTTTGTTAAGCTAAGCAAAAGTCCGGAGTCCCAGTTTATTAGGCACTAAGATCATGTCGCAATTATTTTATGTCGTTGTACTTCTCCGCCACCTTAAATGTGCTTGTGTAATCTTAATTAACTTTCTTCTTTTATTACACATGCATGTGTGGTCTGTTGGGCGTTAGGGGGAGGAGAGAGCGTGCACGTGAGAGAAATCAGGAAGGGGGTACATCTCGCACGTGTTGTCCAAATTTACGTGCAAGTACTAGTGGAAATAACGGCCGCCAATAGCCTTCATGGTTTTCCCTGGAACATTTGGACATTAGTTTCTCTTTCCATGTCAAAGAAGGCAGAAAAAATGTTGGATTCGTTATCACTTTTTTTCTATAAGTGGTTTAGTTGTTTTCTCTTCTCGGGAGGTTCGAAAAGACAGGTAATCTTAAATCGTGTCACAATTATTTTATGACGTTGTACTCCGCCGCCAGGTTAAATGTGCTCGTGTAACCTTAACTTCCTTATTTATTAGCCATGCATGTGCCGTCTGTCAAGCATTAAGGGGGAGGAGAGAGCATGCACATGAAACAGAAAACCACAAACAGGAAGGGGGTATATCTGACACGTGTGGTTCAAATGTACGCGCGAGCAGGAGTGGAAATAACCTCCGCCAGTAGCCTTGATGGTTTCTCCTAGAACATTTGGCCATGAGTCTCCCTTTCCACGTCAAGGGATGGAGAAAAAATGTTGGATTCGTTATCCATTTTTTCAGAAGTGGTTTCGTTTTTTTTCTCTTCTCGGAAAGTTCGAAAAGTCATGTAATCTTAAAATAGTGTCACAACTATTTTATGTCCTTGTAGGCCGCCACGTTGAATGTGCTCGTGTAATCATAACTTCCTTATTTATTAGCCATGCATGTGTTGTCTGTCAGGCATTAGGGGATGAAAAGAGCAAGCACGTGAAACGGAAAACCACAAACGCGGAGGGGGTACATCTGGCACGTGTGGTTCAAATGTACGTGCGAGCAAAAGTGGAAATAATCGCCGCAAGTGGCCTTGATGGTTTCTCCTAGAACATTTGGCCATGAGTCTCCCTTTTCACATTAAGGGATGGAGAAAATACACTGGATTCGTTATCCATTTTTCTGGAAGTGGTTTCGGGTTTTTTCTCTTATCGAAAAGTTTGAAAAGCCATGTAATCATAAATCGTGTCACATTTTATGTCATTGTACTCCGTTGTTACCTTAAATGTGCTCGTGTAATCTTAACTTACTTATTTATTAAACATGCATGTCTTGTTTATCAGCCGTTAGGGGGAGAAAAGAGCATGCACGTGAAACGGAAAAATAACAAACACGGCGGTGGTACATCTGGCACGTGTGGTTCAAATGTACATGTGAGCAAAAGTGGAAATAACCGCGCCAATAGCCTTGACGGTTTATCCTAGAACATTTGGCTACGAGTCTCCCTTTCCACGTCAATTGATGGAGAAAAACGTTGGATTCATTATTCGTTTTTTAGAAGTGGTTTTGTGTTTTCTCTTCTCGGGACGTTCAAAAAGCCATGTAATCATAAATCGTGCCATAATTATTTTATGTCATTGTACTCCACCACCATTGTCGGTGTCAAAACCGGCGGATCTCGGGTAGGGGGTCCCGAACTGTGCGTCTAGGCGGATGGTAACAGGAGACAAGGGACACGATGTTTTTACCCAGGTTCGGGCCCTCTCGGTGGAGGTAAAACCCTACTCCTGCTTGATTAATATTGATGGTATGGGTATTACAAGAGTTGATCTACCACGAGATCAGAGAGGCTAAACCCTAGAAGCTAGCCTATGGTATGATTTTTGTTCGTCCTACGGACTAAAACTCTCCGGTTTATATAGACACCGGACAGGGCTAGGGTTACACAGAGTCGGTTACAATGGGAGGAGATCTTCATATCGTATCGCCAAGCTTGCCTTCCACGCCAAGGAAAGTCCCTATCCGGACACGGGACGAAGTCTTCAATCTTGTATCTTCATAGTCCGGGAGTCCGGCCAAAGGTCACAGTCCGGCCATCCGGACACCCCCTAATCCAGGACTCCCTCAGTAGCCCCCGAACCAGGCTTCAATGACGACGAGTCCGGTGCGCAGATTGTCTTCGGCATTGCAAGGCGGGTTCTTCTTCAGCTTCATATACTTGTAGAATAGTGTCCGGCTTCTGATAAATGTTGCACTCCTTGGCTTCCACGCCCAATAAAGGCCATTTTCCACGTGTCGAACGAATGCGAAAAGCCAGGGTATTTTTGCATTATCCCCCCTAGCGACTCAAATAAGCTGTCTATAAAAAGAGACGGGGATCTAGATTCGAACCACACCATCTCCTCTTCGCAAGCTTTCACCGGAGCACTTCTGACCAAAAAATCCATTCCATCATGGACAACCGACCCGGCTCCTCCTCTCGCGCTCCCAGCCCCAAGCCTGGGGATTGGGAGAGATGCTCCGTCCCGCATAGTGAACTCGTAGTGCTTCAATCCAAGGGGCTCCTTCCCCCAGCATATATGGTCCCAGTTCGGGCTGGGATCGCCACTTATAGCGACGGAGAGCAAGCAGAGAGCATCCCCCATCCTTCTCGAGGAGAGCGGGTATGCCTAGTCCCTTATTTAATAAGAGGACTCCGATTTCCAATCCATCCGTTTCTCCGAGGGTTGCTGGAGTTCTACGGCCTCCAACTACACCACCTCACGCCTGCCTCCATCTGCACATTGCGGGCTTCGTGGCCCTATGCGAACTATTTTTGGGCGTTGAGGCCCATTTCGCGCTGTGGAAGAGGTTGTTTTGCCTCGTGCCCCGTTCTCAGGAGGGGTCTATTTATCAAGTGGGCGGAGCCGAACTATGGCGCATCGCTGGGACCGGATATCTATCCGATACCCCAAAGAGGGCGTCCGAGGACTGGCCCTCAGAGTGGTTCTATATAGATGACGTCCCCCTGCCGGACCCTGTACGGATCGGCCTCCCTGAGTTCAATAATGCTCCGTTGAAGAAGCGCCTGAGCTGGCGCCCGCGGAACCCTCAGAGGGAAACTGACAGGGACGTCCTTTACCTGATGAGCCGGATAAGGTTGTTGGCTCATTCCGGACTGACCATGATCAAGGTCATGGCCATATGCATTACGTGAGGGGTGCAGCCGCTTCAGTACAGAGGCCACCCCAAGTGGGATGTCAACGGGAAGGACGACGCAACCCGGTGCGGTCGTAAGGGGCCAGATTCGGCCGCCACCTTAACGAGAATTTTATTCGCTTTGTACAAGGGAGAAGAAGAGGAATTCCTCCGTGCCAACCCGGAGGGCGGATTCTCCATGTACAATCCTCCAAGTTGGGTAAGCGAACAATTTCACTTATCTACCCGCTTTTCAAAATTCCCATGGTTGAGTATTCAGCCTGGTGATATTAATGCAGGAGTTACCCCAGACGGTGAAGGAGATCAACAACTCTCCCCCACAACCCGAGGACCCGGAACGGTCCCTCGACCCGGATTCCCAAGAGGATCCGGACTTATGTGTGGAGTTAATTGATGGGGTGTTTCATCAATTGAGTAAGGACAACACCTTAGTGGCCATTACGGCCGACTATCCCGGATTACTTCCAGCCTCAAAGGTAGCCGAGACCGAAGTCCTGGTACTTTGAAGGAGATCCACCCATGTCTTATTTTGAATGTTGTAGACCAATAGTGTTTCATTTTGCAGGGGAAATCCTTGAGGCGGAGTGTCGGGCCCGCGGTGGGCGGCCAACAAGGGCCGCTAAAGCCAGGCGGGCAAAAAAGAAGTGCAAACCAGATCGAGACTCCGGTGCAACAGTACGGCGTGCGAATTTCACGCCTAGGGTCTATGCCCTCAAGTCATTCTAACGCCCATGTTCTCCTTAGGAAGAAGAGAGCCCGCCGGACTATATCCACCGGCCAGAATTCAAGGCCGGATCCGGAAGCGGAGGCGGACACAGGACGCACGTCGGGCGTTCCCCCGATAGAGGATGCAGACAGGCTATCTGCCACCAATTCAGTGGTGGAGAGTGCCATGAACCACAAGCATCGCCAGACTGTTCTTCAGGACACATGTTTTTTCCCGGAGGCGTTAAACGCCTTTAATACAGGAGATGCGTACCTCCGTGCCGCTCAAAATGGTCTAGCCAGGGCCACGGAGCAGTATGTAAAAGACATACGGGTGAGCAAATCTGATAGTTATATATGTCAGTAGCCCCCGAGACTTGAAATAGTTAAGATAACTGTTTTAAGGATCATATATTATGCAGGGTCTTACAGAGAAGAACACGCAACTATCTCAGGAGTTGGCGGAGTGCAAGGCCCAACTCGAGGCCGCACTGGCCGTTTCAGCTATTGGCAAGGAGACCCCCTCAGGTAATGTGTTCTCCCAAAAATAATTCCATAGCGAAATGTGTAATGCTGACGATAACAATGCAGATGAAGCCGGAGTAAATCCAGACAAGCAACAACTCCTACGCTAACTAAAGGCTGGCGAGAGCGTGCTGACAAGGGTGAGGCAAGAGAAGAACAAACTTCAAGACACCAATACCCAGCTGGGCGAGGAACTAAAGGATGTTCGTATCCAGCTATCTGCTTCCGTAAAGGAGAATCGGCGACTTCGACGTGGCATTTTTAGTAAGTGCTTGAAAGAATTCTCGAAAAAAAATCGGCGAGGAAGTCAATTGACAAATCTATGTCTGTAGGTCTGCTGACAGGTCGTCCTGCGGAGGAAATGCCCGGTTCAACGGGGGACCTTCTTCCCGAGCTGTTGCAACTGCACGAACGAGTTCGGCAGGCAATGCAGGGCGTCGTCCAGGCTATGTGGCCATCCCTCTCCGTGCCCGAAGGCCTTGGGGAGCTTGCAAAGAAGCTTGAGGGAGTGCGGCAGCGCTTCCAGTTGTGGAAGATATCGGCCTATCGTCAAGGTGCCAGGGAGGCCTGGGCCATGGTGAAGACTCGGTACACGAAGGCGGACCAAACCACATGGCCGAGGTCGGCCCTATGGGTCCGGACGGAAAGGAGATTCCTGCCAGTTTAGTATATGGCCAGGTAGAGTTGGCTGCAAAGTATTCCCAACAGGACTGTAAATTAGACCGCCTGTTGGATGGTATTGAAGAAGAATATACCGAGTCGGATTGACTCTGTAATTTAAAGTGACATGAAAAATGCCTTCTAGCCGGATTGTAGATCGTTTGTCATTGCGGACCTTTTTGCTTCGACCTCTGGACCCTATAGTCCGGAGTGTGTCCGAATACCCTCTCGATTATGTAAGAACCGGGGCATGCATGGAGACCAGGCGTAGGGGTCATAATTGCTTTAGCAGACAAGTGCCCAACTAGTTATGTTATATTATATGGTTAGTAAGAAACATCTTCCAGGGAGAATAGTTCCGTTAGGGGTTCCTTTCCCTGGGAGGCATGCCCTAAAGTGCATGTCCGGACTGCTAGAAAGAGCAGAAAAGCATCTGGGGGCAGATAAATAAAGAAGAAAAGATCATCTTTTAATTCACCGACCGAATATTCCCTTAAGAACGCTAGCTTTCGGCTTCACCCAATCTGAGGTACACATCCGGCTGACCCTGCAGTAACAATCGCAGAGGTGCTCCCTTTACCACCTAGCCGAACGAACGGGAATGTAGGGGTAAGCACAGGAGCCAGGCAACCCAGCTTGGCCAAAACTTAAGTCATATCGATGCATATAATGGTGTATAAAAGGTTCATGCGGAAGTATAACACATGTTTTGGGCATGAGGCCCATTTATATAAACTTCTGATAAAGAAGCCCCCAGGTATGATGAGCGCGGGTGGCGCGTCAAGTATGTGCGGACGATGCGCAAGCAAGCCCCTAAGGGCTTGGGAGAAGAGAAAAAAAGGTAGGGAGAAGGAGAGAAATGCCATATAGCTAATGTGAAAAAATAAAAAAAAGGGTACAGAGGAAGGAGACGAACACGGAGTCCGGCGCTAGGCGTAGAATCTTTGTAGGCGTGCTGCGTTCCATGGGTTCGGCTCGAGTCGGTTGTCCGATGCGTTTCGCAGACGCTACGCTCCGCCAGTCAGTACTTGGTCGATTATGAAGGGACCCTCCAATTTGGGCTTTTGTTTGTCCTTTTTCTTGTCCGGCAGGCGTAGAACTAGTTCGCCAACATTGTAAGTTTTGGCCCGTACTTCTCTGCTTTGATATCTTCGAGCCTGTTGTTGATAGAATGCGGAACGAGCTTTTGCCACGTCGCGCTCCTCCTTCAACGCGTCCAAGATGTCCTGCCGATCGAGCTTGGCTTCTCTTTCTTCATACATGCGCACTCGAGGTGAGTCATTATTATGTCGCAGGGCAGAACTGCCTCGGCGCCGTATACCATAAAAAATGGTGTGAATTCGGTAGTGCGATTCGGCGTGGTCCGCAGCCCCTAGAGTACAGAGTCAAGCTCCTCTACCCAGTGCGTGTTTGATTCCTTGAGGGATCGCACTAGTCTGGGTTTGATGCCGCTCATAATAAGACCGTTGGCTCGTTCGACTTGACCGTTAGTTTGTGGGTGATAGACTGAAGCGTAGTCGAGCTTGATGCCCATGTTTTTGCACCAGAGTTTAACTTCGTCGGCCGTGAAGTTTGTGCTGTTGTCAGTTATGATGTTGTGGGGGACGCCGTAACGGTGTACAACCCCGGATATGAAGTCTATCACCGGTCCGGATTCGGCCATCTTTACGGGCTTGGCTTCTATCCATTTGGTGAATTTGTCCACCATGACCAGTAGATATTTTTTCTTGTGGGTTCTTCCTTTAAGGGGTCCAACCATGTCAAGCCCCCAGACCGCAAAAGGCCATGTGATGGGTATGGTTTGTAGGGCGGTAGGTGGCATGTGGCTTTGATTAGCAAATAATTGGCAACCGACGCATCGCTGCACTAAGTCCTGAGCGTCTGCCCGGGCCGTCGGCCAATAAAATCCGGTACGGAAGGCCTTGCTTACAAGGGCCCGGGCTGCGGCGTGGTGCCCGCCTAGTCCGGCATGAATTTCAGCCAGAAGATTTCGCCCTTCTTCTTCGGAGATACACCTTTGCAGGACTCCGGTTGTGCTCTTCTTATAAAGCTCTCCCTCGTGGACTTTGTAGGCTTTAGATCGCCGCACTATGCAGCGGGCCTTGTTTTGGTCTTCGGGAAGTTCCTGCCTAGTTAGGTAGGCTAGGAATGGTTCTGTCCACGGGGCAATGACTGCCATTATTGTGTGGGCTGACGGTGTTGTTTCGTTGGCAGAGCCACCAACTGTGTCAGAATGTTCGGTGAGGGGTAGTGTGGCTGTGTCCGAGCTTTTGTTTCTGGACTCTCCCTCCCATGTTACGGATGGCTTGAAAAGCCTCTCTAGGAAGATGTTGGGAGGGACGGCATTGCGCTTTGCGCCGATGCGTGCCAACACGTCTGCTGCCTGGTTGTTCTCCCGGGCTATATGGTGAAATTCGAGCCCCTCAAACCGAGCTGACATCTTTAAGACGGCGTTGCGATAAGCTGCCATTTTCGGATCTTTGGCGTCAAAGTCTCCATTTATTTGGGATACCGTGAGGTTTGAATCCCCATGGACCTCTAGGCGCTGAATACCCATGGAGACTGCCATCTGGAGACCATGTAGAAGGGCCTCGTATTCGGCTGCATTGTTGGAGTCCGTGTACATTATCTAGAGTACGTATTGGACTGTATCTCCTGTAGGGGACGTCAGAACAACGCCAGCCCCCAGGCCAGCCAGTATTTTGGAGCTGTCGAAGTGCATGATCCAGTTGGAATATGCGCCGTACTCTTTAGGGAGCTCGGCTTCGGTCCATTCGGCGATGAAGTCAGCCAGAACCTACGATTTGATAGCTCACTGTGGCTTGTAAATTATATCAAACGGAAGGAGCTCAATGGCCCATTTGGCAATCCGGCCTGTTGCGTCGCGGTTGTTTATAATATCTTGAGGTCTTTTGGGATATCCAATTGCGACAGAGCTCGGATCTTTGCCGGGTTTGCCTCAATTCCTCTACCGGATACAATGAAGCCCAAGAGCTTTCCGGCTGGCACGCCGAAAACGCATTTTTCTGGGTTGAGCTTAATGTCATATGCTCGGAGATTGTCGAACATGAGCCTTAAGTCGTCTACTAAAGTTTCGACATGTTTGGATTTGATGACCACGTCATCTACGTATGCTTCAACTGTTTTGCCGATCTGGTTGGCCAGACATGTCTGAATCATGCGCTGATATATTGCGCCGGCGTTTTTGAGCCCGAAGGGCATCGTGTTGAAGCAGAATGGGCCGTACGGGATGATGAATACAATTGCGGCTTGGTCTGACTCTGCCATCTTGATTTGGTGGTAGCCAGAGTATGCATCGAGGAAACACAATGAATCGTGTCTTGCAGTGGCGTCGATGATTTGATCAATTCGGGGGAAGGGATCCTTCGGGCAGGCTTTATTTAGGTCTTTGAAATCGACACATAGGCGCCAGGATTTGTCCTTCTTTGGTACCATCACCAGGTTTGCTAGCCAGTCCGGATGTTTTATATCTCTGATGAATCCGGCTTCCAGTAGTTTCGCTAGATCCTCTCCCATGACTTGTCTCTTGGGTTCGGAGAAACGCCGAAGAGTCTGCTTGATGGGCTTGAATCCTTTGAGGATGTTCAGGCTGTGCTCGGCCAGCCTGCGTGGGATTCCTGGCATGTCTGAAGGGTGCCAGGCAAAAATGTCCTAATTTTCTCGTAGGAATTCTCTGAGTGCAGCGTCGACATCGGGTTTTAGTTGTGCCCCGATGGAGGCCGTTTTTGTGGTGTCCGTTGGATGGACTTGGAATTTGACTATTTCGTCTGCCGGCTTGAAGGAGGTGGATTTGGATCTTTTGTCGAGTATCACATCGTCCCTGTCCACCATGGACCGCAACACAGTTAGTTCCTCAGCTGCCAGGGCTTCGGATAGTGCCTCGAGGGCCAGTGCGGCTGTCTTGTTTTCGGCGCGGAGCGCTATGTCCGGATCACTAGCAAGAGTGATGATTCCGTTGGGTCCGGGCATTTTGAGCTTCATGTACCCGTAATGGGGTATAGCTTGAAAAATTGTGAATGCTTCTCGCCCTAACAGAGCGTGGTATCCGCTGCTGAACGGGGCCACTTGAAATGTGACCTCCTCAGATCTGTAATTATCCGGCGTGCCGAACACTACGTCCAGTGTGATTTTTCCTGAACAGCATGCTTCCCGGCTGGGGATTATTCCTCTAAAGGTTGTGTTGCTTCTCTCAATGCGGCTCCAGTCTATTTCCATTTTTCGCAGTGTTTCCTCATAGATGAGGTTCAATCCGCTGCCGCCGGCCATGAGTACCTTTGTAAGCCGGAAGCCGTCCACTATCGGACTGAGGACCAATGCGGCTGGTGCTCAGGCTGACCGGAATTTAGGTTCGTCGCTGGCATTAAAAGTAATAGCCGTGTCACTCCATGGATTTATTGTTGCTACCTGGTAGACTTCGGCAAGGCTGCGGAGCATTCGCTTCCTCGCATTGTTCGATGTGAAGGTCTCGAAGACTGTTGACACCATACTGGCGTTTCTAGGGTGGTGCTCTACGGATTCTGGAGTTAGGAGCTCCTCGCCACTCCTGGCCACCTGCCGGAGTATCCAACATGCTCTAAGGCTGTGAGTTGGTGCGACTTCCGCTGAACTATGAATTTTACAGGGTCCATTGAGCCATCCCTCCAGTACGGTCCCATACCCTATAGAGGGTTTTTGTTTTTTGCTGTTTGGCTTAGGTGCCTGGCGATAATGCGCCCTTTTGTTTTGGACTGGGATTGTATTCAGGGCCGGATTGTCCCGGAACTTCGTTTCGGTTTTCCGAACGCTTTCTGTCGCACAGTACTTTTGTACTATGGATGTCAAGTCGGCGAAGCGTGTAATTTTGCGACGACTTATGGCGTTGAGGATTCCGATGTCCGAGCAGTTGTTACAGAAGAATGTAATTGCATCCTCCTCACGGCAGTCCTTTATCCTATTTATAACCAGGAGGAATCTGGCCCAGTAGTGGTGTACTGTTTCTCCGGGCTCTTGCCGTATTTGGGATAAATCCCTTATAGTTGGGTGGGCGGGTGGATTTAAATCCGGAACCTCGCCCGATCTAAGACTCAGGGGCCAAGAAATTTCCGAATCCGGAAGCTTGTTTTCTTGGACGTTATTCAATGAATCAGGCCTGCTGCCTGGCTTTAGGTTCAGGGCTTGGGCGACATCCTCCCCTCCGCGGATATCCGGCTTGGAGGGGTCGGGAGTTCGGACACATCTGGTCCTTAGGATGGGCGAAGATTCGCTGCGTTGTTCTTCCATCACTTCAACGTGGTGGGTGACCTGGGGAGAGTCGATCTCTCTCTGATCAGGTTTAAGCCCAATCTGGCCGTAATCTGTAGCAACTCCCAGGGCGGCGCTGCGACCCAAGCGCTCGTTTAGGGAAGAGAGCTCCATCGGATCTAACTGCTCGGCAAGTTCCGAGCTGATCTAGAGATTGCTTTCGATGACCCAAGAGGTCATCGCCGGTGCGGCGGCCGAACAGGCGGTCATCAAAAACCTGCCTAGCCGGAGAGTTTGGCTGACAGCCAAAGCTTCTTTAGCGACCGCGTCGTCTTTAAAGACGGGGTGTGGCATCCTTCCTGTTGGTGACGACACAGAGGAACTCTCAATGAAAGCACTAATGTCGGTGTCAAAACCGACGGATCTCGGGTAGGGGATCCCAAATTGTGCGTCTAGGCGGATGGTAACAGGAGACAAGGGACACGATGTTTTTACCCAGGTTCGGGCCCTCTCGGTGGAGGTAAAACCCTACTCCTGCTTGATTAATATTGATGGTATGGGTATTACAAGAGTTGATCTACCACGAGATCAGAGAGGCTAAACCCTAGAAGCTAGCCTATGGTATGATTGTTGTTCGTCCTATGGACTAAAACTCTCCAGTTTATATAGACACCGGAGAGGGCTAGGGTTACACAGAGTCAGTTACAATGGGAGGAGATCTTCATATCGTATCGCCAAGCTTGCCTTCCACGCCAAGGAAAGTCCCTATCCGGACACGGGACGAAGTCTTCAATCTTGTATCTTCATAGTCCGGGAGTCCGGCCAAAGGTCACAGTCCGGCCATCCGGACACCCCCTAATCCAGGACTCCCTCAACCATCTTAAATGTGCTCGTGTAATCTTAACTTCCTTATTTATTAGCCATGCATGTGTTTTCATTAGGGGGGGGGGGGGAAGAGAATGCACGTAAAACGGAAAACCACAAACATGGAGTTGTTACATCTGGAACGTGTGGCGTGCGAGCAAAAGTGGAAATAACTGGCACCAATAGCCTTGAAGATTTCTCCTAGAACATTTGGCCACGCGTCTCCTTTTCCATGCCAAGTAATGGAGAAAAAAATGTTGGATTCATCCCTTTCCTCCATAAGTGATTTCTTTGTTTTCCCTCCTCAAGCAGCCATCTCGCCTCAAGAGGTTCGAAAACCAGAATCAATGTTTCGGAGTGATGTTAGTTTTCATGTCAGATATGTATGTTCTGGGTGATGATGTCTTAACAATGTGGGCCATGTCGTCATGACTACATCCTCGTCCTATAGTGTGACATCGGTGCTTACGTAACCAACATCGTTGAGCCTATGATGTTATTTGCCCTACAAATTGCCAAATGTAGATTTGACACATTGTTGTTCATCACTTCGCTATGCTTTGATTGGGATGATATCAATTTTAGTATGAAGTTTGGTTTTACCGGTGATTCTTCCGTTTCATTAAGTTGTGGTCGATCCCGATACAATCCCTTCACGTACATCAATAAAACATTAGTTTGATAAGTTTTCTTGTAAGGGGTATGTCTGTAGACAAAATGTGTCCAGCTTTCAGGAATTGAGGTGAGTGACTCACATGAGACTTTTCAAAACCTTCAAGGATAGTATAGTGTGTGCATGTTTGGTCTTTTGAAGTTCTCTCTCCAGGGGTTTAGAGAAATGTCTAGACGCGAAAGACGGAACTTGATATGAGACTTTGGATGCCTTCTCTAACTTTTGGTTTTATCATGGATATTTGTTATTCATGTTTGTGGTTTGGTGAATTAGATTGATTTGTGTTGTTTCATTGAGAATAAACATGGATCATTTGCCGGCAAAAAAACCCCACCATAGACAGCTAATTTTAGAAGTGGTTCTAAATTTCTGTATTTTTTGCATTATATGTTTTATGTCATTCTCGATTGATTTTGCCATTAAAATCTCATGTGCGCAAACAGGGGTGAAGCCTATGTAAGACATCGGACACTATGGAAAGTTGGTTGTGAATAAATTATTTCCGGTTGCCAGCTGTGGTCAATGACAAATTACTTTTATGTTCTCGCTGATGACGGCAATGGCTACCCCTTCGGAAGGTAAGGTGTCAAAGGAGAGGAAGGTTAAGAAGTCAAGTCCATCCATCCACTTATGTACTTGACGATAGTATTTGTATGTACTCATTGTTTTGTTGTTTCCTTTGATAAATATGTATTGTTGTCTAGACAACGTTTTCTTCCATTCCCACACAATCAACTTTATTGTTTAATGTGGAAGCACGGTACATATGATGCACTATGCTCTTTGGATTGCCAATACAAATCAGACGAAACTTATTTAGAAAAACATATAAAATGGTTCATCCTCTCTTTGATCAAGGACGTTACTCCAAAACACTTTAGGTAGAAAGGGTGTAACTAAGAAAAGGCAAAATATCTATACCTAGATTTAGGCCAAACTAAAACCCACCAATACAGCGCCAGGTCAAAACCTGAGATGCACAAGGGGGGCGAATAATGCAGGCGGATAGTCAAAAGCACAAGGAATCTATTCATGAGCTGCACCGGTCAATGGGCACAAGCTATAGTGAGCCAAAAGGTGCATGGGCGACTGGAGGCCAGCCATGGCTTATCATGGATATTTGTTATTCATGCGTGTTGTTTCATTAAGTATAGCCAGAAAAAAAGGAACCACCGGACACGAGCCATTAAATCTCATGTGGGCAATAGGGGTGAAGCATATGTAAGACATCGACACCATGGCAAGTTGGTTGTGAATAAATTACTTTCGGTTGTCAGCTGAGATCAATGATAAATTACTTTTATGTTCTCACCGATGATAGGATAGCAATGGCTGCCCCTTGGGAAGGTAAGTTTTCAAAGGAGAGGAAGGTTAAGATGTCAAGTCCATCCATCCACTTATGTACTTGATGATAGTATCCATATGTACTTATTGTTGTTATTTTTTCTGATAAATATGTATTGTTGTCTAGACATATTTTACTTCCATTCTTACACAATCAACTTTATTGTTCAATGACCACATGACACATGACACATGTAGTAAGCCATCCGAACAATTCACAAAAAACTTTATTGTTTAATGTGGAAGCATGGTACATATGATGCATGGTACATATGATGCACACTATGCTCATGAGTGCTCCAAAACACTTTAGGTAGAAAGGGTGTAACTAAGAAAAAGCAAAATATCTATACCCAGATTTAGGCCAAACTCAAACACACCAATACAGCGCCAGGTCAAACCCTGAGATGCACAAGGGGGGGTCGAATAATGCAGGCGGATAGTCAAAAGCACAAGGAATCTACTCATGAGCTTCACCGGTCAATGGGCACAAGCTATAGTGAGCCAAAAGGTGCATGGAAATGGACGACCGGAGGCCGGCCATGGTGACGCACATAGTGTCCTTCTCCACGAGGTGAGGTGAGGTTAGATGTTTTGTGTCCCAAGGGGAGCCTACCAAACATCGCCTTGTGCCCGTCCAAATAAAGAAAATAATGTGAGGTAGAGATGGATACACATTGTCTACGCGAATTATTGGGCTGAGTGGGACAAAGGTAGGCGGAGGGTGGTATATTCGGAGGTAGGTCGCCCCCACCATTTCACACTTTGCTGGGGCAAATGGAACCTCCATTTCACTGTCCCTCTGCATGTAAAACAAAAACACACCTCTTTTTCAAGGGGAAAAGAAGATTCTTTCCATGCTTTGAGCTTTTTTCCGCGAGAAAACTTTCGACCAATCCATCTTTAATCATGACAGTACAACGAACACCAGAAATAATAAAAATTATATCAAATCCGTAGACGACCTAGCGATGACTACAATCACTGAAGCGAATCGAAGGCGCGCCGCCGTCATTGCCCCTCTCTCGCCGGAACCGGGCAAAACTTGTTGTAGTAGACAGTCAGGAAGTCTTCGTGCTAAGACCACATAGGACCAACGCAGTAGAACAACAACCGCCGTCGATGAAGAGTAACGTAGACCAAGATGATCCAACCTGAAAACACATGAGCATAGACGAACTACGACCAAACCCGAGCAAGTCACCAAAGACGGATCCGCTGGAGACACATCTCTACATGCCTTAAAGAACACAGTGAATTGTTCAGATACAATGGTCAGGTATATATACAAACATCTAGAAGGCCGTGTAAAAAAAGAGAGTTTGGTTCTTTGAAAGACGCTAATGTTAGACTCTGAAGCAAATGAGTGAATCCAGTGGGGTGTTGAATACTGATCCAATAATTGTTTGTCCTCCAGCTCCTCCATCCCAATCGCTAACCGACCAAGGTCACCACCATTGGCGGCACGTTCATGCATGCTGGACCGTCCGTCCACGTTGTTAATGCTGCACATAATAGTTTACAGGCACGAGCACACCTAACAGATCAGATATACATGCCTTCTTGCTCCAAGAGTTCATCTTGCCAGAAACTCTAGAAGTACTCTTTGATTAATATATAAACGCACACGCAACAGTGAAGTCAAAAGTTTGGCTTCCTTAGCTCGATAGGCACGAAATGCGTGTCCTTCCTCCGGAGACCGCAGATATGCATGAAGTCTTTGGCCTTGACGAATTTGCTCGATGTGTCAATCCTCTCTGGATGGGTGTTCACACAATCTTAGAATTAATCAACGTGTTAGCAGATGCACATGCAGACGAGAAGGTGTGTTTGTACACCTTCTTGCAATCACACAAAATGAAAGTAGCCACTCCACCGTCGTTGGCCGGTACACTCTTGGGAAAAGGGATCAGATAGGAGCATATGCCCGTCGTCGCTGCTGGATCGTACGTCTTGTGTTATGCTACATGTCAAAAATCAGTCTGGCGATCGTACGTGTAGGAGTACACGTACGCACACGGCCTTGACGACGTACCCCCTGAGTAGGACTGCTCCTCGCACCCTAGCTACACATGGGAATAGCTCGATCATGTCGGCCATCAAGAGTTTTCCCCTTCCTTTGCAATGCAAAAGAAACGAAAAGAGACATGCACCATTCGTTGGCGGTCCGTTCGCAGCGCATCACCAAAAGCATCCATCCCGTCCGAACCAAAAGTGGGCGAGCGGTGAGCCTCACACCTCGCACAGCACAAAGAAGAAGAAAAAGAGAGAGGGAGAGGGGGATCACCTCATGCAGGAGCATATGCTGGTCATGCAACCGGTCAGTTGGATCGCAAGTTGCCATGGCTCACGTACGTGGTACGACGATCATTCAACAACTTGGGAGAGATTACTAGTGGGCTAGCACCGAGGAATCACGTCCCGTGCCCCATGGCCCAAGCCAATAGTCAAGTTCTCCGTCTAGCTACTTCTCCACACATCCCTCAAAAAAAAAAAAAAGAGCTACTTCTCCACACAAAATATCACGACAAGTTGCATGCGCTTTGCGCCCCTGCTACATCATTCACCATCAGCTTAATTAGGCCACATCTACTCACTCATCAACACTCCTAGGACGATATAAAGCAAGATCCATTCTCGCTTTGGGATCCGGGATGCCATGTTTATGTTTAACCTTCGCTTTCTTGCAATTGAATAACTTATCACCGTTCCCTTTGCTTGATTCTTTTGATCCTAAGGAGCAAGTAACCACGACGAGCACACAAGGGTAGGTACCATGCAATGTATATAGGCAAATTGGCATGTACATATGTAGATAGATAGATATAGGGGTCAAGCGCACCACACTGCCCACGCGAGAATCTTAGTCACTCGCCATTACTTCCTTGCTTGCTTCGGTGCACACTTGGTGAAGTGACATATGCCGCCTCCGTTACAAAATAATTCAAGTTCTGGGTTTGTCATAAGTCAAACTTGTTTAAGTTTAACCAAGTCTGTAGAAAAATACATTAACATCTACCACACCAGATTAGTCTCATGGGATCATTTATGAAATTTATTTTCGTGCTCTGTGTATTTGGTGTTGTAGATCTTATCACTTTTTTCTATAGAGTTTGTCAAACTTAAGCAAATTCACTTAGGACAAACAGATGGGCAAAGCATGGTGAGCAAGACAGAGACAACCAGCCTCTCCTTTAGTTGCTTTCGATGTGCTCTGCCAGCAACTTTCGTATGGGTGTTTTTCTCCTTGCTTTGTCCCAAGTTTTCTTCGTGCCATACTGCTTTGGCTATATTTATATGTATACCAAGTTGATCTTGTGACCGTATCAAATTGATCATAATATATAGTGGCAATTATCAGTTACCACCGCCAGAGATCAAACCGACCAAGCTATGCTGCCGGGTCAAGTGGAGATACATTCATTTGAGGGACAAAGCTTGGGATAAGTTTTTTCGGACGGAGTGAGTACTTCACAAATTAATTGACATATTATAGCTAACTGAACTAAGACCCTACTAGGTCAAGTGGTTTGGCTTAACTCACATAGTAGCTTAATGTGCTTTGTTTTTTGTCATCCTTTTTTGAGGTACCGGTCGGTGGCCAAATGAATTGTGATTTCTTTAGATCTAGATACTTTGGGAAAAGTGATAACATAAAATGGAAAGTACCGTATATTTGAATGAACATTATTTGCGACCCAAGAGAACAAGGGGGCTTCATGTTCAATATTTCAGTACTGAGATCAATGTATTTTAGGTGGTAGCATAACTCCCCTGCTCTCACGTCGCTCCTCACGGACAACACATGAGGCGGACAACCCTAGCCGCCGCTTTCCCCTTCCCATCCTTTTGCTCCTCGCTGCCACCTAAGGGAGTCAGCGGTCAAGCCTGAGGCTCATGATGATGGCGGCGACGAGGCCAACTTCTCTATGGAGGGGTCATGTCGGGGCGAGCATGACTGTGTTGGTTGGCGCGTCGATCAGTGGCAGTTGGGGAGTGGCGGCCCGAGGATGGGACATATTCGATGGGTTCCGCTTCGAGTGGGCATGGTGTGGTGTTGCTAGTGGTTGCACATTGCTTGGGCAGCTGGGCCCAACATGGAGCCCGCACATGGTTGTCTAAGGTGGAGTCGGCAATGGCGCCTGACGTCCGGCCGAGTCCGTGCGTAGCGGCTGGGACAATGTTGCTTGGTTGTGGCGGTGGTGGGTGAGGGAGTCCAGGATTAGGGGGTATCCGGACAGTCGGACTATATACTTTGGCCGGACTGTTGGACTATGAAGATACAAGATTGAAGACTTCATTCCGTGTCCGGATGGGACTCTCCTTTGCGTGGAAGTCAAGCTTGGCGATTCGGATGTGTAGATCTCCTTCTCTGCAACCGACTCTATGTAACCCTAGCTGTTGGGGAACGTAGTAATTTCAAAAAAATTCCCTACGCACACTCAAGATCATGGTGATGCATAGCAACGAGAGGGGAGAGTGTGTCCACGTACCCTCATAGACCGAAAGCGGAAGCGTTAGCACAACGCGGTTGATGTAGTCGTACGTCTTCACGGCCCGACCGATCAAGCACCGAAACTACGGCACCTCCGAGTTCTAGCACACGTTCAGCTCGATGACGATCCCCGGACTCCGATCCAGCAAAGTGTCGGGGAAGAGTTCTGTCAGCACGACGGCATGGTGACGATCTTGATGTTCTACCGTCGCAGGGCTTCGCCTAAGCACTGCTACAATATTATCGAGGTGGACTATGGTGGAGGGGGGCACCGCACACGGCTAAGAGATTCAAGGGATCAATTGTTGTTGTGTCTAGAGGTGCCCCCCTGCCCCCCTATATAAAGGAGCAAGGGGGGAGGGGGCGGCCGGCCTAGGAGGGGGCGCGCCAAGGGTTGTCCTACTCCCATCGGGAGTAGGATTCCCTCCTTCCTTGTTGGAGTAGGAGAAGGGGGGAAAGAGGGGGAGAGAAGGAAGGAAAAGGGGGCCGCACCCCTTGTCCAATTCGGACCAGAGGGGGGCTGCGCGCCTCCTTCCTTTCGGCCTCTCTCCTCTATTCCCGTATGGCCCAATAAGGCCCATATACTCCCCGGCGAATTCCCGTAACTCTCGGTACTCCGAAAAATACCCGAATCACTTGGAACCTTTCCGAACTCCGAATATAGTCGTCCAATATATCGATCTTTACGTCTCGACCATTTTGAGACTCCTCGTCATGTCCCCGTTCTCATCCGGGACTCCGAACTCCTTCGGTACATCAAAACTCATAAACTCATAATATAACTGTCATCGAAACCTTAAGCGTGCGGACCCTACGGGTTCGAGAACAATGTAGACATGATCGAAACATATTTACGGTCAATAACCAATAGCGGAACCTGGATGCTCATATTGGCTCCCACATATTCTACGAAGATCTTTATCGGTCAAACCGCATAACAACATACGTTGTTCCCTTTGTCATCAGTATGTTACTTGCCCGAGATTCGATCGTCGGTATCTCAATACCTAGTTCAATCTCGTTATCGACAAGTCTCTTTACTCGTTCCGTAATACATCATCCCGCTACTAACTCATTAGTTGCAATGCTTGCAAGGCTTAAGTGATGTGTATTACTGAGAGGGCCCACAGATATCTCTCCGACAATCGGAATGACAAATCCTAATCTCGAAATACGCCAACCCAACATGTACCTTTGGAGACACCTGTAGAGCTCCTTTATAATCACCCAGTTACGTTGTGACGTTTGGTAGCACACAAAGTGTTCCTCCGGTAAACGGGAGTTGCATAATCTCGTAGTTGTAGGAACATGTATAAGTTATGAAGAAAGCAATAGCAACATACTAAACGATCAAGTGCTAAGCTAACGGAATGGGTCATGTCAATCACATCATTCTACTAATGATGCGATCCCGTTAATCAAATGAGAACTCATGTCTATGGTTAGGAAACATAACCATCTTTGATTAATGAGCTAGTCTAGTAGAGGCATACTAGTGACAATATATTTGTCTATGTATTCACACATGTATCATGTTTCCGGTTAATACAATTCTAGCATGAATAATAAACATTTATCATAATATAAGGAAATAAATAATAACTTTATTATTGCCTCTAGGGCATATTTCCTTCAGTCTCCCACTTGCACTAGAGTCAATAATCTAGTTCACATCGCCATGTGATTTAACACCAATATTCATATCTGTATATGATTAACACCCATAGTTCACATCGTCATGTGACCAACACCCAAAGGGTTTACTAGAGTCAATAATCTAGTTCACATCGCTATGTGGTTAACACCCAAAGAGTACTAAGGTGTGATCATGTTTTGCTCGTGAGAGAAGCTTAGTCAACGGGTCTGTCACATTCAGAGCCGTATGTATTTTGCAAATATTCTATGTCTACAATGCTCTGCATGGAGCTACTCTAGTTAATTGCTCCCACTTTCAATATGTATCCAGATTGAGACTTAGAGTCATCTGGATCGGTGTAAAAGCTTGCACCGATGTAACTCTTTACGACGGGCTCTTTTATCACCTCCATAATTGAGAAATATTTCCTTAGTCCTCACTAAGGATATTCTTGACCAATGTCCAGTGATCTACTCCTAGATCACTATTATACTCC
This sequence comes from Triticum dicoccoides, assembly GCF_002162155.2. Lineage (NCBI taxonomy): Eukaryota > Viridiplantae > Streptophyta > Magnoliopsida > Poales > Poaceae > Triticum > Triticum dicoccoides. The sequence goes on along the minus strand of NC_041383.1, from coordinate 769,153,023 downwards.
GTTGCCAAATTCAGAGCAAGGTATACAATAGGTCTGGTACATAGCATAGCATACTTTATAGAACCTATGACTGAGGCATAGGGAATGAATTTCATTCTCTTTTCTATTTTCTGCCGTGGTCGGGATTTGTGTCTTACTCAATTTCACACCTTTGCAACACAGGCAAGAACTCTTTCTTTGACTGTTCCATTTTGAACTATTTCAAAATCTTGACAAGGTATGTACTTATTGAAAAACTTATCAAGCGTCTTGATCTATCTCAATAGATCTTGATGCCCAATATGTAAGTAGCTTTACTGAGGTCTTTCTTTAAAAAAAATCTTTTCAAATACTCCTTTATGCTTTCCAGAAAAATTCTACATCATTTCTGATCAACAATATGTTACTCATATATATTTATCAGAAAGGCGGTAGTGCGCCCACTCACTTTATTGTAAATACATGCTTCACCGCAAGTCTGTATAAAACTATATGCTTTGATCAACTTATCAAAGCGTATATTCCAACTCTGAGATGCTTGCACCAGTCCATAGATGGATCGCTGGAGCTTGCACATTTTGTTAGCACCTTTAGGATTGACAAAACCTTCTGGTTGCATCATATACAACTCTTCTTTAAGAAAACCATTAAGGAATGCAGTTTTGACATCCATTTGCCAGATTTCATAAAATGTGGCAATTGCTAACATGATTCGGACAGGCTTTAAGCATCGATACGAGTGGGAAAAAACTCATCGTAGTCAACATCTTGAACTTTGTCAAAAACCTTTTTTGACAAATCTAGCTTTGTAGATAGTAACACTACTATCAACGTCCGTCTTCCTCTTGAAGATCCATTTATTTTCTATGGCTTTCCGATCACCGGGCAAGTCAATCAAAGTCCACACTTTGTTCTCATATATGGATCCCATCTCAGATTTCATGGCTTCAAACCATTTCGCGGAATCTAGGCTCATCATCGCTTCCTCATAGTTCATAGGTTTATCATGGTCTAGTAACATGACTTCCAAAATAGGATTTACCGTACCACACTGGCGCGGACCGTACTCTGGAATACCTACGAGGTTCTGTATTAACTTGATTTGAAGTTTCATGATCATCATCATTAGCTTCCTCGCTAATCGGTGTAGCAATCACTGGAACTGATTTATGTGATGAACAACTTTCCAATTTGGGAGAAGGTACAAATTACCTTATCAAGCTCTACTTTCCTCCCACTCACTTCTTTCGAGAGAAACTCCTTCTCTAGAAAGGATCCATCTTAGCAACGAATAACTTGCCTTCGGATCTGTGATAGAAGGTGTACCCAATAGTTACCTTTGGGTATTCTATGAAGACGTACTTCTCCGATTTGGGTTTGAGCTTATCAGGTGAAAACTTTTTCACATAAGCATCGCAGCCCCAAACTTTAAGAAACGACAACTTTGGTTTCTCGCCAAACCACAGTTCATAAGGCGTCGTCTCAACGGATTTTGATGGTGCCCTATTTAAAGTGAATGCAGCTGTCTCTAATGCATAACCCCAAAATGATAGTGGTAAATCGGTAAGAGACATCATAGATTGCACAATATCCAATAAAGTACGGTTATGACGTTCGGACACACCATAACACTGTGGTGTTCCATGTGGCGTGAGCTGTGAAACTATTCCACATTGTTTTATATGAAGGCCAAACTCGTAACTTAAATATTCTTCTCCACGATCAGATCATAGAAACTTTATTTTCTTGTTACGATGATTCTCCACTTCACTCTGAAATTCTTTGAACTTTTCAAATGTTTCAGACTTGTGTTTCATTAAGTAGATATACTCATATCTGCTCAAATCATCTTGTGAAGGTCAGAAAAATAACGATACCTGCCACGAGCATCAACACTCATTGGACCGCATACATCGGTATGTATTATTTCCAATAAGTCACTAGCTCGTTCCATTGTTCTGGAGAACGGAGTTTTAGTCATCTTGCCCAAAAGGCACGGTTCGCAAGCATCAAATGATTCATAATCAAGTGATTCCAAAAACCCATCAGCATGGAGTTTCTTCATGCGCTTTACACCGATATGACCCAAATGGCAGTGCCACAAATAAGTTGCACTATCAACTTTGCATCTTTTGGCATCAATATTATGAATATGTGTATCACTACGATCGAGATCCAACAAACTATTTTCAATGGGTGTATGACCATTGAAGGTTTTATTCATGTAAACAGAACAACAACTATTCTCTAACTTTAAATGAATAACCGTATTGCAATAAACATGATCAAATCATATTCATGCTCAACGCAAACGCCAAATAACATTTATTTAGGTTTAACACTAATCCCAAAAGTATAGGGAGTGTGCGATGATGATCATATCAATCTTGGAATCACTTCCAACACACATCGTCACTTCACCCTCAACTAGTCTCTGTTTATTCTGTAACTCCTGTTTTGAGTTACTAATTTTTTTAGCAACCGAACAAGTATCAAATACTCAGGGGCTACTATAAACACTAGTAAGGTACACATCAATAACCTGTATATCAAATATACCCTTGTTTACTTTGCCATCCTTCTTATCCACCAAATATTCGGGGCATTTCCGCTTCCAGTGACCATTTCCTTTGCAGTGTAAGCACTCAATTTCAGGCTTTGGTCCAGCTTTGGGCTTCTTCGCGGGAGTGACAACTTGCTTGTCATTCTACTTGAAGTTCCCTTTCTTTCCCTTTGCCCTTTTCTTGAAACTAGTGGTCTTGTCAATCAGCAACACTTTGATGCTCTTTACTTGATTTCTACCTTCGTCGATTTCAGCATCACGAAGAGCTCGGGAATCGTTTTCGTCATCCCTTGCATTATAGTTCGTCACAAAGTTCCAGTAATTTGGTGATGGTGACTAGAGAACTCTGCCAATCACTATCTTATCTGGAAGATTAACTCCCACTTGATTCAAGCGATTGTAGTACCCAGACAATCTAAGTACTTGCTCACTAGTTGAGCAATTCTCCTCCATCTTTTAGGCGAAGTATTTGTCAAAGGTCTCATACCTTTTGACACAGGCATGAGTCTAAAATACCAATTTCATCTCATGGAACATCTCATATGTTCCGTGATGTTTCAAAAATGTTTCTGTCGTCCGGGTTCTAAGCCATAAAGCATGGTGCACAAAACTCTCAAGTAGTCATCATATTGAGCTAGCCAAACGTTCATAACGTCTGCATCTGCTCCTGCAATAGGTCTGTCATCTAGTGGTGCATCAAGGACATAATTCTTCTGTGCAGCAATGAGGATAAACCTCAGATCACGGACCAAGTCCGCATCATTGCTACTAACATCTTTCAACTTAGTTTTCTCTAGGAACATATAAAAAACATAGGGAAGCTATAACACGAGCTATTGATCTACAACATAATTTCCAAAATACTACCAGGACTAAGTTCATGATAAATTAAAGTTCAATTAATCATATTACTTTAAGAACTCCCACTTGGATAGACATCCCTCTAGTCATCTAAGCGATCACGTGATCCAAATCAACTAAACCATGTCCGATCATCACGTGAGATGGAGTAGTTTTCAATGGTGAACATCACTATGTTGATCATATCTACTATATGATTCACGTTCGACCTTTCGGTCTCCGTGTTCCGAGGCCATATCTGCTATATGCTAGGCTCGTCAAGTTTAACCTGAGTATTCCGCGTGTGCAACTCTTTTGCACACGTTGTATTTGAACATAGAGCCTATCACACCCGATCATCACATGGTGTCTCAGCATGAAGAACTTTCGCAACGGTGCATACTCAGGGAGAACACTTCTTGATAATTAGTGAGAGATCATCTTATAAAGCGATCGTCGAACTAAGCAAAATAAGATGTATAAAAGATAAACATCATATGCAATCAAAATATGTGACATGATATGGCCATCATCATCTTGTGCCTTTGATCTCCATCTCCAAAGCATCGTCATGATCTCAATCGTTACCGGCATGACACCATGATCTTCATCATCTTGATCTATATCAATGTGTCGTCACATGGCCGTCTCGCCAACTATTGCTCTTGCAACTATTGCTATCGCATAGCAATAAAGTAAAACAATTATTTGGCACTTGCATCTTATGCAACAAAGAGACAACCATAGGGCTTCTGCCAGTTGCCGATAACTTCAACAAAACATGATCATCTCATACAAGAACTTATATCTCATCACGTCTTGACCATATCACATCACAACATGCCCTGCAAAAACAAGTTAGACGTCCTCTACTTTGTTGTTGCAAATTTTACGTGGCTGCTACGGGCTGAGCAAGAACTGTTCTTACCTATGCATCAAAACCACAATGATATTTCATCAAGTTAGTGTTGTTTTAACCTTCGCAAGGACCGGGCATAGCCACACTCGGTTCAACTAAAGTTGGAGAAACTGACACCCGCCAGCCACCTGTGTGCAAAGCACGTCGGTAGAACCAGTTTCGCGTAAGCGTACGCATAATGTCGGTCCGGGCCGCTTCATCCAACAATACCGCCAAACCAAAGTATGACATGCTAGTAAGCAGTATGACTTGTATCGCCCACAACTCACTTGTGTTCTACTCGTGCATATAACATCAACGCATAAAACTGGCTCGGTTGCCACTGTTGGGGAACGTAGTAATTTCAAAAAAATTCCCTCCGCACACGCAAGATCATGGTGATGCATAGAAACGAGAGGGGAGAGTGTGTCCACCTACCCTCGTAGACCGAAAGCGGAAGCGTTAGCACAACACGGTTGATGTAGTCGTACATCTTCACGGCCCGACCGATCAAGCACCGAAACTATGACACCTCCGAGTTCTAGCACACGTTCAGCTCGATGACGATCCCCGGACTCCGATCCAGCAAAGTGTCGGGGAAGAGTTCTGTCAGCACGACGGCGTGGTGACGATCTTGATGTTCTACCGTTGCAGGGCTTTGCCTAAGCACTGCTACAGTATTATCGAGGTGGACTATGGTGGAGGGGGGCACCGCACATGGCTAAGAGATCCAAGGGATCAATTGTTGTTGTGTCTAGAGGTGCCCCCCTGCCCCCGTATATAAAGGAGCAAGGGGGGAGGGGGCGGCCGGCCTAGGAGGGGGCACGCCAAGGGGAGGCCTACTCCCACCGGGAGTAGGACTCCCTCCTTCCTTGTTGGAGTAGGAGAAGGGGGGAAAGAGGGGGAGAGGAGGAAGGAAAAGGGGGCCGCACCCCTGTCCAATTAGGACCAGAGGGGGCTGCGCGCCTCCTTCCTTTCGGCCTCTCTCCTCTATTCCCGTATGGCCCAATAAGGCCCATATACTCCCCGGCGAATTCCCGTAACTCTCCGGTACTCCGAAAAATACCCGAATCACTCGGAACCTTTCCGAACTCCGAATATATTCGTCCAATATATCGATCTTTACGTCTCCGCCATTTCGAGACTTCTCGTCATGTCCCCGTTCTCATCCGGGACTCTGAACTCCTTCGGTACATCAAAACTCATAAACTCATAATATAACTGTCATCGAAACCTTAAGCGTGCGGACCCTACGGGTTCGAGAACAATGTAGACATGACCGAAACATATTTACGGTCAATAACCAATAGCGGAACCTGGATGCTCGTATTGGCTCCCACATATTCTATGAAGATCTTTATCGGTCAAACCGCATAACAACATACATTGTTCCCTTTGTCATCAGTATGTTATTTGCCCGAGATTCGATCGTCGGTATCTCAATACCTAGTTCAATCTCGTTACCGGCAAGTCTCTTTACTCGTTCCGTAATACATCATCCCGCAACTAACTCATTAGTTGCAATGCTTGCAAGGCTTAAGTGATGTGTATTATCGAGAGGGCCCAGAGATACCTCTCCGACAATCGGAGTGACAAATCCTAATCTCGAAATACGCCAACCCAACATGTACCTTCGGAGACACCTGTAGAGCTCCTTTATAATCACCCAGTTACGTTGTGACGTTTGGTAGCACACAAAGTGTTCCTCCGGTAAACGGGAGTTGCATAATCTCATAGTTGTAGGAACATGTATAAGTTATGAAGAAAGCAATAGCAACATACTAAACGATCAAGTGCTAAGCTAACGGAATGGGTCATGTCAATCACATCATTCTACTAATGATGCGATCCCGTTAATCAAATGAGAACTCATGTCTATGGCTAGGAAACATAACCATCTTTGATTAATGAGCTAGTCTAGTAGAGGCATACTAGTGACAATATGTTTGTCTATGTATTCACACATGTATCATGTTTCCGGTTAATACAATTCTAGCATGAATAATAAACATTTATCATGATATAAGGAAATAAATAATAACTTTATTATTGCCTCTAGGGCATATTTCCTTCACTAGCCCTCTCCGGTGTCTATATAAACCGGAGGGTTTAGTCCGTTGGACAACAACAATCATAATCATAGGCTAGCTTCTAGGGTTTAGCCCCTACGATCTCGTGGTAGATCAACTCTTGTAATAGTCATATCATCAAGATCAATCAAGCAGGAAGTAGGGTATTACCTCCATCGAGAGGGCCCAAACCTGGGTAAACATCGTGTCCCCAGCCTCCTGTTACCATTGGCCTTAGACGCACAGTTTGGGACCCCCCTACCCGAGATCCGCTGGTTTTGACACCGACATTGGTGCTTTCATTGAGAGTTCCAATATGTCGTCGCGATAAGGCTCGATGGCCCCTTCAATCATCTTCAACGACGCAGTCCAAGAGGAGGTTTTCACTCCCTGACAGATCTTCGTATTCGGCGACTTCGCACTACGGGCCAATTCGCTTGGCCATCTGGAGCAGATCGACAGCTACGCCCCTGGCCACCAGGTCAGGTTTGGAAACCTAAACTACACAGCCGACATCCGTGGAGACTTGATTTTCAGCGGATTCGAGCCCATGTGAGGTGTGCTGGACAGTCCCGACGAGCATGACCTAGATCTGCCATCGGACATTACCCGGGTTATCGCGCCTGCGGCTGCTTCAGGAAACAATCCAGAGCACACTGTGCCATCCGAGGACGGGTGGATGGACCCCGCCATGGAGGTAGCACACTCATCGGCCTTGGAGCCGAACACTCCTCCCACCTTGTATGAGGTCGGTACCCTCGGACCTCGGACTCGTCTCCAGCTGCAGGATCCGAACCGCGTATGCCCGTGCCTATCGAATTCGATTGGGCACCGGTCATGGAGTTTACCTCTGCGAATATCTTTCAACACTCGCCCTTGAGCGACGTGCTAAACTCATTAAGGTCTCTCTCTTTGTCAGGAGACTCTTGGCCGAACTATGTCCGGCTCGAGTGGGAAGCAGGCAACGAAGAAATTCAGCACCCACCCACCACCCACTTAATTGCCACTGTCGATGACTTAATCGACGTGCTCGACTTCGACTCCGAAGACATCGACGGTATGGACGACGATGCAGGAGATGAACAGGAACCACCGCCTATCGGGCGCTGGACAGCCACCTCATCATACAACATATATATGGTGGACACCCCCAAAGAAGGCGATGGCGATGAGGCGACGGAGGATAAACCCCCGGAGAAGCAATCTAGGCACCGGCGTCATAGACGCCGCTCCAAGCTCTGCCATGGAAAAAATAATGATACCGGCACAATAGATGACAATAGCCCGGATGGTGCCAAAGACGAGAACAATCCTATCGAGCCAGGCTTCGAGCAGGCCAAGCAGGAAGATGGGCAAACTAGCCCTAAGGAACAGGCAACAGGTGGGGAATCAGAGGATGATAATTACATGCCTCTCTCCGAAGACGAGATGAGCCTTGGCAACGACAAATTCATCATGCCTTAGGATCTCGTCGAGCAGGAGCGCTTCAAGCGCCGGCTTATGGCCAGTACAAAAAGCCTAAAGAAAAAGCAGCAACAACTTCAAGCTGATCAAGATCTGCTAACTGATAGATGGACCGAGGTGCTGGCTGCCGAGGAATACAGACTCGAGCGCCCTACAAAAAGTTACCCAAAGTGCAGGTTGCTACCTCAACTCGAGGAGGAGGCGTTAAAGCCCACATTAGCAGCGCATGATGCGGCTGACCGGCCACCCCGTGGCCGATACAAAGCGGCGTACAAGCCCGAAGTCCAGACCGCACCCCGTCACCAAACAAGCAAAAACACGCAGGCCGGGGGCTACACGAAGGACCTGCGAGATGTATTGGAAAACAAAGCAGGACGGTCAAGATCGATCTACGGATCATGGGGGCGCGCCACAATACGCGACAATGACCGTCACGCCGGACACACTAAACAAAAGTCCGGCCGGGCCGAATACAACAGACCAGACTCATTCAAACTGCGTCGTGATGTAGCCTGGCATAGAGGCGCCGCACACCCCCTATGCTTCACTGACGAAGTAATGGATCATGAATTCCCAGAAGGGTTTAAACCCGTAAACATTGAATCATATGATGGTACTACAGACCCTGCGGTATGGATAGAAGATTTCTTCCTACACATTCATATGGCCCGCGGAGACAATCTACACGCTATCAAGTACCTCCCGCTAAAACTCAGGGACCAGCTCGGCATTGGCTGAATAGCTTGCCGGCAAACTCCATCGGGAGTTGGGAGAACCTGGCAGACGCATTCCTTGACAACTTTCAGGGCACTTATGTGTGACCACAGGATGCTGATGACCTAAGTCACATAACACAACATCCCGGAGAGTCAGCCAGGAAATTTTGGACACGGTTCCTGACTAAAAAGAACCAAATTGTCGATTGTCTGGATGCCGAAGCCCTAGCGGCCTTTAAGCATAACATCCGTGACGAGTGGCTTGCCCGACATCTTGGCCAGGAAAAGCCAAAATCCATGGCAGCCCTCACAACACTCATGACCCGCTTCTGTGCGGGCGAGGATAGCTGGTTGGCTCGTAGCAACAACATAGCAAGCAACCCTGGCACATCAAAAGCCAGGGATAGCAACGACAAACCATGGCGCAACAAATATAAGCGTCGCAAAAACGGCAATAACGCCAAAGACACGGCAGTCAATGCCGGATTCAGTGGCTCCAAGTTCGGTCAGCAGAAAAAGCCATTCAATAAAAACAATTCAGGCCCGTCCAGTTTGGATCGCATACTCGACCATCCATGCTAAATCCACGGCACCCCAGGAACACCCGCCAATCATACCAACAGAGAATGCTGGGTCTTCAGACAAGCGAGCAGGTCAAGTGCGAAAACAAGGGGAAGGGGTCTCAAAGCGACGACGATGACGAGGAGCCCCGATCATCGAAAACGGGAGAACAGAAGTAATTCCCTCCCCAGGTGAAAACGGTGAATATGATACATGCAACCTATATCCCCAAGCAGGAGCGTGAACCAAGGGACGCCCATGCAATAAAGCCAGTCACCCAAAAACTCAACCTGTGGTCCTCTTGTCCGATCACCTTCGATTGAAGGGACCATCCTACCAGTATCCGTCATGGAGATTCAACCACATTGGTCTTCGACCCCATCATCAATGGATTCCACCTCACACAAGTCCTCATGGATGGTGGCAGCAGCCTGAACCTGCTCTACCAGGATACAATGCGCAAAATAGGTATCAATCCCTCGAGGATCAAACCCACAAAAACCACCTTCAAAGGTGTCATACCAGGTGTAGAGGCCTGCTGTACGGGCTCAATCACACTGGAAGTGATCTTCGGATCTCCGGACAATCACCATACCGAAGAGTTACTCTTCGGCATCGTCCCCTTTTGCAGTAACTATCAGGAATTGCTTGGATAAACTGCATTCGCTCGGTTCAATGCAGTGCCACATTATGCCTACCAAAAACTAAAGATGCCCGGTCCACGCGGCGTCATCACGGTCAATACAGGGCCAAACTCTCCCTCACCGCTTTAACAACAAGAGCAACGAATGACACCTCCCAATCGAACCTTAAGTCGACTGCTAAGCTCACTGACTCTGTAGAAGAAGTCCGAGCCACTGTGCGGCCGAACAGACTGGCCCGTCCGGAGCTTAACTAAAAGTACTTCGGCAAAACTTAAAAGACAAGCCACATACTGCGGCTAAACCACCCTGTGGCGAAAAGACATTTCTTGCATTTTTCTTGCAGGTTCACCTTTGTGTAGGCCGGGGTCGGTGTCAAAACCGGCGGATCTCGGGTAGGGGGTCCTGAACTGTGCGTCTAGGCGGATGGTAACATGAGACAAGGGACACGATGTTTTACCCAGGTTCGGGCCCTCTCGATGGAGGTAAAACCCTACTCCTGCTTGATTAATATTGATGATATGGGTAGTACAAGAGTAGATCTACCACGAGATCAGAGAGGCTAAACCCTACAAGCTAGCCTATGGTATGATTGTTGTTCGTCTTACGGACTAAAACCCTCCAGTTTATATAGACACCGGAGAGGGCTAGGGTTACACAGAGTCGGTTACAATGGGAGGAGATCTACATATTCGTATCGCCAAGCTTGCCTTCCACGCCAAGGAAAGTCTCATCCGGACACGGGACGAAGTCTTCAATCTTGTATCTTCATAGTCCAGGAGTCTGGCCAAAGGTTATAGTTCGGCTATTCGAACACGCCCTAATCCGGGACTCCCTTAGTAGCCCCCAAACCAGGCTTCAATGACGATGAGTCCGACGCGCAAATTTGTCTTCGGCATTGCAAGGTGGGTTCTTCTCCAAACTCCATATACCTGTTGAATAGTGTCCGGCTTCTGGTGAATGTTGCGCTCCTTGGCTTCTGTGCCCAATAATGGCCATCTTCCACGTGTCAAACGAATGTGAAAAGCCAGGGTGTTTTTTCATTTACCCCCATAGCTGCGCTAATGAGCTGCCTATAAAAGAGACGGGGATTTAGATCCGAATCACACCATCTTCCCTTCGCGAGCATTCATCGGAGCGCATTCGACAGAGATCCATTCCATCATGGTCGGTCGATGCAGCTCCTCCTCTCGCCCCCTAGTCCTCAGCCTGGAGATTAGGAGAGATGCTCCGTCCCGCACAGTGAGCTAGTGGCGCTCCAAGCCAAGGGGTTACTCCCCCCGGCCTACATGGTCCCGGTTCGAGCTGGGCTCGCCACCTATAATGGTGGAAAGCAGGCGAAGAGCGTCCCCAATCCCTCCAAAGGAGAGCGGGTATGCCTTGTCCCTTATTTGATAAGAAGGCTCGGATTTCCAATTCACCCGTTTCTCCGGGGGATCCTAGAGTTCTACGGCCTCCAGTTGCACAGCCTTACGCCTGCCTCCATATTGCATATTGCGGGCTTCTTTGCCCTTTGCGAGCTATTTTTGGGCATCGAGGCTCATTTCGCACTATGGAAGAAGCTGTTCTGCCTTGTGCCCCGTTCTCAGGAGGGGTCGATATATCAAGTGGGCGGAGCCGAACTATGGCGCATCCCCGGGACCGGATATCTATCCGGAACCCTAAAGAAGGCGTCCGAAGACTGGCCTTCAGAATGGTTTTATATAGAAGACGTCCCCCTGCCGGACCCTGTATGGATCGGCCTCCCTGAGTTCGATAATGCTCCTTTGAAGAAGCGCCTAAGCTGGCGTCCATGGAGCCCTCAGAAGGAAAATGACAGGGACGTCATTTACCTGATGAGCCGGATAAGGTTGTTAGTGAAGGAAATATGCCCTAGAGGCAATAATAAAGTTATTATTTATTTCCTTATTTCATCATAAATGTTTATTATTCATGCTAGAATTGTATTAACCGAAAACATGATACATGTGTGAATACATAGACAAACATATAGTCACTAGTATGCCTCTACTTGACTAGCTCATTAATCAAAGATGGTTATGTTTCCTAACCATAGACATGTGTTGTCATTTGATTAATGGGATAACATCATTAGGAGAATGATGTGATTGACATGACCCATTCCGTTAGCCTAGCACTTGATCGTTTAGTATGTTGCTATTGCTTTCTTCATGACTTATACATGTTCCTATAACTATGAGATTATGCAACTCCCGTTTACCGGAGGAACACTTTGGGTGCTACCAAACGTCACAACGTAGCTGGGTGATTATAAAGGAGTACTACAGGTGTCTCCAAAGGTACATGTTGGGTTGGCATATTTCGAGATTAGGTTTTGTCACTCCGATTGTCGGAGAGGTATCTCTGGGCCCTCTCGGTAATGCACATCATTATAAGCCTTGCAAGCAATGTGACCAAATGAGTTGGTTACGGGATGATGCATTACGGAACGAGTAAAGAGACTTGCCGGTAGCGAGATTGAACTAGGTATTGGATACCGACGATCAAATCTCGGGCAAGTAACATACCGATGACAAAGGGAACAACGTATGTTGTTATGCGGTTTGACTGATAAAGATCTTCGTAGAATATGTAGGAACCAATATGGGCATCCAGGTTCCGCTATTGGTTATTGACCGAGAATAGTTCTAGGTCATGTCTACATAGTTCTCGAACCTGTAGGGTCCGCACGCTTAACGTTACGATGACAGTTTTATTATGAGTTTATAAGTTTTGATGTACCGAAGTTTGTTCGGAGTCCCGGATGTGATCACGGACATAACGAGGAGTCTCGAAATGGTCGAGACATAAAGATCGATATATTGGAAGCCCATATTTGGACATCGGAATCGTTCCGGGTGAAATCGGCATTTTACCGGAGTACCGGGAGGTTACCGGAACCCCCGGGGGGTTATTGGGCCGACATGGGTCTCGAGGGAGAAGAGGGAAGGAGGCAGGAGGGGGCCGCACGCCCCTCCCCTTCCTAGTCCGAATAGGACAAGGGAAGGGGGGCGGCGCCCCCCCTTTCCTTCCCCTCTTCCTCCTCTTTCCCCCCCTTCTCCTATTCCTTGGCGCGCCTTGGCGCGCCCTCCTTGGCCGACCGCCTCCTCCCCCTGGCTCCTTTATATACGGGGGCGGGGGGCACCCCATAGACACACAAGTTGATCTACCGATCGTTCCTTAGCCGTGTGCGGTGCCCCCTTCCACCATATTCCACCTCGGTCATATCGTCGCGGAGTTTAGGCGAAGCCCTGCGCCGGTAGAGCATCATCATCGTCAGCACGCCGTCGTGCTGACGGAACTCATCCCCGAAGCTTTGCCGGATCGGAGCCCGGGGATCGTCATCGAGCTGAACGTGTGCTGAACTCGGAGGTGCCATACGTTCGGTACTTGGATCGGTCGGATCGTGAAGACGTACGACTACATCAACCGCATTTTCATAATGCTTCTGCTTATGGTCTATGAGGGTACTGGACAACACTCTCCCCTCTCATTGCTATGCCATCACCATGATCTTGCGTGTATGTAGGAAATTTTTTGAAATTACTACGTTCCCCAACAGTGGCATCCGAGCCTAGGTTTTATGCGTTGATGTTATATGCATGAGTAGAACACAAGTGAGTTGTGGGCGATACAAGTCATACTGCTTACTAGCATGTCATACTTTGGTTCGGCGGTATTGTGAGATGAAGCGGCCCGGACCGACATTACGCGTACGCTTACGCGAGACTGGTTTCACCGTTATGAGCACTTGTGCTTAAAGGTGGCTGGCGGGTGTCTATCTCTCTCACTTTAGTTGAACCGAGTGTGGCTATGCCCGGTCCTTGCGAAGGTTAAAACAACACTAACTTGACGAACTATCATTGTGGTTTTGATGCGTAGGTAAGAACGGTTCTTGCTAAGCTCGTAGCAGCCACGTAAAACTTGCAACAACAAAGTAGAGGACGTCTAACTTGTTTTTGCAGGGCATGTTGTGATGTGATATGGTCAAGACGTGATGAGATGTAAGTTGTTGTATGAGATGATCATGTTTTGTCGGCAACTGGCAGAAGCCCTATGGTTGTCTCTTTGTTGCATAAGATGCAAGTGCCAAATAATTGCTTTACTTTATCGCTATGCGATAGCAATAGTTGCAAGAGCAATGGTTGGCGAGACGACCATGTGACGACACATTGATATAGATCAAGATGATGAAGATCATGGTGTCGTGCCGGTAACGATAGAGATCATGACAGTACTTTGGAGATGGAGATCAAAGGCGCAAGATGATCATGGCCATATCATGTCACATATTTTGATTGCATATGATGTTTATCTGTTATACATCTTATTCTATTTTGTTTGACGGTAGCATTATAAGATGATTTCTCACTAATTATCAAGAAGTGTTCTCCCTGAGTATGCACCGTTGCGAAAGTTCTTCGTGCTGAGACACCACGTGATGATCGGGTGTGATAGGCTCTACGTTCAAATACAACGGGTGCAAAACAGTTGCACACGCGGAATACTTAGGTTAAACTTGACGAGCCTAGCATATACAGATATGGCCTCGGAACACGGAGACCGAAAGGTCGAGCGTGAATCATATAGTAGATATGATCAACATAGTGATGTTCACCGTTGAAACTACTCCATCTCACGTGATGATCGGACATGGTGTAGTTGATATGGATCACGTAATCACTTAGAGGATTAGAGGGATGTCTGTCTAAGTGGGAGTTCTTAAGTAATATGATTAACTGAACTTAAATTTATCATGAACTTAGTCGTGATAGTATTTTGCAAATTATATTATAGATCAATAGCTCGCGTTGTTGCTTTCATATGTTTATTTTGATATGTTCCTAGAGAAAACTATGTTGAAAGATATTAGTAGCAATGATGCGGATTGGATCCGTGATCTGAGGTTTATCCTCATTACTGCAAAGAAGAATTATGTCCTTCATGCACCGCTAGGTGACGGACCTATTGCAGGAGCAGATGCAGACGTTATGAACGTTTGGCTAGCTCAATATGATGACTACTTGATAGTTTAGTGCACCATGCTTAATGGCTTAGAATCGGTACTTCAAAGACGTTTTGAACGTCATGGACCATGTGAGATGTTCCAGGAGTTAAAGTTAATATTTCAAGCAAATACCCGAGTTGAGAGATATGAAGTCTCCAACAAGTTCTATAGCTAAAAGATGGAGGAGAATCGCTCAACTAGTGAGCATGTGCTCAGATTGTCTGGGTACTACAATCGCTTGAATCAAGTGGGAGTTAATCTTCCAGATAAGATAGTGATTGACAGAATTTTCTAGTCACCACCACCAAGTTAGTAGAACTTCATGATGAACTATAATGCAAGGGATGACGAAAACGATTCCCGAGCTCTTCGTGATGCTGAAATCGATGAAGGTAGAAATCAAGAAAGAGCATCAAGTGTTGATGATTGACAAGACCACTAGTTTCAAGAAAAGGGCAAAGGGAAAGAAAGGGAACTTCAAGCAGAATGGCAAGCAAGTTGTCAATCCCGCGAAGAAGCCCAAAGCTGGACCAAAGCCTGAAACTGAGTGATTATACTGCAAAGGAAATGGTCACTAGAAGCGGAAATGCCTTGAATATTTGGTGGATAAGAAGGATGGCAAAGTGAACAAGGGTATATTTGATATACATGTTATTGATGTGTACTTTACTAGTGTTTATAGCAACCCCTTGGTATTTGATACTGGTTCAGTTGCTAAGAGTAGTAACTCAAAATAGGAGTTGCAGAATAAACAGAAACTAGTTGTGGGTGAGGTGACAATGTGTGTTGGAAGTAGTTCCAAGATTGATATGATCATCATCGCACACTCCCTATACTTTCGAGATTAGTGTTGAACCTAAATAAGTGTTATTTGGTGTTTGCGCTGAGCATGAATGTGATTTGATCATGTTTATTGCAATACGGTTATTCATTTAAAGTCAGAGAATAATTGTTGTTCTGTTTACATGAATAAAACCTTCAATGGTCATACACCCAATGAAAATAGTTTGTTGGATCTCAATCGTAGTGATACACATATTAATAATGTTGAAGCCAAAAGATGCAAAGTTAATAATGATAGTGCAACTTATTTGTGGCACTGCCGTTTGGGTCATATCGGTGTAAAGCGCATGAAGAAACTCCATAAAGATGGATTTTCGGAATCACTTGGTTATGAATCATTTGATGCTTGCGAACCGTGCCTATTGGGCAAGATGACTAAAACTCCGTTCACCGGAACAATGGAACGAGCTACTGCCTTATTGGCAATAATACATACCGATGTATGCAATCCAATGAGTGTTGATGCTCGTGGCAAGTATCGTTATTTTTTGACCTTCACAGATGATTTGAGCAGATATGGGTATATCTACTTGATGAAACATAAGTCTGAAATAGTTGAAAGGTTCAAAGAATTTTAGAGTGAAGTGGAAAAATCATCGTAACAAGAAAATAAAGTTACTGTGATCTGATCGCGGAGATGAATATTTGAGTTACGAGTTTGGTCTTCAATTAAAACAATGTGGAATAGTTTCACAGCTCACGCCACCTGGAACACCACAACGTTATGGTGTGTCCGAACGTCGTAACCGCACTTTATTGGATATGGTGCGATCTATGATGTCTCTTACTGATTTACCACTATTGTTTTGGGGTTATGCATTAGAGACAGCTGCATTCACGTTAAAAGGGCATCATCTAAATCCGTTGAGACGACACCGTATGAACTATGGTTTAGCAGTAAACCTAAGCTGTCGTTTCTTAAAGTTTGGAGTTGCGATGCTTATATGAAAAAGGTTTTCAACCTGATAAGCTCAAACCCAAATCGGAGAAGTGCGTCTTCATAGAGTACCCAAAGGAAACTGTTGGGTACCCCTTCTATCATAGATCCGAAGGCAAAACATTCCTTGCTAAGAATGGATCCTTTCTAGAGAAGGAGTTTCTCTCGAAAGAAGTGAGTGGGTGGAAAGTAGAACTTGATGAGGTAATTGTACCTTCTCCCAAATTGGAAAGTTGTTCATCACAGAAGTCAGTTCCAGTGATTCCTACACCAATTAGTGAGGAAGCTAATGATGATGATCATGAAACTTCAAATCAAGTTACTACAGAACCTCGTAGGTATTCCAGAGTACGGTCCGCACCAGAGTGGTACGGTAATCCTATTCTGGAAGTCATGTTGCTAGACCATGATGAACCTACGAACTATGAGGAAGCGATGATGAGCCCAGATTCCGCAAAATGGCTTGAGGCCATGAAATCTGAGATGGGATCCATGTATGAGAACAAAGTGTGGACTTTGGCGGAGTTGCCCGATGATCGGCAAGCCATATTGTATAAATGGATCTTCAAGAGGAAGATAGATGCTGATAGTAGTGTTACTATCTACAAAGCTCGACTTGTCGCAAAAGGTTTTTGACAAGTTCAAGGTGTTGAATACGATGAGATTTTCTCACTCGTATCGAAGCTTAAGTTTGTCTGAATCATGTTAGCAATTGCCACATTTTCTGAAATCTGGCAAATGGGTGTCAAAACTGCATTCCTTAATGGATTTATTAAAGAAGAGTTGTATATGATGCAACCAGAAACTTTTTGTCAATCCTAAAGATGCTAACAAAGTGTGCAAGCTCCAGCGATCCATCTATGGACTGGTGCAAGCATCTCGGAGTTGGAATATACGCTTTGATGAGTTGATCAAAGCATATGGTTTTATACAGACTTTTGAAGAAGCCTGTATTTACAAGAAAGTGAATGGGAGCTCTGTAGCATTTCTAATATTATATGTGGATGACATATTGTTAATTGGAAATGATATGGAAATTCTGGATAGCATGAAAGGATACTTGAATAAGAGTTTTTCAAAGCAAGACCTCGATGAAGCTGCTTACACATTGAGCATCAAGATCTATATAGATAGATCAAGACGCTTGGTAAGATTTTTCAATGAGTACATACCTTGATAAATTTTTGAAATAGTTCAAAATGGAACAGTCAAAGAAGGAGTTCTTGCCTGTGTTACAAGGTGTGAAGTTGAGTAAGACTCAAGACCCGACCATTGCAGAAAATAGAAAGAGAATGAAAAGTCATTCCCTATGCCTCAGTCATAGGTTCTATAAAGTATGCTATGCTATGAACCAGACCTATTGTATACCTTGCTCTGTGTTTAGGAATACAATTTTGATCTAATAAGTAGATCACTGTACATGGGTCAAGAATATCCTTAGTGAGGACTAAGGAGATGTTTCTCGATTATGGAGGTGATAAAAGAGCCCGTCGTTAAAGTTACAACGATGCAAGCTTTTACACCAATCCAGATGACTCTAAGTCTCAATCTGGATACATATTGAAAGTGGGAGCAATTAGCTAGAGTAGCTCCGTGCAGAGCATTGTGGACATAGAATATTTGCGAAATACATACGGCTTTGAATATGACAGACCCGTTGACTAAGCTTCTCTCACGAGCAAAACATGATCATACCTTAGTACTCTTTTGGGTGTTAATCACATAGCGATGTGAACTAGATTATTGACTCTAGTAAACCCTTTGGGTGTTGATCACATGATGATGTGAACTATGGGTATTAATCACATGCAGATGTGAATATTGGTGTTAAATCACATAGCGATGTGAACTAGATTATTGACTCTAGTGCAAGTGGGAGACTGAAGGAAATATGCCCTAGAGGCAATAATAAAGTTATTATTTATTTCCTTATTTCATGATAAATGTTTATTATTCATGCTAGAATTGTATTAACCGGAAACATGATACATGTGTGAATACATAGGCAAACATATAGTCACTAGTATGCCTCTACTTGACTAGCTCATTAATCAAAGATGGTTATGTTTCCTAACCATAGACATGTGTTGTCATTTGATTAATGGGATCACATCATTAGGAGAATGATGTGATTGACATGACCCATTCCGTTAGCCTAGCACTTGATCGTTTAGTATGTTGCTATTGCTTTCTTCATGACTTATACATGTTCCTATAACTATGAGATTATGCAACTCCCGTTTACCGAAGGAACACTTTGGGTGCTACCAAACGTCACAACGTAACTGGGTGATTATAAAGGAGTACTACAGGTGTCTCCAAAGGTACATGTTGGGTTGGCGTATTTCGAGATTAGGTTTTGTCACTCCGATTGTCGGAGAGGTATCTCTGGGCCCTCTCGATAATGCACATCATTATAAGCCTTGCAAGCAATGTGACCAAATGAGTTGGTTACGGGATGATGCATTATGGAACAAGTAAAGAGACTTGCCGGTAACGAGATTGAACTAGGTATTGGATACCGACGATCAAATCTCGGGCAAGTAACATACCGATGACAAAGGGAACAACGTATGTTGTTATGCGGTTTGACCAATAAAGATCTTCGTAGAATATGTAGGAACCAATATGGGCATCCAGGTTCCGCTATTGGTTATTGACCGAGAATAGTTCTAGGTCATGTCTACATAGTTCTCGAACCCGTAGGGTCCGCACGCTTAACGTTACGATGACAGTTTTATTATGAGTTTATAAGTTTTGATGTACCGAAGTTTGTTCGGAGTCCCGGATGTGATCACGGACGTAACGAGGAGTCTCGAAATGGTCGAGGCATAAAGATCGATATATTGGAAGCCCATATTTGGACATCGGAATCGTTCCGGGTGAAATCGGCATTTTACCGGAGTACCGAGAGGTTACCGGAACTCCCCGGGGGGTTATTGGGCCTACATGGGCCTCAAGGGAGAAGAGGGAAGGAGGCAGGAGGGGGCCACACGCCCCTCCCCTTCCTAGTCCGAATAGGACAAGGGAAGGGGGGCGGCGCCCCCCCTTTCCTTTCCCTCTTCCTCCTCTTTCCCCCCTTCTCCTATTCCAACTAGGAAAGAAGGGAGTCCTACTCCCGGTGGGAGTAGGACTCCCCCCTTGGCGTGCCCTCCTTGGCCGGCCGCCTCCTCCCCCCTGGCTCCTTTATATACGGGGGCGGGGGGCACCCCATAGACACACAAGTTGATCTACAGATCGTTCCTTAGCCGTGTGCGGTGCCCCTTCCACCATATTCCACCTCGGTCATATCATCGCGGAGTTTAGGCGAAGCCCTGCACTGGTAGAGCATCATCATCGTCACCACGCCATCGTGCTGACGGAACTCATCCCTGAAGCTTTGCTGGATTGGAGCCCGGGGATCGTCATCGAGCTGAACGTGTGCTGAACTCGGAGGTGCCGTACGTTCGGTACTTGGATCGGTCGGATCGTGAAGACGTACGACTACATCAACCGCGTTGTCATAACGCTTCCGCTTATGGTCTACGAGGGTACGTGGACAACACTCTCCCCTCTTGTTGCTATGCCATCACCATGATCTTGCGTGTACGTAGGAATTTTTTTGAAATTACTACGTTCCCCAACAGTTAGCTCATTCCGGACTGACCATGATCGAGGTCATGGCCACATGCATTATGCGGGGGTGCAGCCGCTTCAGTATAGAGGCCACCCCATGTGGGATTTCAACGGGGAGGACGACGCCACCCGGTGCGGCCGTAAGGGGCCGGAATCAGCCGCCGCTCTAATAAAGATCTTGTCCGCTTTGTACAAGGGAGAAGAGGAGGAATTCCTCCGCGTCAACCCACGGGGCGGATTTTCTATGTACAATCCTCCAAGCTAGGTAAGCGAATACTTTCACTTGCCCATCCGTTTCATATTCCCACAGTTAAGTATTTAGTCTAGCAATTTCAACACACGAGCTACGCCAGGCTATAAAGGAGATAAACAGCCCTCCTCCACAACCCGAGGACCCAGAACGGTCCTTCGATCCGGACTCCCAAGAGGACCCGGACTTATGTGTGGAGCTGATCGATGGGGTGTTTCATCAATTGAGCAAGGACAACACCTTAGTGGCCATTACGGCTAACTATCCCGGACTACTTCCAGCCTCACAAGTAACCGAGACCGAAGTCCCAGTACTTTTAAGACGATCCACCCGTGCTTATTTTTGATCACTGTATACCAACGACATTTTTGCAGGGGAAGTCCTTGAGGCGGAGGGCCGAGCCTGCGGTGGCTAGCCAACAAGGGGCATCAAGGCCCAACAGGCTGAAAAGAAGTGCGGTCCGGACTAAGACGCCGGCGCAACAGTATGGCGTGCCATTTTATTCCTAGGTTTTATTCCCTCGAGGCATACTAATGCTCGTGCTCTCTTCAGGAAAAAGAGCGCTCGCCGGACTATATCCGGAGAGGTTGCCAATCGCGCCTCCACCAGCCAGGCTCCAAGGCCGGGTCCGGAAGCAGAGGCGAGCATGAGGCGCGCACCGGACGCTCCTCCGACAGAGGATGCGGATGGGCTGTCTGCCACCAATTCTGAGGTGGAGAGTGCCCTAAACCACAGGCGTCGCCGAATAGTTCTTCGTGACACTTGTTTCTCCCAAGAGGCGTTAGATGCCTTCAATACGGGAGATGCGTACCTCCGTGCTGCTCAAAATGGTCTAGTCAGAGCCACAGAACAGTATGTAAAAGGCATATGGGTGAGAAAATTTGATGGTTATATATGTCAGTAGCCCCCGAGACTTGAAACAGTTAGAATAACTGATTTAAGGATCATTTGTTATGCAGGATCTTACAGAAAAGAATACCCAACTGTCCCAGGAGCTGGAAGAGTGCAAAGCCCAACTTAAGGCCGCACTAGCCGCGGCAGGGGAGGCCAAGGAGACCCCCTCTGGTAATATGTGCTTTTTGAAAATTGCGGCATGCATGAAAATCTGACAATAACATTGCAGATGGCACCGGAGTGGATCCGGACAAACAACAACTGTTGCGCCGGTTAAAGGCCGGTGAGAGCGTGCTTACAAGGGTGAGGCAAGAGAAAAATAAGCTCCAAGATGCCAACACCCAGCTGGGCGAGGAACTAAAGGATGTTCGTGCTCAGCTGTCGGACTCCGTGAAGGAGAATTGGCGGCTTCGACGCGGCATTTTTAGTAAGTGCTTGAACGAACTTTGAGAAAAGAGTTCGGCGAGGAAGTCGATTGACAGAGTTATGTCTGTAGGTATGCAGACAGGTCGACCTGCGGAGGAAATGCCCGGATCTACGGGTGACCTTCTTCCCGAGCTCTCACAACTGCACGAACGAGTTCGGCAGGTGCTGCAAGGCGTCGCCCAGGCCTTGTGGCCATCCATCTCCATGCCCAAAGGCCTTGGAGAGCTTGCAGAGAAGCTGAAGGGAGCACGTCAGTGCTTCCAATTATGGAAGATATCGGCCTGCCGTCAAGGCTCCAGGGAGGCCTGGGCCATGGTGAAGACACGGTGCACGAAGTCTGACCCAAACCACATGACCGAGGTCGGACCGGTAGGGCCCGATGGGAAGGAGATCCCTATGAGCTTAGTGTACGACCAGGTAGAGCTGGCCGCCAAATATTCCCAACAGGACTGTAAACTAGACAGCTTGTTGGATGGTATTGAAGAGGAATATACCCAGTCAAATTGACTATGTAATTTAAGATGACATGTAAAATGCCTTCTAGCCGGATTGTAGATCGTTTGTCATGGCGGACCTTTTCGCTTCAACCTCGGGACCCGATAGTCTGGAGTGTGTCCGAATACCCTCTCGGTTATGTAAGAACCGGGGCATGCGTGGAGACCAGGCGTAGGGGTCATTAGTGCTTGAACAGACAAGTGCCAACTAGTTATGTTATATTACATGGTTAGTAAGAAACATCTTCCAGGGAGAATAGTTCCGTTAGGGGTTCCTTTCCCTGGGAGGCATGCCCTAAAGTGCATGTCCGGACTGCGAAAAAAGCAGAAAAACATCTGGGGGCGGATAAATAAACGAATGAGAAATCATCTTTTAGTTCACTGACCGAATATTCCCTTAAGAACGCTAGCTTTCGGCTTCACCCAGTCTGAGGTACACATCCGGCTGACCCGGCAGTAACAATCGCAGAGGTGCTCCCTTTACCGCCTAGCCAAACAATCGGGAACGTAGGGGTAAGCACAGGAGCCAGACAACCCAGCTTGGCCAAAACTTAAGTCATATCGATGCATATAATGGTGAATAAAAGGTACATGCGGAAGTGTGACACATGTGTTAGGCATGAGGCCCGTATAAACAAGCTTCTGTTAAAGAAGCCCCCAGGTATAATGAGCGCGGATAGCGCGTCAATTGTTTGCGAACAAGGCGCAAACGAGCCCTCAAAGGCTGTAAGAGAAAAGGAGGGAGAAGGAGGGAAATATAAGACAACTAATATGTAAAAAATAGATAGAGGAAGGAGACGAACATAGAGTCCGGCGCTAGGCGTAGAATCTTCGTAGACGGGCTGCGTTCCATGGGTTTGGCTCCAGTCGGTTATCCGATGCATCTCGCAGATGGTACACTCCACCAGTCAGGACTTGGTCAATTATGAAGGGACCTTCCCATTTGGGCTTTAGTTTGTCCTTTTTCTTGTCCGGCAGGCATAGAACTAATTCGCCAACATTGTAAGTTTTGGCCCGTACTTCTCTGCTTTGATATCTTCGAGCTTGCTGTTGATAGAATGCGGAACAGGCTTTTGCCACGTCGCGCTCCTCCTCCAAGGCATCCAAACTGTCCTGCCGATTGAGTTCGGCTTCTCTTTCTTCGTACATGCGCACGCGAGGTGAGTCATGAATTATGTCGCAGGGCAGAACTGCCTCTGCGCCGTATACCATAAAGAATGGTGTGAATCCGGTAGTGCGATTCGGCGTGGTCCGCAGCCCCTAGAGTACGGAGTCGATCTCCTCTACCTAGTGCGTATTAGATTCCTTGAGGGATCGCACTAACCTGGGTTTGATGCCGCTCATGATTAGACCATTTGCTCGCTCGACCTGACCGTTAGTTTGTGGGTGATAGACTGAAGCATAGTCGAGCTTGATGCCCATGTTTTTGCACCAGAGTTTGACCTCGTCGGTCATAAAGTTCGTGCCGTTATCAGTGATGATGTTGTGGGGGACGCTGTAACGGTGTACGACCCCTGATATGAAGTCTATCACTGGTCCGGATTCGGCCGTCTTAACAGGCTTGGCCTCTATCCATTTGGTGAATTTGTCCACCATGACCAGTAAGTATTTTTGCTTGTGGGTTCCTCCTTTAAGGGGTCCAACCATGTCAAGCCCCCAGACTGCAAAGGGCAAGGTGATGGGTATAGTTTGGAGGGCGGTGGGTGGCATATGGCTTTGGTTAGCAAAGAGTTGGAAACCGACGCATCGTTGGACTAAGTCCTGAGCATCTGCCCGGGCCGTCGGCCAATAAAATCCTGTACGGAAGGCCTTGCTTACAAGGGCCCGGGCTGCGGCGTGGTGCCCGTCGAGTCCGGCATGAATATCAGCCAGGAGATTTCACCCTTCATCTTCGGAGATACACCTTTGAAGGACTCCGGTGGTGCTTTTCTTATAAAGCTCTCCCTCGTGGACTTTATAGGCTTTAGATCGCCGCACTATGCATCGTGCCTCGCTTTGGTCCTCTGGAAGTTCCTGCCTGGTCAGGTAGGCTAGGAATGGTTTTGTCCACGGGGCAATGATTGCCATTATTTCGTGGGCTGAGGATGTTACTTCGTTGGCCGAGCCTCCCGCTGTGTCAAAATGTTCGGTGTCGGGCAGTGCGCTTGGATCCGGGCTGTTATTTCCGGATTCCCCTTCCCATGATATGAATGGCTTGAATAGCCTTTCCAAGAAAATGTTGGGGGGGGGATTGCATCACGCTTTGCACCGATGCGTGCCAAGACATCTACTGCCTGATTGTTTTCCCGGGCTATATGGTGAAATTCGAGCCCTTCGAACCGAGCTGCCATTTTTAGGACGGCGTTGCGATAAGCTGCCATTTTCGGATCCTTGGCATCAAAGTCTCCATTTATTTGGGATATCGCGAGGTTCGAATCCCCACGCACCTCTAGGCGTTGAATGCCCATGGAGACTGCCATCCGGAGACCGTGTAGAAGGGCCTCGTATTCGGCTATGTTATTGGAGTCTGTATACATTATCTGGAGTACGTATTGAACTGTATCTCCTGTTGGGGACGTCAAAACGACGCTAGCCCCCAGACCATCTAACATTTTGGAACCATCTAAGTGCATCACCCAATTGGAATATGTGCCGTACTCTTTAGGGAGTTCGGCTTCAGTCCATTCGGCGACGAAGTCGGCCAAAACTTGCGACTTGATAGCTCGACGTGGCTTGTAGGTTATGTCGAACGGGAGGAGCTCAATGGCCCATTTGGCAATCCGGCCCGTCGCGTCGCGGTTGTTTATAATGTCGTTAAGAGGTACTTCGGTGGGTACTGTTATTGAACACTCTTGAAAGTAGTGTCGCAGCTTCCGGGATGCCATAAACACCGCGTATGCTATCTTTTGATAATGCGGGTATCGTGACTTGCATGGAGTGAGGACAGTGGACACGTAGTAAACTGGTTTTTGAAAGGGGGAATTTGTGTTCGTCCATTTCTCGTTCGACGACGAGCACTGCGCTTACAACTTGATGAGTTGCCGCAATGTATAATAGCATTGGTTCGCCGATGTTAGGCGCGGCCAGGACCGGGTTTGTTGCCAATATGGCTTTTATTTCTTCGACTCCGGCCGTGGCGGCATCCGTCCACTCGAAGTGTTCGGTGCGCCGAAGGAGGCGATAAAGGGGTAATGCCTTTTCTCCCAAGCGGGAGATAAAGCGGCTTAGAGCCGCCACGCATCGAGTCAATTTTTGTATTTGTTTGAGGTCTTTTGTAATATCCAATTGTGACAGAGCTCGGATCTTGGTTGGGTTTTCTTCAATTCCTCTACCGGATACAATGAAGCCCAAGAGCTTTCTGGCTGGTATGCCGAAAACGCATTTTTCCGGGTTAAGCTTGATGTCATATGTCCGGAGGTTATCGAATGTGAGCCTCAAGTCGTCTGCTAGAGTTTCGACATGCTTGGTTTTGACGACCACGTCATCTACGTATGCCTCCACTGTTTTGCCGTCTGGTTTGCCAGACATGTCTGAATCATGCGCTGATATGTTGCGCCGGCGTTTTTGAGCCTGAAGGGCATTGTGTTGAAGCAGAATGGGCCGTATGGGGTGATGAATGCCGTTGCGGCTTGGTCTGGCTCTGCCATCTTAATTTGATGGTAGCCGGAGTATGCGTCGAGGAAACACAATGAATCGTGTCCTGCGGTGGCATCGATAATTTGATCGATGCGGGGGAGGGGGAAGGGACCCTTTGGGCAAGCCTTGTTGAGGTCCTTGAAATCGACGCATAGGCGCCAGGATTTGTCCTTCTTTGGTACCATCACCAGGTTTGCTAGCCAGTCCGGATGTTTTATGTCTCTGATGAATCCGGCCTCCAGTAGTTTGGCTAGCTCTTCTCCCATGGCCTGTCTCCTGGGTTCGGAGAAACACCGAAGAGCCTGCTTGACAGGCTTGAATCCTTTTATGATGTTTAGGCTGTGCTCGGCCAGCCTGCGTGGGATTCCTGGCATGTCTGATGGGTGCCAGGCAAAAATGTCCCAATTTTCACGTCGGAATTCTCGTAGTGCGGCGTCTACATCAGGGTTTAATTGCGCCCCGATGGAGGCCGTTTTTGTAGGGTCCGTTGGATGGACTTGGAATTTGACTATTTCGTCCGCCGGTTTAAAGGAGGTGGACTTGGATCTTTTATCGAGTATCACGTCGTCTCTGTTCACCGTGGAGCGCAACGCAGTCAGTTCTTCGGCCGCTAGGGCTTCGGATAGTGCCTCAAGGGCCAGTGCGGCTGTGTTGTTTTCGGCGCAGAGTGCTATGTCCGGGTCACTAGCAAGAGTGATGATTCCGTTGGGTCCGGGCATTTTGAGCTTCATGTACCCGTAATGGGGTATAACTTAAAAAATTGTGAATGCCTCTCGCCCTAATAGAGCATCGTATCCGCTGCTGAACGGGGCCACTTGAAACGTGACCTCCTCGGACCTGTAATTATCCGGTGTGCCGAACACCACATCCAGTGTGATTTTTCCTGTACAGCATGCTTCCCTTTTGGGGATTATTCCTCTAAAGGTTGTGTTGCTTCGCTCAATGCGGCTCCAGAATATTTCCATTTTTCGAAGGGTTTCCTCGTAAATGAGGTTCAATCCGCTGCCACCATCCATGAGTACTTGGTAAGTGGAAAGCCGTCCACTATTGGACCGAGGACCAATGCGGCTGGTGCTCGGGCTATTCGGAATTTAGGTTCATCACTGGCATTAAAGGTAATAGCCGTGTCACTCCATGGGTTTATTGTTGCTACTTGGTAGACTTCGGCAAGGCTGCGGAGTGTTCGTTTCCGCATATTATTTGATGCGGAAGTCTCGAAGACTGTTAATACCGTACTGGTATCCCTGGGGTGGTGCTCTGTGAATTCTGGAGTTAGAAGCTCCTCGCCACTTTTGGCCACCTGCCGGAGTATCCAACATGCTCTAAGGCTATGAGTTGGTGTGGCGCCCTCTGTACTATGAATTTTACAGGGTCCATTGAGCCATCCCTCCAGTACTGTTCCATGCCCTATAGAGGGTTTTTGCTTTTTGGTGTTTAACCCAGGTGCCTGGCGATAATGCGCCGTTTTATTTTGGACTAGGGTTGTATTCAGGGCCAGATTGTCCCAAAATTTTATTTTGGTTTTCCATGCGCTTTCCATTGCATAGTACTTTCGTACTATGGATGCCAAGTCGGCGAAGCGTGTAATTTCACGGAAACTTATGGCGTTGAGGATTCCCTTGTCTGTGCAATTATTGCAGAAGAATGAAATTGCATCCTCCTCGCGGCAGTCCTCTATCCTGTTCATAACCAGGAGGAATCTGGCCCAGTAATGGTGTACTATTTCTGCGGGTTCTTGCCGAATTTGGGATAAATCCCTTATATTTGGGTGGGCGGGTGGAATTAAATCCGGAACCTCGCCCAATCTGAGACTCAGGGGCCAAGGAGTTTCCGAACTCAGAAGCTTGGGTTCTTGGATATCGTCCAATGAATCTAGCCCGCTGCCTGACTTTTGGTTCAGGGCTTGAGTGATGTCCTCCCCTCCGCGGGTATCCGGCTTGGAGGGATCGGGAATCCGGACATAACTAGTCCTTAAGATAGATAAAGGCTTGCCGCATTGTTCCTCCACCACCACAACATGGTGGGTGACCTGGGGAGAGTTAATCTCTCTCAGATCGGGTTTAAGCCCAACTGATCATAGTCTGTAGAGACTCCCAGGGCAGCGATGCGATCCAAGAGCTCGTTTAAGGAAGAGAGCTCCATCGGATCTAGCTGCTCGGCGAGTTTCGAGTTGACGTGGAGATTGCTTTCGATGACCCGAGAAGTCATCATCGGCGCGACGGCCGAATAGGCGGTCATAAGAAAACCGCCTAGCCGGAGAGTTTGGCCGATAGCCAAAGCTCCTTTAGCAACAGTGCCGTCTTTAAAGACGGGATGAGGCATCCTTCCTGATGGCGACGACACAACGGAACTCTCAATGAAAGCACCAATGTCGGTGTCAAAACCGGCGGATCTCGGGTAGGGGGTCCCGAACTGTGCATCTAGGCGGATGGTAACAGGAGACAAGGGACATGATGTTTTTACCCAGGTTCGGGCCCTCTTGATGGAGGTAAAACCCTACTCCTGCTTGATTAATATTGATGATATGGGTAGTACAAGAGTAGATCTACCACGAGATCAGAGAGGCTAAACCCTAGAAGCTAGCCTATGGTATGATTGTTGTTCGTCCTACGGACTAAAACCCTCCGGTTTATATAGACACCGGAGATGGCTAGGGTTACACAGAGTCGGTTACAATGGGAGGAGATCTACATATTCGTATCGCCAAGCTTGCCTTCCACGCCAAGGAAAGTCCCATCCGGACACGGGACGAAGTCTTCAATCTTGTATCTTCGTAGTCCAGGAGTCCGGCCAAAGGTTATAGTTCGGCTATCCGGACACTCCCTAATCCGGGACTCCCTCAGCCGGGTCGGATCACGTGGAAACAACGCGGGCACATAAGGGAATCGACAGATACTCCCCTCTTTGATAATCCGAATACACTCCGGATCCGCATACAACCTCCCCCCGCCTTGTCTTAGCAGGTTCTATAGTCATATTTATTTTTATCACATTACCTGTACTCATACGCTTAGACGTATTGCTCAAATGTAACATGCGAGTTTATATGATGCTAGTCTGCTGTTATTTCTTATTAAAACCCTTTTGTTGGAAGGCAGCTGCTTATCGCGATATGCCTTAGTATGTCAGGGGCTTCATTATACCCATATTACGGCAAAAAAGTCCGAACACCGTCACGGCAGTTCGGCACCCTGAACTTATAGCATTATATGCATCAGCTCAGAATCATGTCTTGGGTCAATATTTGGGTTTGCCCAGCTCCTATGTTTTGGTACCTTACGTTCTGCTATATCGGCTAAGGTAGCGCTAGGAGAACTACTACGATTGTGTGCCGGTTCTTTCGGATGAGCACCTCAGTAGAGAAAGCCGAAAACTAACTGTCATGATGCGGCGAGAGCTGGTCGGCTGTTCGAGAGGTTGTCAAATCTTTAAGGATTTCTTCCGCATAATGCTATAACCAATGCAGCATGCGAAGGATCGGTTTTCTTCCGATCAGGCGCTTATAGAGCCCCTCGTGCGGTCTTCCGAACACCAAGGGATGCGCCTACCATACTTTTAAATTCCTATGGCTAAGTGAGAGTGATAAGGCCCTATAGTCTGATTGCCTGGTTCGCTGTGCTGAACACCTCCTTCAAGGACCCAAAACTGGGATAAAGAGTGCTCAGGTTTATCCCGAACACCCCCATACTCACTGCGTGGGTGCAGAAGCCTATGACTGGCCAACTCTCAGGATTAATATATAAAACGGCCACACAAGAGGAAAATCTTTCCAAAGACAGGCAATAAACAATAGAAATGACCTTGTTCAAACATTACAACGGACAAACATGACCGTATTCATGGAAATATAATGTCCTTGGTGCATTGCTCCGCCGCAAGGCGGGCTACTTTCAAGACACCTTCATAATACATTTCGGGCGTGCGGTGCTCCTTACCCTCCGGCGGTCCCTCGGTCATCAGCTTTTCCGCATCCATCTTCCCCCAATGCACTTTTGCATGGGCGAAGGCCATTCGCGCACCCTCTATACAGACCGACCGCTTGATGACTTCGAGTCGAGGGCAGGCACTCACAAGCCGCTTCACGAGCCCGAAGTAACTGCTTGGAATCGGCTCAGCGGGCCATAGCCGGATAATTACGTCCT
The DNA here is from genome assembly GCF_002162155.2 of Triticum dicoccoides. Taxonomy (NCBI): domain Eukaryota; kingdom Viridiplantae; phylum Streptophyta; class Magnoliopsida; order Poales; family Poaceae; genus Triticum; species Triticum dicoccoides. Next base: position 769,123,068 of record NC_041383.1, on the reverse strand, counting down.
TCATGGCTAGTTCGGCCGCCTTATGCAATTCGGTCAGCTGCTTCAGCTGATCGGAGAAAGGCACTAGATAATTCAGCGCCAGATACTGCATCCAGAAGAGCTTATCTGCAGTACTTCTTCCTTCGGCTCGGTAGAATTGGGTGGCATCAGATATGCTGCGCGGCAGCTCCGCAAACACCCCTAGAGAAATCAAGAATTCAAATTATCAAACTTGATTTCCTCCTTTCAAAATACCTGCTTTATGTATAAAAAGCCTTACCGGCCGCAATCTTCCTCGCTTCCTGGATTTCTTCAGGGCACCCTGGGCTTCCCCCCGTGCATCACCTGCGGCTTGGCAAGCCTGGGAGAGTTCGGATTCTTTTCCTGATAAACTCTGGTCCAAGGTCTCGCATTTCATCATGGCCTCTTGAAGCTTTCGCTCGGCCTCAATCACTCTGGCTTCATGCTTCTCACGGAGAGCTTGCTTTGTGGCTGCCCTTTTCTCGGCTTCGTCCACAGCTCTTTTAAGAGCCTTAATTTCGGACGTCACCCCTAGAGCACATCATGGAAATATTTTTATCATGCACATTTCAACCATTTGTGCCAAATAAACAAGGTTTCCGCATACCTTGGTTGTCCTCCAGCTGTTTCTTCACTTGGCCAAGTTCTCCTTTGGCCCACTCCAGACTATGTTTTAGTCCGGATAATTCTGCATCATGAGAGGCGGTAGTCGCTACAGATGCCTGATTATTAAAACAAGTTAGATGTCGCCAAATAAGTCTCCTGCGAACATAAATTTGATCCTCTGTCTGGTTCTTCCCTTTCACCGAACAGTGTATCAGGGGGTACTATCTATACTATGACATTCTTCCATACCTCGAAGCCTCTTATAAGGCTGACATAGGATTCGTTCAGTCCGCTCTCCGCAGACTGAATCTTCTCAATCACCACACCCATAAGGTCACGGTGTTCATCAACGATGGAGGCGCCCTTCAGCACCGCTAATAAAGCATCCGGCACCTCTGGTCGGACAGAGGTCGCCGGTGGAATAGGCACGCCCCCTCCAGCCAACGGAGGCCGCCTGCCTGATTCCGGAGCCTTATTGAACTACGGGATAGTGTCCGGCTGGGGGCTAAGATGACCCCCACCGTTGACGTCCATGGCAGTCTTCTCTCCCGTGTGTTTGGACCCCGCAGTTTGGCCTTCGGGCGTCACCTTTGCGGTCTTCCCCCCTCCTCCGTGGCCTGGATCCTTCTGGGATGAAACCTCGGTGTCATCCGCATGACTCGGCGAGGGGGCCTTTGGGGGTGTCCTGCTCTCCATAGCATCCGAACCCAGCGAATCCTCCGACGAGGATTGTTTGGCGCGGGACCTCACATGACTACAAAGAAGTATGGCTCAGATTAAAATATTATGCCACGACGCGTCTGGACGCATAAGCATGTTCAGATTTTATACTCACGAGTTCACCAGGGGCTGGGTCCTGGGATCCCACTCCGGGCAGCTATCGGCAGCGACAGTGGACTCCTCTAGAAGGGGAGTTTTTCCCCTCTTAGGCGACTCGGCCTCCAAGGATGTGGAGGCCGTCCTTTTCTTTCTTTCCCCCACAGTGGATTCGTCTCCTTCCTCCTCCTCGTCCTCTTTGGAGGAAGGATGGGCGTTGGAGTCTTTGGATTTTGTGTCCAAGGCCCCACGACAACGGAGGCTGCCCCTGGTCTTCTTGACCTCTTCTTCGGTATTCTTCTTCGGTGCCTTGTATGGCGTCGGGACCAGCATCTTCGTCAGAAGTGGGCCGGCCGGTTCTTCTGGCAGTGGAGCAGGACAATAGATCTACCCTGCCTTCTTCGTCCAGCCCTAGGAAAGTTGTGGGAAATACATTAGGCATTTTACTAAGGATATGCCGATACAAATCGTCAACGTACGATTGCTTACCGAACTTGCAGGGCGGGACAATTGGTACCCGCGATCCTTGGCGGAGTCCGGCCATGATTTGTCGAACTTTAAAAGCACCTTCCAGATGCCCTCATGCAAGGAGCCGAAAAGCTCTAGCAAGGTCTGGTGCTTAGCCGGGTCGAACTCCCATAAATTGCAAGCCCGGTGTTGACAAGGTAGAATCCGGTGAATCAACATCACCTGGACTACATTTACGAGCTTGATGCTCTTATCTTCCATATCTTGAACACGCGTCTGGAGCGTTGATAGTTCGTCAGACGAAGCCTAGTCCAAGCCCTTCTTGGGCCAGGACGTGAGGCGCAGAGGAGCTCCGGATCTGAACTCCGGAGCAGCGGCCCAATCCTTGCCACGCGGCTCAGTGATATAAAACCACTGCTGCTGCCACTCCTTAACGGAATTTTTGAAAGTACCTGTTGTCCATGTAACATTGGGCATCTGGCTCACCATGGCTCCTCCGCACTCGGCATGCTCGCCGCTCGCTGCTCACCACCTTGGGCTTCACGTTAAAGACCTTCAGCCATAAATTGAAGTGTGGCAGGATACGGAGAAAGGCCTCACACACGACGATAAATGTCGAGATGTTGAGGAAAGAATTCGGGGATAGATCATGAAAATCAATCCCGTAATAATACATGATGCCGCGAACGAATGGGTGAAGGGGAAACCCTAGCCCGCGGACAAAATGAGGGAGGAATACCACCCTCTCGTGGGGCTCCGGAGTAGGGATGATCTGTCCCGCCGTCGAAAGGCGGTGGCCAATTCTCTTGGCCAAATACCCGCCCCCCCGAGCCTTTTGATATCTTTCTCCCGGACGGTAGAGGCCATCCACTTGCCTCCTGCTCCAGATCCGGACATTTTCGGGAAGCCTTTGTGGGTGGAGAGGACGAGCTCTTGGGTGCTAGGGCTCGAGCGAAAAGAAATGAATGAGCAGAGGAAGAAGAGGGCGTGGGTGAAAAAGGGAGTTCTTATCCCCTTATAAAGGCAGCAGGGATCTTGCGCCTCCCTACTCGCCTGGTAAATTCGCTTGTTCTCCAAACGGCATGATTGATGGAGCGGTTGGGTTACCCACACTCGTATTGATGAGAATTCCGTAATCAGGGGACACGATTTCTGCTTCGACAAGACGTGCCGATAAAACTGCCTCGCGATATGTGCGGTGGAAGGTTGTGGGAAACAGTTCGAATAAGGACCGGGCCGTGGTGTGATGTCACGCTATGAAAAGTTGTCAGCAGATTTGATTTGTGGAATATTGTTCTCTCTATGGTGGTATGTGGAATTTGTTTTGCAGAGCCGGACACGACACTCGTGTTCAAAATCTTCTATGGAGTATTCGGAGGAGGAACCCGCCTTGCAATGCCGAAGAAAATCTGCACGCCGGACTCATCGTCATTGAAGCCTGATTCAGGGGCTACTAAGGGAGTCCTTGATTAGGGGGTATCCGAACAGCCGGACTATATACTTTGGCCGGACTGTTGGACTATGAAGATACAAGATTGAAGACTTCATCCCGTGTCCGGATGGGACTCTCTTTTGCGAAGGCAAGCTTGACGATTCGGATGTGTAGATCTCCTTCTCTGTAACCGACTCTGTGTAACCCTAGCCCCCTCCGGTGTCTATATAAACCGGAGGGTTTAGTCCGTAGGACAACAATAATCATAATCATAGGCTAGCTTCTAGGGTTTAGCCTCTAAGATCTCGTGGTAGATCAACTCTTGTAATACTCATATCATCAATATCAATCAAGCAGGAAGTAGGGTATTACCTCCATCGAGAGGGCCCGAACCTGGGTAAACATCATGTCCCCAGCCTCCTGTTACCATTAGCCTTAGACGCACAGTTCGGGACCCCCTACCCGAGATCCGTCGGTTTTGAAACCGACAGTGGGTGTGCTATTCTATGGCGGTGTCGTAGCTGTGGTGGCAACTGGAGGTTGATCCATTGTCGTGGCTTTGATTCCCTTCTAGACATGTCGTTGGCTGGCATGGCTTGCCACGACACGGGTTTTGGGTCGTGGAGGTTGGGCTCGGTGGTGGGTGCTCCTGCGGTTAGTGTTTGCCGACATTCTGGTCGGTGTCATTGCTGACATGTTCTGGACTTTTGGTTGTGGCGATGTGGTGTCTCTGGCAAGGTTAGGCAGCATGTGTGGTGTCATGTTGATGTGTCATGTGGTAGGTGGCTTTTTGTCCTAGTTCACGTGGTTTGCCATAACCACCCCAGACTTGGCTATCTTCGGCTAGTTTGGTGTTGTTGGTGACTGAGTTTCCTCTCAGGAGTCTCATCAAGGTGGAGGGCCATTGGCCTCTGGGTGAAATTTTTGGTTGGAGGCCATACCGGTGGCGAAGGCGTCCATGTCTGTCATTTTTCTCCTTGGAGGCATCGTCAGAGAGTTCACCTTGACACCAGATCTTTGTTGACCGGTTCCGTTTACCGGTGGTTGTTGGCGGGGTCGGATCCCTGATGACCCACAAGTATAGGGGATCTATCATAGTCCTTCCGATAAGTAAGAGTGTCGAACCCAACGAGGAGCAGAAGGAAATGACAAACGGTTTTCAGTAAGATATTCTCTGCAAGCACTGAAATTATCGGTAATAGATAGTTTTGTGATAGGGTAATTCATAACGGGTAACAAGTAACAAGAGTAAACAAGTTGCAGCAAGGTGTCCCAATCCTTTTTGTAGCAAAGGACAAGTCTGGATGAACTCTTATATAAAGCAAAGCGCTCCCGAGGACACATGGGAATTATTGTCAAGCTAGTTTTCATCATGCTCATATGATTCATGTTCGCTACTTTAATAATTTGATATGTGGGTGTACCGGTGCTCGGGTGATGTCCTTCCTTGGACAAGCCTCCCACTTATGATTAACCCCTCTCGCAAGCATCCACAACGACGAAAGAAGAATTAAGGTAAACCTAACCATGGCATGAAACATACGGATCACAATCAGCCCCTTACGAAGCAACGCATAAACTAGGGTTTAAGCTTCTGTCACTCTAGCAACCCACAATCTACTTATTATTTCCCAATGCCTTCCCCTAGGCCCAAACAATGGTGAGGTTTCATGTAGTCGACGTTCAGATAACACCACTAGAGGAGAGACAACATACATCTCATCAAGATACCAAACGAATACCAAATTCACATGATTACTTATAACAAGGCTTCTCCCATGTCCTCAGGAACAAATGTAACTACTCACAAAGCATATTCATGTTCATAATTAGAGGAGTATTAATAAGCATTAAGGATCTGAACATATGATCTTCCACCGAATAAACCAACTAGCATCAACTACAAGGAGTAATCAACACTACTAGCAACCCACAGGTACCAATCTAAGGTTTTGAGACAAAGATCGGATACAAGAGATGAACTAGGGTTTGAGAGGAGATGGTGCTGGTGAAGATGTTGATGGAAATTTCCCACCTCTCGATGAAAGGATCGATGATGATGACGATGGCGATGATTTCCCACTCCCGAAGGGATGTTTCCCCGGCAGAACAGCTCCGCCGGAAGCCTAGATTGGTCCCGCCCAGGTTCTGCCTCGAGACGGCGACGCTTCGTCCCAAAAGCTTCTCTATGATTTTTCCAGGGCAAAAGACACCATATAGCAGAAGATGGGCGTTGGGGGCCTGCTAGGGGTCCCACGAGGTAGGGGGCGCGCCCTCCACCCCCATGGCTGACTGGTGGCCCTCCTTTGGTGCTTTCTTCGCCCAATATTTTTTATATATTCCAAAACTGATCTCCGTGAAGTTTCAGGACTTTTGGAGTTGTGCAGAATAGATCTCTAATATTTGCTCCTTTTCCAGTCCAGAATTCCACCTGCCGACATTCACCCTCTTCATGTAAACCTTATAAAATAAGATAGAAAAGGCATAAGTATTGTGATATAACGTGTAATAACAGCCCATAATGCAATAAATATTGATATAAAAGCATGATGCAAAATGGACGTATTGATACGTCTCCAACGTATCTATAATTTTTGATTGTTCCATGCTGTTATATTATCATTCTTGGATGTTTTACAATCATTTTATAGTCATTTTATATCATTTTTTGGTACTAACCTATTGACATAGTGCCCAATACCAGTTGCTGTTTTCTGCATGTTTTTTACATCGCAAGAAATCAATATCAAACGGAGTCCAAATGCAACGCAACTCCTGGAGGAGTTTTTTGGGCCAGAAGAAAGCCAATGGGCCAAGGAAGCACCCGAGGGGCTGATCGAGGGGAGCAGCACCCACCAGGGGGCGCCAGGGGGCCCAGGTGCGCCCTGGTGGGTTGTGCCCACCTCGGGTGCCCCCGAACCGCCTCTTTGCTCTATAAATGCCCAAATATTCCAGAAACCCTAGGGGAGTCGACGAAATATTGATCCAGCTGCCGTAGAGTCCGGAACCACCAGATCCAATCTAGACACCGTCATGGAGGGGTTCACCACTTCCATTGGTGCCTCTCCTATGATGCGTGAGTAGTTCTTTGTAAACCTATGGGTCTGTAGTTAGTAGCTAGATGGCTTCCGCTCTCTCTTGATTATCAATACAATGGTCTCTTGGAGATCCATATGATGCAAGTCTTTTGGCGGTGTATTTGTTGGGACCCGATGAACTTTGAGTTTATGATCAGATCTATGTTTTTATCCATGAAAGTTATTTGAGTCTTCTTTGATCTCTTATATGCATGATTTCTTATAGCCTCGTTTTTTCTTCGATATTTGGATTTTGTTTGGCCAACTTGATCTATTTATCTTGCAATGGGAAGAGGTGCTTTGTAGTGGGTTCGATCTTACGGTGCTTGATATGTGAGTCATATTGGTGAGTAATTGTGCTTTAGTAATAATATTGATGTTAAGGTTTGTGATTCCCTATGCAAGCACGAAAGTCAATAGTTATGCAATGAAATTTATATCCTACTTATGGTGCATTATTTGGTGTTACTTATGCTTAATGCTTGGGTACGAGATTTTTTGCTTTTTGGTTGGTCACTTCTCAATCTTTTTGCTAGCCTTCATTTTGCACTAAATATGATCACTACTTGTGCATCCAAAACCCTTTAAACCAGTTTGGCCATATGAGTCCACTATACCTACCTATATGCGGTATTTCCATGCCGTTCTAAGCAAATTTGCATGTGCCATCTATAATATTCAAAATAAATTTCTCTTTTGTGTGCTCTACTACTCGCGAGGCGGTAAAGGGTAGCCAATATTTTCCATGCTAGACGTGTTATTCTCACGATGAGTGTTTATTCACTTGTCGTTGCACGAGAGTACGGAAAATGTATTAGGGATGCCCAGTCCCGAAATGAAAAAATGAATTTACTTTATGTTGTCAAATAATAAATTCCTTGGAAAGTGTTGGTATGGAGGGCACCCGTGGATACAGCTAGCCATGGAAAGTGAAAGTTATGGTGGAAAAAGGAATAAACTTTATTTTCTATTTGGGAACCGCCTATGATGTATCTAGCATGGAAAGTGTTGGGATGCTCCAAGTCGTTTTCGTTGGTAGGAAAAGTATGCCTCTCAAAAATAATTTTATCTCTCAATTTAAGCTTTGAGCTCTAGCACCTCTACAAATCCCAACTTCCCTCCGCGAAGGGCCTTTCTTTTACTTATGCAATTTTTATTTGAATTTGAGTCTCCATCTTCTCTTATAAAGCACCAACTAAGGGGCACTATGATCGTATATGAGCATTGGATGTAGCTAATATTCGAGTGTGTTTCATGAATGGATCAATGATTGAGCATGATGGGCTAGGGATAACTTGCTTTAGTGTTGATATTTTGAAAGACATGGTTGCTTGGTGGTATGCTTGAGTATTAAAGTCTTCATGTCAAAACAAGACTATTGCTTTGAATCGTATAAAAGTCCACATGCCCGTGCTATAAAGAAAAGAATGTGATGAACATGTTAGGCAGCATTCCACATCAAAAATTATGTTTTTATCACTTACGTGCTCGAGGACGAGCAAGAATTAATCTTGGGGATGCTGATACGTCTCCAACATATTTATAATTTTTTATTGTTCCATGCTGTTATATTATCATTCTTGGATGTTTTACAATCATTTTATAGTCATTTTATATCATTTTTTGGTACTAACCTATTGACATAGTGCCTAGTGCCAGTTACTGTTTTCTGCATGATTTTACATCGCAGGAAATCAATATCAAACGGAGTCCAAATGCAATGCAACTCCTGGAGGATTTTTTTTGGGACAGAAGAAAGCCAATGGGCCAAGGAAGCACCTGAGGGGCTTCTCGAGGGGAGCAGCACCCACCAGGGCGCGCCAGGGGGCCCAGGCGTGCCCTGATGGGTTGTGCCACCTCGGGTGCCTCCCGAACCGCCTCTTTGCTCTATAAATACCCAAATATTCTAGAAACACTAGGGGAGTCGACGAAATATTGATCCAGCTGCCGCAGAGTCTAGAACCACCAGATCCAAGCTAGACACCGTCATGGAGGGGTTCACCACTTCCATTGGTGCCTCTCCTATGATGCGTGAGTAGTTCTTTGTAGACCTATGGGTCCGTAGTTAGTAGCTAGATGGCTTCCTCTCTCTCTTGATTATCAATACAATGGTCTCTTGGAGATCCATATGACGTAAGTCTTTTGGCGATGTGTTTGTTGGGATCCGATGAACTTTGAGTTTATGACCAGATCTATGTTTGTATCCAGGAAAGTTATTTGAGTCTTCTTTGATCTCTTATATGCATGATTGCTTATAGCCTCGTATTTCTTCTTCGATATTTGGGTTTTGTTTGGCCAACTTGATCTATTTATCTTGCAATGTGAAGAGGTGCTTTGTAGTGGGTTCGATCTTACGGTGCTTGATCCCAGTGACAGAAGGGGAACCGACACGTATGTATCGTTGCTACTAAGGATAACAAGATACGATCTATATCTGCCGCAATAGATAAACAGATCTCGTCTACATCATGTCATCGTTCTTATTGCATTACTCCATTTCTTATGAACTTAATACACTAGATGCATGCTGGATATATAGCGGTCGATGTGTGGAGTAATAGTAGTAGATGCAGGCAGGAGTCGGTCTACTAATCTTGGATGTGATGCCTATATAATGATCATTGCCTGGATATCGTCATGATTATTTGAAGTTCTATCAATTGCCCAACAGTAATTATTTTCCCATCATTTGCTATTTTTCTCGAGAGAAGCCACTAGTGAAACCTACGACCCCCGGGTCTCTTTTCACCATATTTGCCTTTGTGATCTATTTTCTCTTGCATTTATTTTCAGACCTATTAAACCAAAAATGCAAAAAATACCTTGCTACAATTTATTTGTTCCACGATCTATTTATCCTATCTACTACTTTTTACCTCAAGTTATTTTCCTACTTGAGGCGCCATACCCGAAAGGGATTGACAACCCCTTTAACACGCCGGGTTGCGAGTATTTGTTATTTGTGTGCAGGTGCTGTTTACGTGGTGTGGAGGTTCTCCTACTGGTTCGATAACCTTGATCTCATCATTGACGGAAATACCTAATGTCGCTGTACTGCATCATCCCTTCCTCTTTGGGGAAATACCGACGTAGTTCTAGCAGACATCACGTATCAACTCCCCCAAGCTTAGACCTCGCTTGTCCTCAAGCGAAAGCTGATATCGAAAAATATGTCCACATGTTTAGAGATAGAGGTGTCAATAAAATAAAATACAAACATGAGGGCATCATGATCATCTTTAGAATAGCAACATATATTGTCATATAATTTCTTATGATAAAGTAACAATCCATTCACAAGGTAAAGTATGAATCAGAAACTTCATTGAAAACTAACAAATTATGATCTCAGTCATTGAAGCAATTGCAATTTATCATAACATCGGAAATAGTCAATATAAGAGCTTTTCAACAAGTCCACATACTCAACTATCATTTAGTCTTTCACAATTGTTAACACTCACGCGATACTTATGGGTACAAAGTATCAATCAGACACAGAGAAATATAGGGGCTTATAGTTTCGCCTCGCAACCTTTCACCTTGATACGTCTCCAACGTATCTACTTTTCCAAACACTTTTGCCCTTGTTTTGGACTCTAACTTGCATGATTTGAATGGAACTAACCCAGACTGACGCTGTTTTCAGCAGAATTGCCATGGTGCTATTTTTGTGCAGAAATAAAAGTTCTCGGAATGACCTGAAAATCCACGGAGACACGTTTTGGAATTAATAAAAAATATTGGCGAAAGAATCAGCATCAGGGGCCCCACACCCTGTCCACGAGGGTGCAGAGGGCGCCACCCTAGGGTGCGCCCCCTGCCTCGTGGCCCCCCTGGAGCTCCACCAACCTAAACTCCAACTCCATATATTCACTATCGGGGAGAAAAAAATTAGAGAGAAGGATTCATCGCGTTTTACGATACAGAGCCGCCGCCGCGCCCTAATATTCCTCGGGAGGGTTGATTTGGAGTCCGTTCAGGGATCCGGAGAGGGGAATCTGTCGCCATTGTCATCATCAACCATCCTCCATCACCAATTTCATGATGCTCTCCACTGTGTGTTGATACGTCTCCAACGTATCTATAATTTTTGATTGTTCCATGCTATTATATTATCCATCTAGGATGTTTTATATGCATTTATATGCTATTTTATATGACTTTTGGGACTAACCTATTAACCTATAGCCCAGTGTTAGTTTCTCTTTTTTCCTTGTTTTTGAGTTTTACAGAAAAGGAATACCAAACTGAGTCCAATTGATGTGCCAGTTTCTGATGATTTTTTAGGGACCAAAAGAAGCCCCTGGAGTGAAAGAGTTGGGCCAAAAGAGTCCCGGGCTGCCCACGAGGGTGGGGGGCGTGCCCACCCCCTGGGCGCGCCCCCCTGTCTCGTGGACAGCCCGAAGACCCCCCCTGACATGAGACTTACGCCAAAAATTCCTATAAGTACAGAAACCTCCAGAAAATAACCTAGATCGGGAGTTCCGCCACCGCAAGCCTCTGTAGCCACCAAAAACCTCTCGGGAGCCTGTTTCGGCACCCTGCCGGAGGGGGGATCCATCACCGGTGGCCATCTTCATCATCCCCGCACTCTCCATGATGAGGAGGGAGTAGTTCACCCTCGGGGCTGAGGGTATGTACCAGTAGCTATGTGTTGCATGTGCTTATCTGTGGTGACAATGGGATATTCACGTGATCTACTTGATGTATGTTTTGGTGATCAACTTGCGGGTTCAGTGACCTTGTGAACTTATGCATAGGGGTTGGCACACGTTTTCGTCTTGACTCTCCGGTAGAAACTTTGGGGCACTCTTTGAAGTACTTTGTGTTGTTTGAATAGATGAATCTGAGATTGTGTGATGCATATCATATAATCATACAAGCGGATACTTGAGGTGACATTGGAGTCTCTAGGTGACATTAGGGTTTTGGTTGATGTGTGTCTTAAGGTGTTATTTTACTATGAACTCTAGGGCTGTTTGTGACACTTATAGGAATAGCCCAATGGATTGATCAGAAAGGATAACCTTGAGGTGGTTTCGTACCCTACAATAATCTCTTCGTTTGTTCTCCGCTATTAGTGACTTTGGAGTGACTCTTTGTTGCATGTTGAGGGATTGTTATATGATCTAATTATGTTATTATTGTTGAGAGAACTTGCACTAGTGAAAGTATGAACCCTAGGCCTTGTTTCGAAGCATTGCAATATCGTTTACGCTCACTTTTATCGCTTGCTACCTTGCTGTTTTTATATTTTCAGATTACAAATACCTATATCTACCATCCATATTGCACTTGTATCACCATCTCTTTGCTGAACTAGTGCACCTATACAATCTACCATTGTATTGGGTGTGTTGAGGACACAAGAGACTCTTTGTTATTTGGTTGCAGGGTTGTTTGAGAGAGACCATCTTCATCCTATGCCTCCCACAGATTGATAAACCTTAGGTCATCCACTTGAGGGAAATTTGCTACTGTCCTACAAACCTCTGCACTTGGAGGCCCAACAACGTCTACAAGAAGAAGGTTGTGTAGTAGACGTCAAGCAATTTCTGGTGCCGTTGCCGGGGAGGTGAGTGCTTGAAGGTATATCTTTAGATCTTGCAATCGAATCTTTTAGTTTCTTCATTTTATCACTAGTTTAGTCTATAAAAGAAAACTACAAAAAAATGGAATTGAGTTTGCCTCATATGCTTCATCTTTTTAATATCTTTCATGAGAATGATGGAAAGGAAAATTGTGCTCAAGTGCTAGAAGAACAAGTCTATAAAATGTTTGGCACTAAGTCTTTGAATGAGGAGCATGAATGCAATGTTGTTAGTATGAACTCTTTGAATATCCATGGTACTAATGATGATTGCACTAGTCATGATGAAAATGTCTCTTATAAGCATGTCAATTTTTGTGGAGTGCATAGAGTTTGCAAGTACACACCAAACAGGGAAAATAGATTTGCAAGAGGCATAAGTATTTAGAAACTAAATGGTTGCAAGAAAGGCTAGATGTTTGTGCTGAAAATTTAAAATTTCTTTACCATCCTTGTGAACTTTGCAATGAATGTGATCATTTAAATACCCAATGCAAATTGTTTCATAATCGAATCGTGTCCAAAATTTTTGATGACTTGATTTCCCTTGCAAATCATAATGAACTTAGTTTGCTTTTGGGTTATAAAGAAATAAAACGTATAACTAAAGATATGCCAGAATTTGTCCTTGATTTTGATCTAGAAGGAATTTTTATGTATTGTGCGGTGAATTGCATTGAAAACCCTTATGTTGCCAATTACATAAAGAAAAGAAAGCAAATAGAAGATGAAGAGAATACTAATGAAAGGGAAGAGACTTCCCAATATCCTCCTATTATTTCTGATGATGAATCAGGTAACGAGGAGGAGCTTTATATTCAACCAATCTCATTAATAAGGAGCTCAAAAAAGAGGGTTAAACCCACACATGATGTGAAGAAGGAAAAGAAAATACGGAGAAGCAAAGGTAGAAAGGTATCCCTCCCAAATGATGTTTCTCCTATTACTCATTGTGATGATGATAATTGCTATACTATTGGTGCTATCCATACTATTAATGATGAGAGTGATTATGCTTATGATAGGAAAAGGCCCAAGCTTGGGGATGCTATGTTTGATGAGAATGACATGTTTGAGAATATATTTGCTGCAATTAATGTTTGTCCCAAGCTTGGGGATGCTATGTTTAATAAAGATGATATTTTTAGCCTCCCAAGTTTTGATGTGCAAATTTATTATGATGATAGCATGCCTCCTATTTATGATGGTTATATTGATGAAAGTGAGTTTGGAAGAGTGTCAACTTTAGGAAGTAATGATCCCACTATTTTGGAGGGTGTTGAATCTCATAATATTTATGAAAGTGGATTTGGAGAGGTCATGACTTTATTTAGTGATGAATCCACTATTTTGGAAGAGGTTTCAATTGATTATGATGAGAACAAAGTTGCTACTTATGATGATTATTGTGATGAAACTTATGCTATAAAAAGTAGTGACGATTATATTTATAAAACTTGTCATGATTGTGATTACCATTTTTCTGAACATTACTCTTTTAATATGGAAACAATTTATAGTATTCGAGTCTCTTATGATACTCCCACTATTCCGAATGAGAAGAATTTTGCTTATGTGGAGAATAATAAAAATTCTATGCTTGTGGATCATGAAAAGAATGCTTTATGTGATGGTTATATTGTTGAATTCATTCATGATGCTACTGAAAATTATTATGAGGGAGGAACATATGCTTGTAGGAATTGCAATAATATCAAGTTTCCTCTCTATGTACTTAAAATCTTGAAGTTATGCTTGTTTTGCCTTCCTATGCTAGTTGATTATTGTTCCCATAAGTTGTTTGCTCACAAAATCCTTATGCATAGGAAGTGGTTTAGACTTAAATGTGCTAGTCATATTCTTCAAGATGCTCTCTTTATGTTTCAATTCTTATCTTTTATGTGAGCATCATTGAAATCATCATGCCTAGCTAGGGGCGTTAAACGATAAGCTTGTTGGGAGGCAACCCAATTTTATTTTTGTTTCTGATTAGTAATAAATAATTCATCTAGCCTCTGATTAGATGTGGTTTTATGTTTTAATTAGTGTTTGTGCCAAGTAGAACCTTTGGGAAGACTTGGGTGAAGTCTATGCGATCTTGCTGTAAAAAACAGAAACTTTTGTGTTCACGAGATTGGCTGCCATTTTTTACTAGAGAGTGCTTTGCATATGATTAATAGAAAAATTCCTCAGCTCAACCAATTTATTCAGAATTGTTGGAGTTCCATAAGTATACGTTTGATACAGATTTCTACAGACTGTTCTGTTTCTGACAGATTCTGTTTTCTGTGTGTTGTTTGCTTATTTTAACGAATCTATGAGTAGTATCGGAGGGTATGAACCATAGAGAAGTTGTAATACATTAGATATTACACCAATATGAATTTAGAATGAGTTCATAACAGTACCTAAGTGGTGATTTATTTTCTTATACTAACGGAGCTTATGAGTTTTCTGTTAAGTTTTGTGTTGTGAAGTTTTCAAGTTTTGGGTGAAGTTTCGATGGACTACGGAATAAGGAGTGGCAAGATACTAAGCTTGGGGATGCCCAAGGCACCCCAAGGTAATATTCCAGGACAACCAAGAGCCTAATCTTGGGGATGCCCCGGAAGGCATCCCCTCTTTCGTCTTCGTTCATCGGTAACTTTACTTGGAGCTATATTTTTATTCACCACATGATATGTGTTTTGCTTGGAGCATCATTTTATTTTGTTAGTATTTTCTTGATGCTATTTAGAATAATGTTTTGCATCTCTATTTTCAATAAAATGTCAAGGATAGCCTTTACCATGCTTATTTTGCAAGTATACTTGTTGCTGTTTGAAAACAGAAAGGTTATCGATGTTGCAAAAATTCCCTAGAAAAGTCAGAATATGATAAATTGTTGAAACTTTTTGCAAAATAAGCTATGATAAATTTTATACAGTGTAGTATTTTTCTCATGATTTTTGGAGTTAGGGAAGTATGATGAATCTTGCATTCTTTACATACTTTATTATTTTGGTAGATTGCTGTTATGTTTGCACTGTTTGCATATGTTTGCTTGTTTAATGATTCTATTTGAGGATAGGAGTATTAAATATGCATAGACATTTAGTATGCAACATTTAATAATAATTTTTGTGATTTTCTACAGTAGAGAATGATAAGGTTTTTGCATTGGTTTATACAAACTTATCTCATGAGTTCTTGTTGAGTTTTGTGTGGATGAAGCTTTTGAGAATTAAGGAGATGCAACAGTTCAAGCTTGGGGATGCCCAAGGCACCCCAAGATAATATTTCAAGAAGTCTCAAGCATCTAAGCTTGGGTATGCCCCGGTAGGCATTCCACCTTTTTCTTCAACAATTATCGGTTAGTATCGGCTGGCCTAAGTTTTTTGCTTCTTCACATGAGTTGTGCTATCCTTGCAATGCCATTTTATTTTGTTTTGCTTGCTGTTTGAATAATATCCCAAGATCTGAAATTCTTAAATGTTAGAGAGTCTTCAAATAGTTGCATAATTATTCGACTACTCATTGATCTATTCGACTACTCATTGATCTTCACTTATATCTTTCAGAGTAGTTTGTCATTTGCTCTAGTGCTTCACTTATATCTTTTTAGAGCACGGTGGTGGTTTTATTTTGAAGAAATAGATG
Organism: Triticum dicoccoides; assembly: GCF_002162155.2. NCBI lineage: Eukaryota > Viridiplantae > Streptophyta > Magnoliopsida > Poales > Poaceae > Triticum > Triticum dicoccoides. The sequence continues at coordinate 769,107,437 of NC_041383.1, read as the reverse complement.
AACTCTCATGCTTCACTTATATTATTTTGAGAGTCTTAAACAGCATGGTAATTTGCTTTGGTTATAAAATTAGTCCTAATATGATGGGCATCCAAGAAGTATATAATAAAAACTTTCATATAAAGTGCATCGAATACTATGAGAAGTTTGATTCTTGATAATTGTTTTGAGATATAAAGGTGGTAATGTTAGAGTCATGCTAGTTGGGTAATTATGAAATTGAGAAATACTTGTGATAAAGTTGGAAAGTCCCATAGCATGCACGTGCGGTGAACGTTGTGTGACAAATTTGAAGCATGGGGTGTTCTTTGATTGCCTTCCTTATGAGTGGAGGTCGGGATCGTGCTATGGTTAACTCCTACCAACCCTTCCCCTAGGAGCATGCATAGTAGTACTTTGCTTCGAGGGCTAATAAACTTCTGCAGTAAGTATATGAGTTCTTTATGACTAATGTGAGTCCATGGATTATACACACTCTTACCCTTCCGCAATTTGCTAGCCTCTACGGTACCTTGCATTGCCCTTTCTCACCTTGAGAGTTGGTGCAAACTTCGTCGGTGCATCCAAACCCCGTGATATGATACGCTCTATCACACATAAACCTCCTTATATCTTCCTCAAAACAGCCACCGTACCTACCTATTATGGCATTTCCATAGCCACTCCGAGATATATTGCCATGCAACTTTCCACCGTTTCGTTTATTATGACACGCTCCATCATTGTCATATTGCTTTTGCATGATCATGTAGTTGACATCGTATTTGTGGCAAAGCCACCTTTATAATTCTTTCATACATGTCGCTCTTGATTCATTGCATATCCCGGTACACCGCCGGAAGCATTCACATAGAGTCATATTTTGTCCTAAGTATTGAGTTGTAATTCTTGAGTTGTAAATAAATAGAATTGCGATGATTTCCATTATTAAGGCATTGTCCCATGTGAGGAAATGATGATGGAGATTATGATTCCCCCACAAGTCGGGATGAGAATCCAGACTTTATGAAAAATAAAAGAGGCCAAAGAAGCTAAAAAAGAGGCCAAAGAAGCCCAAAGAAAAAAGAAAGAAAGAAAAAATGAGAGAAAAAGAGAGAAGGGACAATGTTACTATCCTTTTGCCACACTTGTGCTTCAAAGTAGCACCATGATCTTCATGATAGAGAGTCTCTTGTTTTGTCACTTTCATATACTAGTGGGAATTTTTCATTATAGAACTTGGCTTGTATATTCCAATGATGGGCTTCCGCAAATTGCCCTAGGTCTTCGTGAGCAAGCAAGTTGGATGCACACCCACTTAGTTTTTTTGATGATATTTCATACATTTATAGCTCTAGTGCATCCGTTGCATGGCAATCCCTACTCCTCGTATTGACATCAATCGATGGGCATCTCCATAGCCCATTGATTAGCCGCGTCAATGTGAGACTTTCTCCTTTTTTGTTTTCTCACATAATCCCTATCATCATACTCTACTCCACCCATAGTGCTATGTCCATGGCTTACGCTCATGTATTACGTGAGGGTTGAAAAGGCTGAAGCGTTAAAAAGTATGAACCAATTGCTTGGCTGAAACCGGGGTTGTGCATGACGGGAGTATTTTGTGTGATGAAAATGAAGCATGGACAAACTATATGATTTTGGAGGGATAAGCTTTCTTTGGCTATGTTATTTTGAGAAGACATATTTGCTTTATTAGTATGCTTGAAGTATTATCGTTTTTATGTCAATATTAAACTTTTGTTTTGAATATTTTGGATTTGAACATTCATGCCACGATAAAGAAAATTGCATTGAGGATTATATTAGGTAGCATTCCACATAAAAAATTCTGTTTTTTATCATTTACCTACTCAAGGACGAGCAGGATTAAGCTTGGGGATGCTTGATACGTCTCCAACGTATCTATAATTTTTGATTGTTCCATGATATTATATTATCCATCTAGGATGTTTTATATGCATTTATTTGCTATTTTATATGATTTTTGGGACTAACGTATTAACCTAGAGCCCAGTGCCAGTTTCTGTTTTTTCCTTGTTTTTGAGTTTTACAGAAAAGGAATACCAAACGGAGTCCAATTGACGTGCCAATTTTTGATGATTTTTTATGGACCAAAAGAAGCCCCTGGAGTGAAAGAGTTGGGCCAGAAGAGTCGCGGGCTGCCCATGAGGGTGGGGGGCGTGCCCACCCCCTGTCTCGTGGACATCCCAGAGACCCCCCCTGACGTGAGACCTACGCCAAAAATTCCTATAAATACAGAAACCTCCAGAAAATAACCTAGATCGGGAGTTCCACCGCTACAAGCCTCTGTAGCCACCAAAAACCTCTCAGAGCCCGTTCCGGCACCCTGTCGGAGGGGGGATCCATCACCGGTGGCCATCTTCATCATCCCAGCGCTCTCCATGACGAGGAGGGAGTAGTTCACCCTCGAGGCTGAGGGTATGTACCAGTAGCTATGTGTTTGACCTCTCTCTCTTGTGTTCTTGATTTGGCACGATCTTGATGTATCGCGAGCTTTGCTATTATAGTTGGATCTTATGATGTTTCTCCCCCTCTACTCTCTTGTAATGGATTGAGTTTTCCCTTTGAAGTTATCTTATCAGATTGAGTCTTTAAGGATTTGAGAACACTTGATGTATGTCTTGCATGTGCTTATCTGTGGTGACAATGGGATATTCAGGTGATCTACTTGATGTATGTTTTGGTGATCAACTTGCGGGTTCAGTGACCTTGTGAACTTATGCATAGGGGTTGGCACACGTTTTCGTCTTGACTCTCCGGTAGAAACTTTGGGTCACTCTTTGAAGTACTTTGTATTGTTTGAATAGATGAATATGAGATTGTGTGATGCATATCGTATAATCATACCCGCGAATACTTGAGGTAACATTGGAATATCTGGGTGACATTAGGGTTTTGATTGATGTGTGTCTTAAGGTGTTATTTTACTACGAATTCTAGGGCTGTTTGTGACACTTATAGGAATAGCCCAATGGATTGATCGGAAAGGATAACTTTGAGGTGGTTTCGTACCCTACAATAATCTCTTCGTTTGTTCTCCGCTATTAGTGACTTTGGAGTGACTCTTTGTTGCATGTTGAGGGATTGTTATATGATCTAATTATGTTATTATTGTTGAAAGAACTTGCACTAGTTAAAGTATGAGCCCTAGGCCTTGTTTCGAAGCATCGCAATACCGTTTACGCTCACTTTTATCGCTTGCTACCTTGCTGTTTTTATATTTTCAGATTACAAATACCTATATCTACCATCCATATTGCACTTTTATCACCATCTCTTCGCCGAACTAGTGCACCTATACAATCTACCATTGTATTGGGTGTGTTGGGGACACAAGAGCTCTTTGTTATTTGGTTGCAGGGTTGTTTGAGAGAGACCATCTTCATCCTACGCCTCCCACGGATTGATAAACCTTAGGTCATCCACTTGAGGGAAATTTGCTACTGTCCTACAAACCTCTGCAATTGGAGGCCCAACAACGTCTACAAGAAGAAGGTTGTGTAGTAGAATCATGCGTGAGTAATCCCATCGTAGGCTTGATGGACGGTGATGGCTTGGATGAGATTTACCATGTAATCGAGTTAGTTTTGTTAGGTTTTGATCCCTAGTATCCATTATGTTCTAAGATTGATGTTGCTATGACTTTGCCATGCTTAATGCTTGTCACTAGGGCCCAAGTGCCATGATTTCAGATATGAACCTATTAAGTTTTCATGAATATATGTGAGTTCCTGATCCTATCTTGCAAGTCAATATTCACCTACTATGTGTTATGATCCGGCAACCTTGAAGTGACAATAATCGAGACGACTCCCGGTGATGACCGTAGTTTGAGGAGTTCATGTATTCACTAAGTGTTAATGCTTTGTTCCGGGACTCTATTAAAAGGAGGCCTTAATATCCCTTAGTTTCCAATAGGACCCCGCTGTCACAGGAGGGTAGGACAAAAGATGGCATGCAAGTTCTTTTCCATAAGCACGTATGACTATATTCGGAATACGTGCCTACATTACATTGATGAACTGGAGCTAGTTCTGTGTCACCCCATGTTATAACTATTGCATGAGGAATCATATCCAACATAATTATCCATCATTGATCCATTGCCTACGAGCTTTTCACGTATTAATCTTTGCTTAGTTACTTTTCCGTTGCCACTATTACAATTACTACAAATTGCTACTGTTACTTTTGCCACCGTTACCGTTACTTCCATACTACTTTGCTACTAAATACTTTGCTGCAGATATTAAGTCTTTCAGGTGTGGTTGAATTGACAACTCAGCTGCTAATACTTGAGAATATTTTTTGGCTCCCCTTTTGTCGAATCAATAAATTTGGGTTGAATACTCTACCCTCGAAAACGGTTGTGATCCCCTATACTTGTGGGTTATCAAGACTATTTTTTGGCACCATTGCCGGGGAGCATAGCTCTATTCTTTGAGTCACTTGGGATTATTATCTGCTGATCACTATGACGAACTTGAAAGATGAAAGAACCAAGATTTTTCTCTCAACTATGAGAGGAGGTAAGGAACTGCCATCTAGCTCTGCACTTGATTCACCTTCTGTTATGAGTAAATTTGCGACACCTACATCTGCACCTGCTATTGATTCTGATATGTCGCATGTTATTTATGATGCCACTTCTGCTATGCATGATTGAAAGTGCAATCATGCCTTTAATCATATTTTGATGTTGATGAGAACATGTATGTTGGGACTAATCATGTTTATCAAGTATATCTCAGGATTATGTCACAAAGACCGTGTGTGGATCATGACTAGGGAAAATGCATATAACTCAAGAATGGAGATACAATACAGTAGCCTTGGCTTTGCTTACGGTTTGTTCTTGAGTATAGGGATACCGCACGATTAAGAGGGGATCGTTGGATCTAGTGAAAGACTTGCTCAAAACCCACAACTTCTGTTTTCTCTCCGGCCGTCCGGTACTCTACGAACGTCTGGTCCCTCTCAGCTGTCCGAACATCCGACACTCTCCGGTCGTCCGTTGTTCCCTTTACCGAAAGTTATCTACGGATTTCCAGAACTCGCCGGACGTCCGACCTCCGGACGGTCGGCAGGTCTCGGACGTCCGGTACTTTTACCACAGAACCATATTTATGGATTTTCGGGCTTCTTCGGTCGTTCGGGCGCCGGACAACCAGCACGTCTTGGATGTTCGTATCCTATGTACTGATTCGTGGCACATGTATTCCCAGCGGCCGGACGATCGATGACTGTCGGACGTCCGGACTTATTTGTGCCACCGGACGTCCAGTGTTATCCAGACGTCCGACCTATCCTGTGCACTTAAGTGGCCCAAACGGTCATTTTTCCATACCTACTATATATATACCTCTCCCTTCCACGGGATGAGGTTTACCATTCACTTTGAGCTTGCCAAGAACACTCTTCACTCTCTCTCTCTCAATCCCCTATATATACCTCTCAACAATTTCAAGAAGGAATTTTCTTATCTCAAGCAAAGTACCTCAAGGATATCCTAGAGAAGTTTGGCATGGCTGATGCTAGTCCATACAAGACACCCATGCCAACTAAAATTACACTCACTGAAGACACAAATGGTACTCCTTTCGACCCATCTATTTACCGCTCTATGATTGGTTCATTGCTTTATCTTTGTGCATCTAGACCAGACATTATGTTCAGTGTATGCATGTGTGCTAGACTTCAAGCTTCCCCTAGGGAAAGCCATCATAAGGCGGTTAAGCATATTCTTAGATACCTTGTTCACACTCCAAAGTTGGGTCTATGGTACCCCAAGGATGCTAAGTTTGATCTCATTGGGTACACGGATGCGGATTGGGCTGGAGACAAAGTGGATCGTAAGTCCACATCCGGTGCATGTCAGTTTCTTGGACGCTCCTTGGTAAGTTGGTCCTCGAAGAAAAAAAATTGTATTGCCCTCTCTACCGCAGAAGCTGAATACATTGCAGCCGCCAGTTTTGCAACTCAGTTACTATGGATGAGGCAAACTTTGAAGGATTACGGTATCACCTATAGACATGTGCCTCTTCTATGTGATGATGAAAGTGCCATCAATATTGCTGAGAACCCCAAGGATCATCTCCGCACCAAGCACATTGATATTAGGTATCACTTCTTGAGAGATCATGTTGAAAAGGGTGATATACACATTGATCACATTTGTACAGGTTTGCAACTGGCAGATATTTTCACCAAACCATTGGATGAAGCAAGGTTTTGTGGACTTAGGAGTGAACTTGGTATCTTGGAGCTTGACAATATTATGTGAAATCTAGTACCCATTCATGCATGAAATTAATGTCTTGTCTTGATGTAGGCATATATGTAGGGGGAGACACTCAACTCATGAGTTTCCTCACCCTATGAAATGCATAAAAAGAACAAACACTCTCAAAGCTACCATGACATCTAACTATGGTGCTTTCCATGATGGAGTAGTGGTTATGCACTCAAAGTATGAATCCTTCTGTGCCATGTCACCTATACTCATACATGGTGGCAGTAGCCACCACTCGTGTCATTTGAACAATATTTGAGTGGCATATGTTTATTATTTTTGGCATAGGATACTAGTTGCTTAATAAGAATTTCTTACTATGTACGGTCATCATCATCTCCTCATCATGATCAGTAGCACAAACAATTGCACCTACTCCTCTCAAAAATTCTGGCACCGGATGTCCGTGGATTACCAGACGTCCGAACGTTTCTCCACCACCAGACGTCTGTAGATCTCCGGTTGTCCGTAAAAACCTCTCTGTTGAACTTAGCCCGGTCGTCCGGCCTATCCGGACGTCCGTACAATCCTCTCTGGTATATTTTTTTTCTGGCCGTGGCGCCAGACGTCCGTGGATTCCCGGTCGTCCGGACGTTTTTCCGACACCGGACGTCTGTAGATCTTCGGTCGTCCGGTCGATTTCTCTAGGTTTTCGGGTCAGTTACCCTAATCCACTCGCTCCCTCGCCTCTGTTCCCCACCGCCACCGCTCCTGTCCCGCGGCTCCTCGCCGCGGCCACACATCGCCCGTGCCCCTCGCCGGGCTCGCTCATTGGTCAGGCTCCTCGCCGTGGCCACGCCCCTTGCCGTGGCCACTCGGGTCGCCTCTATCTCCGCTCAAGCTGCAACGCTGCCGTCACATCACGCGCCGTGACCACTCACCCCATTGCCTGATTCACTCTGGTCGCCGTCTCCCTCCGCGTTCCTCACTCCAAGGTAGCCCCTATCTTGTCTCCCTCATGCATCGATTCCTCGATCTATGGTGGGGTGTTGATTTGGGTCTTCCTTCTTCCCTAGGTCATGATGCCCAAGACCAAGCACTCCGCACGCAAGCAAGTCACCGGTGGGCCATCTCGGACGTATCGTCATGGTGGCTCCGATGACTCTCAGGAGCGGGCTCGTCCTCGGAAGCGCACCGCCCTCCCTCACAGCTCGTCCAGCAACTCCTCCTCGGAGGGATCCGACTATGAGGATGAACTGGAGGATTTGGAACCGCCCCCGTTTGTTGTTGTTCGTACTTCCTCACCCAAGCCGGGAACTCGTCGACCCACCTTCCAGCCTCCTCCTCCTCCGGTGCAACCCCACGGTGATGCTCGTCATATCTCTCTTGAGCCTCCTTTACCACTCGGCCACCATGTTAAGCGGTTCAACGAGGTTCCCATGACATCTTATCTTAAGTTGCGTCACGATGTTGATCAGTTTACGGTTGTTAGTGATTCTCAGGACAGTCGTTTTCACACTAATGTCCAAGTCGACATCTTTACCACTATTGTCATTCCTAAAGGCTTGTCTCTCCATGTCTGCATTGACCTAGAGCATATTCACACTCATCCGGATAAATATCCGGGGGCTATTGAGCTCATTGAGTCATCTAATCTTGCTGCTCCATTTGCATTTCAACATGACTTTAACCAAGCTGCCATTCATCAATTCTATGCCACATGCTATTTTGGTCCAAATAACACTGTCACTTGGATGACCTCCGACACCGTGCTCACAGCATCTTATGCTCAATTTGTTACTGCCCTTGGTTTTCCTGACATCGGGTTCAAAATCCACAAGGATGACCCCAGCCATAGGCCCAAGGGCATTGATGTCTATGCGGATCTTCTCAAACCAATAGAAACTTTGTCTAAAATAGACAAACAAAAGGGTCTGAACCAGGCCTCCATTTGGCGCTCCCCTTTCTATATTATCTATCAGTGTGTCACCCGCACCATCTATCCCAAGATGGGTGACAAAGGCTCTTGCAGTAGCTATTGCATTGATCTTATGCATCGCCTCTTTGCATCCCCCAAAGGGAAGATAAATGTTCCACATTTTCTATGGCATGAGATCCGCCTCGCTAGTTTTCAGCACAAGCGGGCCTTTCCTCATGCCCCCTTCCTTCAGGCTTTTATCGAGAGTGTCGCTTCATTTCCCATTGCCCGCACTCACGTGCATGAGCGATGGGTCATTCCAGCTCACATGGCAGCTGATTATGTTCCTCCTCCTACTGCTCCTGCTCGTCGCACTGCAGCTAGTGTTCCTTCTCATACTGCCCATTCTACTCCTTCCAGTTCTGCACCATTTGGGTGCATTGCTCGCTTTCTTGGGAAGGCTCACTCTGCAATGATGAAGATGTTCACCTTTCATTGCTCCCAACATCACGATGTTGTCACTCGCATGGTCACTTCCAAGAATGCTCTGAAGGCTCGTCTGAGAGACTCCGGAGTTTATGATGTGAGTGATGATGAACGTCTTCCTGACGTGCCTCCTTCTGATTTTGGTTTCCCCTCGGGTCCTAAGTGGGCTGACTTCTTCGTCGAGGCTGGTGGCAGTGGTGCTCATGATGATGATGATGAGGATGATCTCTGATGCTGTTATGATCCCCCCCTTTGTTTTGGGTATTTGATGCCAAGGGGGAGTAGGCACTATGCATACTATGATATTACGATATTAGCGTGTTAACTTGTAATCAAGTTCATTGCTATGATTGTTGATTAGCTTGTATCAAACTTATGTTATGAGATTGTCAAAACTTATGTTCTATGCTATGAGTGATGAATCTATATGGAGCTTACTGTCTTGATTATCTTGTGTATGTGATTTGGTTGTGTTGGTGTCATATTGAGGGGGAGCCCTCTTCATGTCTAGTCTCTATGGTATCATATTGAGGGGGAGCTCACTCCTTGCTTATTCTTTGATTATTGAGCTCCACAACAAATCCTTTCGATTCCTATTTTTTATGTGTGTGCATATATGTTGTCATCAACTACGAAAAAGGGGGAGATTGAAAGTGCAATCATGCCCTTAGTCATATTTTGATGTTGATGACAACATGTATGTTGGGACTAATCATGTTTATCAAGTATATCTCAGGATTATGTCACAAAGACCGTGTGTGGATCATGACTAGGGACAAGTGCATATAACTCAATAATGGAGATACAAGACAGTAGCCTTAGCTTTGATTACGGTTTGTTCTTGAGTGTAGGGATCCCGCATTATTAAGAGGGGATCGTTGGATCTAGTGAAAGACTTGCTCAAAACCCACAACTTTTGTTTTTCTCTCCGGTCGTCCGGTACTCTACGGATGTCCGGTCCCTCTCAGCTGTCAGGACGTCCGGCACTCTCCGGTCGTCCGATGTTCCCTTTACCGAAAGTTATCTACGGATTTTCGGAACTCTCCGGACGTCCGACCTCCGGACGGCCGACATGTCTCGGACGTCCGGTACTTTTACCACAAAACCATATTTACGGGTTTCCAGGCTTCTCCGGTCGTCCGGGCGCCGGACGACCGACACGTCTCGGACGTCCGTATCCTGTGCACTGATTCATGGCACATGTATTCCGAGTGTCCGGACGACCGATGACTGTCGGACGTCCGGACTTATTTGTGCCACCGGACGTCCAGTGTTGTCCAGACGTCCGACCTATCCTATGCACTTAAGTGGCCCAAACGGTCATTTTTCCATACCTACTATATATATACCTCTCCCTTCCATGGGATGAGGTTTACCATTCACTTTGAGCTTGCCAAGAACACTCTTCACTCTCTCTCTCAATCCCCTACATCAAATCCTAGATCCCCAAGCGATTTAGGAACATTTGAGAGAAGTTCTCCAATCAAGTGATAGATCCACTCCTTCCCCTTCTTTGCACCAAAGGAATTTGTGTTTTGAGCAAGTCTTGAGCTTTTCCCCATCGTTCTTGTTACTCTTGGAGGTTGCAGACTCCTAGGCCGTAGGAGTCTTTCGGAGAGGAATTGAACCTTGTGATTACCCCCGGAAAAGTTTGTAAGGGTTTGGAGACCACCCCAAGGTCTACCACTAGTGGTTGAAAAACGCCTCCTTGGTGTTGTCTCAAAGGGAGAATAGGGTGAGCCTTCGTGGCGTTGGTGTGCCTTCGTGGTAACATCCACCTCTATAACGGTGACTAGCTTCCCTCCAAGGAAGTGAACATCGGCATACATCCTTGTCTCCCGGAGTTGCGGTTATTCCTAACCCTAACTCTCTACTTGTGGTTACTTGTCTCTTAGCACTTACTTACATCATATTGTGCTTGCTTACTTATGTGCTCGTGTTACTTACTTAGTACTCACTTGCAATTGTTAGGCTCAGCTTCATATTCCGCATTATTGCCTAAAATTGCTAAGTAATAATTAAAATTTATAATTGTACCTATTCACCCCCCTCTAGGTCCATCTCGATCCTTTCAATGATGCTTATGATGATACTACTTCTATGCTTGATAATACTGTGCCATTAGGTGAATTTCTTGATGAACAACTTGCTAGGGTTAGAGAGAATGAAATTATTGAAACTGATAATATTGATGAAAGTGATGATGAAGATTCTCCCCCTAGATATGAATTGCCTGATGTACCTGAGGGTTATGTTATGGATGAAGAAATTGCTAGAGACCTTTTTGCTTGCAAAGATAGATATGATCTAAAGAAACTGTTAGCTAAGCTCAAAGAAAACTCTCTGAATGCTGGAATGAAATATGACCCTACTTTTGCTACTTCACCTATCTGTATTTCTGATAAGGATTATGATTTCTCTGTCGATCCTGAGCTAATTACTTTGGTTGAATCTGATCCTTTTTATGGCTATGAATCTGAAACTGCTGTGGCACATCTCACTAAATTGAATGATATAGCCACCCTATTCACTCATGAGGAAAAAATTCATCATTAGTATATCCTTAAATTGTTTCCTTTCTCACTAAAGGGTGATGTTAAAATATGGTTTAATTCTGTTGCTCCTGGTTGTGTGTGTAGTCCCCAGGATATGATTTATTACTCCTCTGCAAAATATTTCCCCGCTCATAAGAAACAAGCTGCCTTAAGGGAAATCTATAATTTTGTGCAAATTGAAGAAGAGAGTCTCCCACAAGCTTGGGGGAGGCTTCTCCAATTACTTAATGCTTTGCCTGATCATCCTCTTAAGAAAAAATAAATACTTGATATCTTTTATAATGGACTAAGCGATGCTTCCAGAGACCACCTGGATAGTTGTGCTAGTTGTGTTTTCAGGGAAAGAACCGTTGAGCAAGCTGAATTGCTATCGAATAATATATTGAGCAATGATAATGATTGGACACTTCCTGAACCAACTCCTAAGCCAACTCCGAAGAAAAGGGGTATTCTATTTCTCAGTCCTGAAGATATGCAAGAGGCAAAGAAATCTATGAAAGAAAAAGGTATTAATGCTGAAGATGTTAAGAATTTACCACCTATTGAAGAAATACATGGTCTTGATAACCCAACACAGGTAGTAAAGGTAAATTATCTCTATAGATTTGATGAGGGTGATATCCCTCGTTATAAGTCTGCTAGCCAATGCTTGGATGAGTTCGATAATTTTATTGTTAAACAAGAAAACTTCAATGCTTATGTTGGCAGCCAATTGAAACGTAATGCTTATATGATTAAACACTTGAGTGATTATATGTCTAGAGTTAAAGGTGATCTTAAGCTTATTAGTAAACATGCATCCATGGTTACCACTCAAGTAGAACAAGTACTTAAGGCACAAGATGATTTGCTAAATGAATTACATAATAAGAATAATTATAATGTTGTTAGAGTTATGACTAGAGGTGGTAGAATGACTTAGGAACCTTTGTATCCCGAGGGTCATCCTAAGAGAGTTGAGCAAGATTCTCTGAGAACTAATGTAGATGCACCTAGTCCTTCTAAGAAGAAGAAAAAGAAAAATGGTAGGACTTTGCATGCTTCTAGTGAACCTGTTATAGATACACCTGAGAATCCCAATGATATTTCTATTTCTGATGTTGAAACACAATCTGGTAATGAACATGAACCTAGTGATAATGTTAACGATGATGTTCATGTTGATGCTCAACCTAGCAATAACAATGATGTAGAAATTGAACCTGCTGTTGATCTTGATAACCCACAATCAAAGAATCAACGTTATGATAAGAGACTTTGTTGCTAGGAAGCACGGTAAAGAAAGAGAACCATGGGTTCAGAAACCCATGCCTTTTCCTCCTAAACCATCCAAGAAAAAGGATGATGAGGATTTTGAGCGCTTTGCTGAAATGATTAGACCCATCTTTTTGCGTATGCGTTTGACTGATATGCTTAAAATGAATCCTTATGCTAATTATATGAAAGATATTGTTACAAATAAAAGAAAGACATCGGAAGCTGAAATTTCCACCATGCTTTCCAATTGTACTTTTAAAGGTGGAATACCAAAGAAACTAGGAGATCCAGGAGTACCAACTATACCATGCTCCATTAAAAGAAACCATGTTAAAACTCCTTTATGTGATCTTGGAGCCGGTGCTAGTGTTATGCCTCTCTCTTTATATCATAGACTTGATTTGAATAAGTTGACACCTACTGAAATCTCTTTGCAAATGGCCGATAAATCAACCACTATACCCGTCGGTATTTGTGAGGATGTGCCTGTTGTGGTTGCAAACGTTTCTATTTTAGCGGACTTTGTTATTCTTGATATTCCCGAGGATGATAGTATGTCGATTATCCTTGGTAGACCGTTTTTGAATAATGCAGGGGCTGTTATTGGTTGCAACAAAGGCAATGTCACTTTTCTTGTTAATGACAATGATCATACGGTACACTTTCTAAGGAAACAACCTCAGGTTCATAGTATAAATTCTATTGGAAAAATTTCAACCATTACTATTGCAGGTTTTGAATTCCCTCTTCCTATTGTCAAAAAGAAATATGATATTCTTATTGTTGGGGACATGCATATCCCCGTTGAGGTAACCTAGTGTCATTCAAAAATTCTCCGGTTTTATGTTATTCAGAAGAAGTCTATTAACAAGACTTGATCAACCTTATCAGTGGATTCCTTTTGATGAGCTTGAGATGGATGAAGTTAGAAAGCACAACTCTCTGTACCCTCCTTTTATTTTCTGTTATTTAGATGAAATAAGGCAAAAATAGTATTTTTTGTCAGTTTTCTGAGTTATCCATGCAATAAGAAATACCCCGAAAATAAATGTTCTCCAAATGTCCTGAAAATGAAGTATGGTTATGTAGAATATTTAAGAATTTCTGGCACTGAGAACACACTAGGGGGACCCACCATTTGGCCACGAGGGCACAGGGCGCGCCCACCACCCTGGGCGCGCCCCCTGCCTCATGGGCCCCATGTGGACCCCCTCCACTTTATTCCAGCACCCACTCACTTTGTCTTCCTCCCGAAAAATCCTCCCATAGCTCAAACACGTGTTCTGGCTCATCTTGCTGCCATTATCGACCTCCTTGCTCAAAGCTCCATTCACAAAACTGTTTTGGGGGATTGTTCTTTGGTATGTGACTCCTCCAATGGTCCAATTCGTTTTTTTCTAGTGCGTTATTTATTGCAAATTTTTGCTGCTGAGGTGACCCTGTTCTTGAGCTTGCATGTCTAATTTATATGGTCCAAAGTAGTTTTAATGCATGAGATAGCCTCTAGGCACTTGTGGGAGTAGTTGCTATCAATCTTGTTGAGTTTGGTTCACTTTTATTTTGAGTCACTAAAAATTTCAGAATTTTTTCAGAGAAAGAAAATGATGAAGAGATTGTTGAGGGGCTCCTGGAGCCGAAGCTCGAAGCATAAGTAGAATGAGGAGAATAAAAAGCCCAAATACAATCTTCGTCGCACCGAGGAGGTCCGGCTGTGTGAATGGCCTTGTGATGCATTCTTGAAGGCCGTTAGAATTTATGACGACTTTTATTACTTGGTTGAGAATGCATGCCTCACCGACTTCCTCCACGACCAACGCGAACAGTATCTCCTACTCACTAATATTTTTGTACAATTTTTTTACTTCCATGCGAAGAAATCACCACCTTCAGTGGAGTTTCACTGATATGATGAGGTTAAGGAGATGTCACTCCATGATTTTTGTTTGGTTTGCAAGTTACCCTTTATGGGCAGTATTGAGGAACCACATCCTAGCGATGTGGATGGATTTATTGATAGAATTGCTGTAGGAGAAACAATGCAAATTTCAGATGTAAGAACTACCAGTATACATTTTCCTGTTCTATGTTACTTTGCGATAGTTGCTAGTAGATGCTTAATTGGCCGCGGGAACAGTGGAAACCTCAGTGCTCCTGACCTTGCTATTTTGCGCCATGCTTTGTTTCGTGACACAACCTTAAAATTAGGCGCTATTGTTGCTAAACGGTTAAGTCTGAACCATACAAAGGGCCTCATCTTCGGAGGTATCTTTGCTTCACGCCTTGCTAAACACTTTGAGATACCTATTAGGCATCATGAGAAAGAGGAAAAGTTGCTGCTCACTATTTTTCTAGATTATAAGAGTATGGTAGCACATGACTTTATTGTTAAAAATAACAAGAAGATGCTTAAGTATAACTTGATATTTGATAAAACTCACTGTGAGAGTATTACCTTGCCTGTACCCTCTTTGTTTAACATACTTTCAAGCACGTACCTCATCTTGCCCGAGGAAATTTATGCATACTGGAATCTGACACAAGTTCCAGAGCCTGAGCCAGAGCCACCACTTGACCCATATTGACAGTCTGTTTATCAGTGGGATCCGGAGGAGCTCGCTAACCAGTGGCACCCCAAGGATCCTCCTCAGTACACCAGAGAGAGTAGCTTCGATCCGTGGGCATAGACCAACTTAGGCCAAAAGCCTATGCTTGGGGGAGTACGTATTTCTCACCGATATTACATTCATGTTCACAGACTCATGCTAGTTGTCGATGCTCATACTTTTTCATTGTACTATCCATGCTAGTTTATTTTATTTTATTGCTTTCTTCTTGTGTGTTTGAAAAACCTTAAGAAAAACCAAAAAAAATAGTTTTAGCTTTTAGCTAGTTTACTTTCCATGCTTGTAGTAGTAATTAAAAGAAAACCCCAAAAAGATTTCTCGCTCTTCTTTTTCTTGTTAGGAGCTTTCCCGTGTAAATAGTTTTTTTTCTTTTTTTTTCTTTGGGGGTCGAGAGGAGAAGACCACGATGAAAATGTTGAGTGGCTCTCATATGCATTATTGTTGATCTAAGTAAGAGCCCATATTACCTTGTCTTCTCCTTTGTATTAAATGCTTGTAGATTCCAGGTTAGTCCAATGCACGTGCACTATTATTATTATCCACACCGTTCGGTCGTGCGAGTGAAAGGCAATAATGACGATATATGATGGACTGATTGAGATGAGAGAAGCTGGTATGAACTCGACCTATCTTGTTTTTGTAAATATGATTAGTTCATCGTTCCTGATTCAGCCCATTATGGATGAAACATGTTTGCAATGACAATTAGAGATTATAGTTGCTCATGCCATGCTTAATTAGCTAGGAGTTTATAATAGTTTGTCTTGCGTGCCAACATGCTATTAAAATGGTTGTGATGTGGTATGATAGGGTGGTATCCTCCTTTGAATGATTCAAGTGGCTTGACTTGGCACATGTTTACACATGTAGTTGAAACAAAATCAACATAACCTCCATGATATTTATGTTCATGGTGATTTATATCCTACTCCTGCTTGCACTCATTGTTGGTTAATCTTAATGCATGTTCATGACTGTTGTCGCTCTCTAGTTGGTCGCTTCCCAGTCTCTTTCTAGCCTTCACTTGTACTAAGCGGTAATACTGCTTGTGCATCCACTTCCATAAACCCCAGAGTTATTCCATATGAGTCCACCATACCTTCCTATATGCGGTACTTACCTGCCATTCCAAGTAAATTTGTATGTGCCAAACTCTAAACCTTCAAATGAAATTCTATTTTCTATGCACGAATAGATAATGTATCAACTAGGAATGTCTATATCTTCCATGCTACGTAGGTTATTCTCACTATGAGTGGACTCCGCTCATCATTCACGAGAAAATGGCCGGCAACTAGGATGCCTAGTCCCATGCTCAAATCAATCAAAATAAATGCAAACAAAACTCCCCCAGGATTGTTGTTAGTTGGACGGCACCCATTGTTTTGGGCCAGCCATGGATTGATGCTCGTTGGTGGTGGGGGAGTATAAACTTTACCATTCTGTTTGTGAACCACCTATAATGTATGTAGCATGGAAGATATCGAGATTTCTTGGTTGTTATGTTGACAATGAAAGTATGCCGCTCAAAATAGTATTTATCTCTGTTTCAAAACTCGAGCTCTGGCACCTCTGCAAATCCCTGCTTCCCTCTACGAAGGCCTATCTATTTACTTTTATGTTGAGTCATCATCCTCTTATTAAAAAGCGCCAGTTGGAGAGAACTGCTATCATTTGCATGCATTGCTATTAATTTATGTTGAGTATGAATGTGACTGGATCTCTTTTACCATGAATTACATTGTCTAGACAGTCCTTGATCTTCAGGGGTGCTCTGCATTTATGTTTTGCGGTCTCAGAAAGGGCTAGCGAGATACCATCTTGTTATATCATATTATGGTTGTTTTGCGAAAGCGTTGTCATCCGGGATTTATTATTATTGCTCGCTAGTAGATTATGCCATTGATATGAGTAAACATGAGACCTAAATGTTATTGTTAATATGGTTAGTTCATAATCTTTGCTGAAAACGTGAATGCTGGCTTTACATATTTGCAACAACAAGATCAAACAGAGTTTGTAAAAGTCCTTCTTTATCCCTTTCAGTTTGTCAACTGAATTGCTTGAGGACGAGCAAAGGTTTAAGCTTGGGGGAGTTGATACGTCTCCAATGTATCTACTTTTCCAAACACTTTTGCCCTTGTTTTGGACTCTAACTTTCATGTTTTGAATGGAACTAACCCGGACTGACGTTGTTTTCAGCAGAGCTGCCATGGTGTTATTTTTGTGCAGAAATAAAAGTTCTCGGAATGACCTGGAAATCCACAGAGACACATTTTGGAATTAATAAAAAATATTGGCAAAAGAATCAGCATCAGGGGCCCCACACTCTGTCCACGAGGGTGCAGTGCGACCCCCCCTGAGGCGCACCCCCTGCCTCGTGGGCCCCCTGGGACTCCACCGACCTCAACCCCAACTCCATATATTCACTTTTGGGGAGAAAAAAAATCAAAGAGAAGGATTCATCACGTTTTATGATACGGAGCCGCTGCCAAGCCCTAATCTTCCTCTCGAGGGCTGATGTGGAGTCCGTTCGGGGCTCCGGAGAGGGGAATCCGTCGCAATCGTCCTCATCAACCATCCTCCATCACCAATTTTATGATGCTTACCGCCGTGCATGAGTAATCCCATCATAGGCTTGCTGGATGGTGATGGGTTGGATGAGATTTACCATGTAATCGAGTTAGTTTTGTTATGGTTTGATCCCTAGTATCCATTATGTTCTAAGATCGATGTTGCTATGACTTTTCCATGCTTAATGCTTGTTGTCGGTGTCAAAGCCGGCAGATCTCGGGTAGGGGGTCCCGAACTGTGCGTCTGAGGATCGACGGTAACAAGGAGGTAGGGGACACGATGTTTACCTAGGTTCGGGCCCTCTTAATGGAGGTAATACCCTACTTCCTGCTTGATTGACTTTGATGAGTATAGGGGTTACAAGAGTTGATCTACCTCGAGATCGTAATGGCTAAACCCTAGATGTCTAGCCTGTATGATTGTGATCGACCGTATGGACTAAACCGTCCGATTTATATAGACACCGGAGGGATCTAGGGTTGTACAGAGTCGGTTACAGAGAAAGGAAAGCATATGATGCGTACGCCAAGCTTGCCTTCCACGCAAAGGACAGTCCCATCCGGACACGGGAAAAAGTCTTCTATCTTGTATCTTCACGGCCCATCGATCCGGCCCATATCACATAGCCCGAATGCCCGAGGACCCCTTAGTCCAGGACTCCCTCAGTAGCCCCTGAACCAGGCTTCAATGACGATGTATCCGGAGCGCAGATTGTCTTCCGCATTGCAAGGCGGGTTCCTTTTCCAAATACACAAAGCAGCCTTTCGCACACAAGAGCTGTATCCGGCCATGTTTAACACGTACAACCCTAAGATGTAACAATACTTAAAATAAGTCACGTCCATGGGCCACTTTTTTGGTGAGACGTTATGTTCTGGCCTTATTATTATTCTGAACCGTTTTACAGCCTCGTTTCATATTTTGAGGTACGGCCAATGACACTTCTTGTCAAAGCAGAGATCGTGTCCCCTTATCATGGGATTCTCATCAATAGGAGTTTTGGGTAATCCAACCATGTCATTCACACGTCCCCTTGGGAATAGGCGAGATTTAAGGCTTATGAGGGGGTGCTTGATATTCGCTGCCTCTATAAGAGGACAAAGTCTCGTCTGTTCATCCCACGCCTTCTTCTTCCTCTGCCTTTCAATCCCCCGAGCTCCAGCGCCCAAGTTCCAAACTTTCCTTCCGCCCTAACCTCTTCAGCC
Organism: Triticum dicoccoides; assembly: GCF_002162155.2. Classification (NCBI taxonomy): domain Eukaryota; kingdom Viridiplantae; phylum Streptophyta; class Magnoliopsida; order Poales; family Poaceae; genus Triticum; species Triticum dicoccoides. Next base: position 769,088,562 of record NC_041383.1, on the reverse strand, counting down.
ATGGCCAGATTTGGCTTTCAGGCCAAGTGGATGGCCTCCTCCGTAACGGAGAAGAACATCCATGTCCTGCAGGAGGCGAGGTACCTAATGGCGGAGATCAAACATAGGCTTCCAACTCAAGGGCAGATCATCCCCACCCCAGAGCCTGGTGAAAGGGTGGTCTTTATCCCTCACTTCCTCCGAGAACTTGGGTTCACCCTTCACCCCTTCGTTCGAGGTCTCATGTACTACTACGGGCTGGATTTCCACGATCTGGCCCCGAATTCTTTCCTCCACATCTCGGCATTTATCGTCGTGTGTGAGGCATTTCTCCGCGTACCTCCACACTTCGGCTTATGGCTCAAAGTATTCAATGTGAAGCCGAAGGTGGTTGAAGGCCAACACGCCGAGTGCGGAGGTGCCATGGTGAGCAAGCTCAACCGCGTTTATTGGCCCAAAGGAAGATTTGTGGATACCGTCATGGTGTGGCAGCAGGAGTGGTTCTATATCACCGAACCCCACAACACCAAATGGGCTGCTGCTCCTGCCTTCAGATCTGGACCCCCGCTGTGGCTCGCATCCTGGACCAACAAGGGCCTAGATTGGGGGTCCCCAGAAGACGTGTTGGCGCTGCAGAAGCGTATCAAGAGCATGATAAACAAGTATAACACCCTTGCTGATGTGATTCAGGTGATGCTCATCCGTCGAGCTCTCCCTTGCCAACAGCAGCCTCTCAAAATGTGGGAGTTCAATCCAGAGGGGCCACGGACTCTACAACACTTCTATGGCATGACGCACAAAAAGATATAGAAGCTGCTTTTTAAGAAGCAGAAGATGTGGACACGGACGTCCGACGACACCGGCCTTGACTGCAACAATCCGGCATCCCCAGTAAGTATCATATTGCCGAACACTACATTTCTTGTCAATATTAAGGAGGGGTCCTGAGAATTCCATCTCCTGAACAGGACTGGATAAAGAAGGCCGAGCGGATTAAGTGTCTAGCCCCGATCCCCAGAAACCTAGCCAATCCTCTGTTAATGATGATGCTGGTCACGACACCCTATCAGGCGCCGGTGAAGAAGGACAAGAAGAAGAAGACCACCAAGGAGGCTCAAGGCGACCTCCATCCCGAAGAGACTTCGGGCGCCATGTCCGGAGGAACTGATGCTCATTCCTCTGGCGAGGAAGACGAAGATGAGGATGAGGAGGAGGTCGAGGAGGAGGAGGAGGAAGTAGAGAACCCTCCTCCCAAAGGGAAAAAAGAGCGGCCTCCATAGATCCGGAAGAGGGGACGTCCAAAAGGGGAAGGGTGTCTGAGGGAGTCCTGGATTAGGGGGTGTCCGGATGGCCGGACTATGAGCTTTGGCTGGACTCCCGGACTATGAAGATACAAGATTGAAGACTTCATCCCGTGTCCGGATGGGACTTTCCTTGGCGATACGATATGAAGATCTACTCCCATTGTAACCGACTCTGTGTAACCCTAGCCCTCTCCGGTGTCTATATAAACCGGAGAGTTTTAGTCTGTAGGACGAACAACAATCATACCATAGGCTAGCTTCTAGGGTTTAGCCTCTCTGATCTCGTGGTAGATCAACTCTTGTACTACCCATATCGTCAATATTAATCAGGCAGGAGTAGGGTTTTACCTCCACCGAGAGGGCCCGAACCTGGGTAAAAACATCGTGTCCCTTGTCTCCTGTTACCATCCGCCTAGACGCACAGTTCGGGACCCCCTACCCGAGATCCGCCGGTTTTGACACCGACATTGGTGCTTTCATTGAGAGTTCCTCTGTGTCGTCACCTTTAGGCCCGATGGCTTCTTCGATTGTCAACCACGACGCGGTCCAGGGTGAGACTTTTCTCCCCGGACAGATCTTCGTATTCGGCGGCTTCGCACTGCGGGCCAACTCACTTGGCCATCTGGAGCAGATCGAAAGCTACGCCCCTGGCCGTCAGGTCAGGTTTGGAAGCTTAAATTACACGGCCAACATCCGTGGGGACTTGATCTTCGACGGACTCGAGCCATGGCCGAGCGTGCCGCACTGTCCCGATGGGCATGATCTAACTCTGCCGCCGGACAGCGGCCGGAGTGCCGCTCAGGTGTCCGCTCCGATCATTAGCTCGGAGCCGACTGTGCTAGTCGGGGATGGACAGTTGGACGCCGCCCCAGGAGCCGCAATCTCTACGGTGATAGAGCTGAATACCAGCCTAGTCCTTTGCAAGGCCCGTGACTCCAAGGTGCTGGACTCCGTTCAGGACTCCAAATCTTCCGCACCCCTTCCGATCGAACCCGATTGGGCTCCGATCATGGAGTTCACCGCCGCGGACGTCTTTCAGCACTCGCCCTTTGGCGATATCCTGAACTCCCTAAAGTCTCTCTCTTTGTCAGGAGAGCCCTGGCCGGACTATGGTCAGCAGGGTTGGGATGCGGACGACGAAGAAATTCGAAACCCACCCACCACCCACTTTGTAGCCACTGTCGACGATCTAACCGACATGCTCGACTTCGACTCCGAAGACATGGACGGTATGGATGCCGATGAAGGAGACGACCAAGAACCAGCACCTATAGGGCACTGGAAGGCCACCTCGTCATATGACATATACATGGTGGACACCCCCAAAGCAGGGGATGGCGATGAAAAAGCGGAGGACGACCCCTCCAAGAAGTAACCCAAGCGCCGACGTCAGCGGCGCCGCTCTAAATCCCGCCAGAGCAAGAACGGCAAATCTGGCACCGGAGACGTCAACACCCCGGACAGTGCAAAAGACATCCCCCTCCAGCAGGATTCAGCGCAGGAGGACGAAGGAGCTAGCCCTCATGAGAGAGCGGCCAACAGAGAGGTCGAGGACGACAATTATATGCCTCCCTCCGAAGACGAGGCAAGCCTCGACGACGACGAATTCGTCGTGCCAGAGGATCCCATCGAATAAGAGCGTTTCAAACGCAGGCTTATGGCCACGACAAGCAGCCTCAAGAAAAAACAGCAGCAGCTTAGAGCTGACCAAGACCTGCTAGCCGACAGATGGACTGAAGTCCTGGCGGCCGAAGAGTATAAACTCGAACGCCCCTCAAAGAGTTACCCAGAGCGCAGGCTGCTACCCCAACTAGAGGAGGAAGCAACTAAACCTACATCACCAGCGTACGATGCGCCCGATCGGCCACCCCGTGGCCGCGACAGAGAGGCCCTTCGGCCCTCAATCCAAGCCACACCCCAGCGCCGCTCTAAGAATAACAGAGCACGGGGAAACGCAACAGACCTGTGAGACATATTGGAGGATAGGGCAAGGCAGACAAGATCGATCTACGGATCGCGTGGGCGCCCCACATCACGTGACAATAACCGTCACACCGGATATGATAAATACGGCCAGGCCGAATGCAACAGACCAAGCTCATCCGAGCTACGTCGCGATATAGCCCAGTACAGGGGCGCCACACACCCACTATACTTCACAGACGAAGTAATGGATCATCAAATCCCTGAGGGTTTTAAACCCGTAAACATCGAATCATACGATGGCACAACTGATCCCGCGGTATGGATCGAGGATTATCTCCTTCATATCCACATGGCCCGTGGTGATGATCTACACGCCATCAAATACCTCCCGCTCAAGCTGAAAGGACCAGCTCGACATTGGCTTAACATCCTGCCAGCAGAGTCAATTAGTTTCTGGGAGGACCTGGAATCCGCATTCCTTGACAACTTCCAGGGCACTTATGTGCGACCACCAGACGCCGATGACCTAAGCCACATAATCCAGCAGCCAGAGGAATCGGCCAGGCAATTCTGGACACGGTTCCTAACCAAGAAAAATCAAATAGTCGACTGTCCGGACGCCGAGGCCCTTGCGGCCTTCAGGCACAACATCCGAGATGAATGGCTTGCCCGGCACCTAGGACAGGAAAAGCTGAAATCTATGGCAGCCCTCACGACACTCATGACCCGCTTCTGCGCGGGCGAAGACAGCTGGCTAGCTCGTAGCAATAACATAACCAAGAGCCCTGGCAATTCGGACACCAAGGACAACAATGGCAGGTCACGTCACAACAAGCACAAGCGCCGCATTAACGGCGACAATACTGAGGATACGCAGTCAATGCCGGATTTAGAGGCTCTAAGCCCGGTCAGCGGAAGAAGCCATTCAAAAGAAACCCCGGGCCCATCCAGCTTAGACCGGATACTCGATCGCTCGTGCCAGATACACGGCACCCCTGAACAACCAGCCAACCACACCAACAGGGATTGTTGGGTGTTCAAGCAGGCAGGCAAGTTAAGTGCCGAAGCCAGAGACAAGGGGCTGCGTAGCGATGACGAGGAGGAGCCCCGGCCACCGAACAATAGAGGACAGAAGGGATTCCCCCCGCAAGTGCAGACAGTGAACATGATATACGCAACCCACATCCCCAAAAGGGAGCGGAAGCGTGCTCTCAAGGACGTCTATGCATTGGATCCAGTCGCCCCAAAGTTCAACCCATGGTCCTCCTGCCCGATCACTTTTGATCGAAGGGACCACCCCACTAGCATCCGTCATAGTGGATTCGCCGTGTTGGTCCTAGAACCAATCATTGACGGATTTCACCTCACCAGAGTCCTCATGGACGGTGGCAGCAGCCTGAACCTGCTTTATCAGGATACAGTGCGAAAAATGGGTATTGATCCTCAAGGATTAAACCCACAAAGACAACCTTTAAAGGCGTCATACTAGGTGTAGAAGCCAGCTGTACAGGCTCGGTTACACTCGAAGTGGTCTTCGGATCCCCGGATAATTTCCGAAGCGAAGAGTTAATCTTTGACATAGTCCCATTCTGCAGTGGCTATCACGCCCTGCTCGGACGTACCGCATTTGCAAAATTCAATGTGGTACCGCACTACGCATATCTCAAGCTCAAGATGCCAGGCCCTCACGGAGTCATCACGGTAAATGGATACACCGAACGCTCTCTGCGAACGGAGGAGCACACGGCAGCCCTGGCGGCGGAAGTACGGAGTAGCCTCTCAAGCAAATTCTCCAATCCAGGTGTTAAACGTCCGGACAACGTCAAGCGAGCCCGAACTAACCTACAACAAAGCCGGCTAGCACGTTCCGAGCAAGCATAGCAGTGCGGCCCCAACCCCAGCCCTCGCCAGATGGTGATATCGGTACCACGCGTACATAATTACGCTTTAGAAATACCATGGGCATAAGGGGAGGGGCACAACTACGGCACGCCCAGAATGCAGCTCAAACGCACTAAGGGGCTCCCTATTCCGCCGTTTCTTTTTTACATACTTTCAGGACCCAACTATTCGGAAGGCCTATCCGGCAATACACTCGCCGAACACACGATGCAACAGCCAGGGAGAGAACAAGCCTCGTCAAATGTCCAGGTGGTCTCTATAACGAGCTTAATACCTATTTTACTTAAAGTCACGCAGCTTGCCCCTGGAGGGGGACATGTCAAATAATCCCATCTCTTGCTTATCGAACTATTTGTATCATTCTGCTTTCATAGCAGCCCCTTTTTTAATAAACAATATATAGCTCTTATCTATTATTGTATTCATCTTTTTTTTATATATACAAATATGTTCAGTCATGACATTATGCAACCGTACACTTTGGTACGGCCAATACACCAGGGGCTTAAGCACCCCATAACATGGTGTGAGAAGACCGAACACTCTCACGAGTGCGGCACCCCGAACTTATAGCATTATATGCATCGGCTCCGAATCATGTCTTGGGTCAATAGTTGGGTTTGCCCGGCTCCCATGTTTTGGTACCTTACGTTCCGGAATGTTGGCTAAGGTAGCGCTGGGAGAACTACTGCGATTGTGCCCTAGTTGAGCTGGGTTAACACCTCAGTAGAGAAAGCTAAAACTGACCGTCATGATAGTGCGAGAGACCGGTCGCTGTTCACGAGGTTTTTCGAGTCCTTAAAGACTTATGCCTCTTAGAGCGAGGAGCCAGATTTATCTGGCCTAGGCGTGGATAGCGCCCCAAACTTGGTCTTCCGAATACTAGGGGCTTCGCCGAAATTTAAAATTATAGAATTCTATGGCTAAGTGAGAGTGATAAAGCATTATAAGTCTGATGGCCTGGTTCGTTGTGCTGAGCGCCTCCCTAGATGGACCCAAGAATGGGAACAAGAGCGCTTTGGTTTATCCCGAACACCCCAGCACTCGTGGCATGGGGGTAGAAGCCAACGACTTGCATCTCTCAGATTTGATAAACGGCCGCACAAAAGGTAATTGTCGGTGTCAAAACCAGCGGATCTCGGGTAGGGGGTCCCGAACTGTGCGTCTAGGCGGATGGTAACAGGAGACAAGGGACACGATGTTTTACCCAGGTTCGGGCCCTCTTGATGGAGGTAAAACCCTACGTCCTGCTTGATTAATATTGATGATGTGTGTTACAAGAGTGGATCTACCACGAGATCAAGGAGGCTAAACCCTAGAAGCTAGCCTATGGTATGATTGTTGTTCATCCTATGGACTAAAGCCATCCGGTTTATATAGACACCGGAGAGGGCTAGGGTTACACAAAGTCGGTTACAATGGTAGGAGATCTACATATCCGTATCGCCAAGCTTGCCTTCCACGCCAAGGAAAGTCCCATCCGGACACGGGACGAAGTCTTCAATCTTCTATCTTCATAGTCTTGGTGTCCGGCCGATGATGATAGTTCGGCTATCCGGACACCCCCTAGTCCGGAACTCCCTCAGTAGCCCCCGAACCAGGCTTCAGCGACGACGAGTCCGACGCGTATATTGTCTTCGGCGTTGCAAGGCGGGTTCTCCTTGAAACTTCATGTTCCTGTCGAATAGTGTCCGGCTTCCTTATAAATGTTGCACTCCTTGGCTTCTACGCCCAATAATGGCCTTCTTACACGTGTCATATGAATGCGAAAAGCTACGGTATTTTTACATTTTACCCCCTAGTCGTGCGAATGAGCCGCCTATAAGAGAGGCGAGGATCTAGATCCAGCTCACACCATCCTCCATCCGCAAGTTCTCATCAAAGCGCTTCTGACAAAAATCCATTCTATCATGGATAGTCGACGCGGCTCCTCCTCTCGCGCTCCTAGTCCTAAGCCAGGAGATTGGGGGAGATGCTCAGTTCCCCACAGCGAGCTAGTGGCGCTCCAAACCGAGGGATATCTTCCCCCAGCTTTCATGGTTCCGGTTCAAGCCGGACTGGCCACCTTCAGGGGTGGAAAGCAGGCGGAGAGCGTCCCCAACCCTTCCAAAGGAGAGCAGGTATGCTTTGTCCCTTATCTAATAAGGGGACTCGGATTTCCCATACATCCGTTTCTCCGGGGGCTCCTGGAGTTCTACGGACTCCAGCTTCACCACCTCACACCTGCCTCCATTTTGCACATCGCGGGCTTTGTAGCTCTTTGCGAGCTGTTCCTGGGCATCGAGCCCCATTTTGCGCTGTGGAAGAGATTGTTTTGCCTCGTACCCTGTTCTTATGAGGGGTCGATATATCAAGTGGGCGGAGCCGAAATATGGCGCATCGCCGGGACTGGATATCTATCCGGCACCCCGAAGAAGGCGTCCGAAGACTGGCCTTCGAAATGGTTCTACATGGAGGACGCCCCTCTGCCGGACCCAGTTCGGATCGGCCTCCCAGAGTTCAGCAATGCTCCCTTGAAGAAACGCCTGAGTTGGCGCCCACGGAGCCCTCAACGGGAGGATGATGGGAGCGTCCATTATCTGATGGGCCGGACTAGGTTACTGGCCCATTTCGGATTGACCATGATTGGAATCATGGCCACATGCATTATGCGAGGGGTGCAGCCACTCCAATATAGGGGCCACCCTATGTGGGATTTCAACGGGGAAGATGACGCCACCCGTCATGGCCGCAGAGGGCCGGGCTCGGCGGCCGATCTGGCAAAGATCCTGTCCGGCTTGTACAAGGGGGAGGAGGAGGACTTCCTCCGCACGAATCCATTGAATGGATTCTCCATGAATAACCCTCGGAGCTGGGTAAGCGGACGTTTATCTACCCGATCCATACTTCCAAAGTCAAGTATCTTACTTCGTGATTTCGACGCAGGAGCTGCACCGGGACGTGGAGGGCATACAAAGCCTAACTCCACAGCCCGAGGATCCGGAACGATCCCTTGATCTGGCCTCCGAAGAGGATCCAGACATAAAGGTGGAGCTGATCGACGGGGTGTTCCACCAACTTAGCATGGACAATGCCCTAGTCGCCACTACGGCTGACTACCCTGGTTTGTTTCCGGCCTCCCAGGTGACTACGACCGAGGTCTTGACACCATCATTTGATCCATGCTCAATTCTGACATCCTATACTGATGGTGCATCGCAGGAGGTGCCTTTGAGGCGGGAAGCCGAACCTGCGGCGGCTTACCAGCAAGGGTCAGTTCGGCCCTGCAGGCGGAAGAGGAGTGCGACGCAAATAGAAACGTCACCGCAACGGTACGGCACACCGCTATTTTTAAGGGAAGGATCCCTAGGAGGTATATTAATGCTCATAACTTTTTCCAGGAGAAAGAGCGCTCGCCGGACAGTGTCCGGAGAGGTTGCCAATCAAGCCTCCGCCAGCCATGCTCCATCGCGTGGTCCAGAAGTGGAGGCGAACACAAGGCAAGAGCCGGATGCTCCTCCGACGGAGGATGCCGACAGGCTGTCCGCCACCCGGTCTGAGGTGGAGAGCGCCATGAACCACAGGCGTCGCCGGACAGGTCTTCGTGACGCGTGTTTCTCCCCGGAGGCGTTGAATGCCTTTGATGCGGGAAACGTGCACCTCCGTGCTGCTCAAGATGGTTTAACCAGATCCACGGAGCAGTATGTGAAGGACATACGGGTAAGTAATTTTAATAGTTATATATGCTAGTAGCCCCCGAGACTTAAAATAGTTAAAATAACTGATTTAAGGATCATTTATTATGCAGGATCTTACGGAGAAGAATACCCACCTGTCCCAGGAGCTCCAAGAGTGCAAGGCCCAACTTGAGGCCGCACTGGCCGCCACAGGGGGAGCCATAGAGACCCCCGCTAGTAATGCGTACTTCGAAAAGATAAGTAGTTAACAAAGTGCGGCGTGTGCATAAATCTGACAATAATATTGCAGAGGGCGCCGGACTAGATCCGGACAAGCAACAGCTACTGCGTCAGCTAAAGGCCGGCGAGAGGGTGCTTATGAAGGTGCAACAGGAGAGGAACAAGCTCCAAGATGCCCACACCCAGCTAGGAGAAGAGCTGAAAGGTGTTTGGGCCCAACTGTCTGGCTCCGTGAAGGAGAATCAGCGGCTTCGTCGCGGCATTTATAGTAAGTGCTTGAGCAAATTCCTTTGAAAAGAAGAATTCGGCGAGGAAGTCGATTGATAGAAATGTGTCTTTAGGTGTGCTCACAGGTCGCCCTGCGGAGGAAATGCCCGGTTCAACGGGTGACCAACTTCCCGAGCTGGTGCAACTGCTCGAACGTGTTTGGCAGGCGATGAGTGGTGTCGTTCAGGCCTTATGGCCTTCCGTCTCCCTACCTGAGGGCCTTGGGGGGCTTGCTGAGAAGCTTCAGGGAGCACGGCGACGTCTCCGTCTGTGGAAGATATCGGCCTGCCGTCAAGGCGCCAGGGAGGCCTGGGCCATGGTGAAGACGCAGTACCCGAAGGCTGACCCAAACCACATGGCCGAGATCGGACCTATGGGGCCTGATGGGAAGGAGATCCCTGTGAGCTTGATGTGCGGCCAAGTAGAGCTGGCCGCGAAATATTCCCAACAGGACTGTAAATTAGACAGCCTATTAGATGGGATTGAAGAGGAGTACAATCAGTCAGTTTGATGATGTAATTTAAAATGACATGTAAAATGCCTTCTAGCCGGATTGTAGATCGTTTGTCTTTGCGGACCTTTTCGCTTCAACCTCGGGACCCAACAGTCCCGAGTGTGTCCGAATACCCTTATGGTTATGAAAGAACAGGGGCATGCATGGAGACAAGGCGTCGGGGTCATAATTGCTTTATCAGACAAGTGCCCAACTAGCTATGTTATATTACATGGTTAGTAAGAAACATCTTCCAGGGAGAATAGTTCTGTTAAGGGTTCCTTTCCCTGGGAGACATGCCCTAAAGTGCATGTCCGGACTGCGAAAATAGCAGAAAAAGCATCTGGGGGCAGATAAATAATTAAGTAATAAATCATCTTTCCAGTCACCGACCGAATATTCTCTTAAGAACGCTAGCTTTCGGCTTCACCCAGTCTGAGGTACACATCCGGCTGACCCGACAGTAACAATCGCAAAGGTGCTCCCTTTACCTCCTAGCCGAACAATCGGGAACGTAGGGGTGAGCACAGGAGTCAGGCAACCCAGCTTGGCCAAAACTTAAGTCATATCGATGCATATAATGGTGAATAAAAGGTACATGCGGAAGTATGACACATGTGTTGGGCATGAAGCCCGTATAAATAAGCTTCTGTTAAAGAAGCCCCCAGGTATAATGAGTGCTAGGAGCACATCAAGTGTGTGCGAACCATGCGCAAATCAGCCTATCAAAGGTATTGAAAAAAAATTGGGAAGAAGGAGGGGGACAAGAGACAGTGAAAATGTAAAAAGGTGGACGGAGGAGTGAGACGAACTCTGAGTCCAGCGTTAGGCATAGAATCTTCGGAGACGGGCTGCGTTCCATGGGTTCGGCTCGAGTCGGTTGTCAGATGCGTTGCATAGACGGTATGCTCCGCCGGTCAGGACTTGGTCGATGATGAAGGGACCTTCCCACTTGGGCTTAAGTTTGTCCTTTTTCTTGTCCGGCAGGCGTAGAACAAGTTCGCCAACGTTGTAAGTTTTGGCCCGTACTTCTCTGCTTTGATATCTTCGAGCCTGCTGCTGATAAAATGTGGAACGAGCTTTTGCCACGTCCCGCTCCTCCTCTAAGGCGTCCAAATTGTCCTGCCGATCCAACTTGGCTTCTCTTTCTTCGTACATGCGCACGCGAGGTGAGTCATGAATTATATCGCAGGGCAGAACTGCCTCTGCGCCGTACACCATGAAAAATGGTGTGAATCCGGTAGTTCGGTTTGGCGTGGTCCGCAGCCCCCAGAGTACGGAGTGTAGCTCCTCTACCAGTGCGTGTTAGATTCCTTGAGGGACCACACTAGTCTGGGTTTGATGCCGCTCATGATTACACCATTTGCTCGCTCGACTTGACCGTTAGTTTGGGGGTGATAGACTGAAGCGTAGTCGAGCTTGATGCCCATGTTTTTGCACCAGAGTTTAACCTCGTCGGCCGTGAAATTCATGCCGTTATCGGTGATGATGCTGTGGGGGACGCCAAAACGGTGTACTACCCAGGATATGAAGTCTATCACAGGTCCGGATTCTGCCGTTTTAACCGGCTTGGCCTCAATCCATTTGGTGAATTTGTCCACCATGACCAATAAGTATTTGTGCTTGTGGGTTCCCCCTTTAAGGGGTCCAACCATGTCAAGCCCCCAGACCGCGAACGGCCAGGTGATGGGTATAGTTTTGAGGGCGGTGGGTGGCATGTGGCTCTGATTGGCAAAGAGCTGGCAACCAACACATCGTTGAACTAAGTCCTGAGCATCTGCCCGGGCTGTCGGCCAATAAAATCCTGTACGGAAGGCCTTGCCTACAAGGGCCCGGGCTGCAGCGTGGTGCCCGCCGAGTCCGGCATGAATTTCAGCCAGGAGATTTTGCCCTTCCTCTTCGGAGATACACCTTTGAAGGACTCCGGTTGTGCTTTTTTTTATAAAGTTCTCCCTCATGGACCTTGTAGGCTTTAGATCGCCGAACTATGCAGCGGGCCTCATTTTGGTCTTCGGGAAGTTCCTGCCTGATTAAGTAGGCTAGGAATGGTTCCGTCCACGGGGCAATTACTGCCATTATTTCGTGGGCTGAAGGTGTTATTTCATTGTCTAAGCCGCCGATTGTGTCAGTGTGGTCTGAGTTGGGTGAGGCAGCTGGCTCCGGATTGTTATTTCTGGACTCCTCTTCCGATAATACGGATGGCTTAAAGAGCCGTTCCAGGAAGATGTTTGGAGGGACGGCGTCTCGTTTTGTGCCGATGCGTGCCAACACGTCTGCTGCCTGGTTATTATCCCGGGCTACATGGTGGAATTCGAGTCCTTCGAACCGAGCTGACATTTTTAGGACGGCGTTGCGGTAAGCTGCCATTTTCGGATCTTTGGCGTCAAAGTCTCATTTACTTGGGATATTGCGAGGTTTGAATCCCCGCGCACCTCTAGGCGTTGAATGCCCATGGAGATTGCCATCCGGAGGCCGTGTAGAAGGGCCTCGTATTCGGCTGCGTTGTTGGAGTCCATGTACATTATTTGAAGTACGTATTGGACCGTGTCTCCAGTTGGGGACGTCAAGACGACGCCAGCCCCCAAGCCAGCCAACATTTTGGATCCGTCGAAATGCATGATCCAATTGGAGTACGCGCCGTACTCTTTAGGGAGTTCGGCTTCGGTCCATTCAGTGACGAAGTCAGCCAGAACTTGCGACTTTATAGCTCACCGTGGTTTGTAGGTTATGTCAAATGGTAAGAACTCAATGGCCCATTTTGCAATCCTGCCTGTTGCATCGCGATTGTTTATAATATCGTTGAGAGGTACTTCGGAGGCCACCGTTATGGAAGACTCTTGAAAGTAGTGTCGCAGCTTTCGGGATGCCATGAACACCGCATACGCTATCTTTTGATAATGTGGGTACCGGGACTTGCATGGAGTTAAGACAGTGGATACGTAGTACACTGGTTTTTGAAGAGGGAATCTGTGCCCTTCTGTTTCTCGTTCGACGACGAGTACCGCGCTGACAACATGATGTGTTGCTGCGATATATAATAACATAGGTTCGCCAGGTTAGGCGCGGCCAGGACCGGATTTGTTGCCAGTATGGCCTTTATTTCTTCGAGTCCGGCCGTGGCAGCATCCGTCCATTCGAAGTGTTCGGTGCGCCGGAGGAGGCGATAGAGGGGCAGAGCCTTTTCTCCCAAACGGGAGATGAAGCGACTTAGAGCCGCTATGCATCCAGTTAGTTTTTGTATTTGCTTGAGGTCTTTTGGAATATCCAATTGTGACAGAGCTCGGATATTGGCTGGGTTTGCTTCAATTCCTCTACCGGATACAATGAAGCCTAAGAGCTTTCCGGCTGGTACTTCGAAGACACATTTTTCTGGGTTGAGCTTAATTTCGTATGCTCGGAGGTTGTCGAATGTCACCCTCAAGTCGTCTACTAGAGTTTCGACGTGTTTGGTCTTGACGACCACATCGTCCACGTATGCCTCCACTGTTTTGCCTATCTGGGTAGCCAGACATGTCTAAATCATGCGCTGATATGTTGCGCCGGCGTTTTTGAGTCCGAAGGGCATTGTGTTGAAGTAGAATGGCCCATATGGAGTAATGAATGCCGTTGCGGCCTGGTCTTTTTCCGTCATCTTGATTTGATGGTATCCGGAGTATGCATCGAGGAAGCACAACGAATCGTGCCCTGCGGTAGCATCGATGATTTGGTTGATGCGAGGGAGAGGGAAAGGGTCCTTTGGACAGGCCTTGTTAAGGTCTTTGAAATCGACGCAGAGGCGCCAGGATTTGTCCTTTTTTGGTACCATTACTAGATTGGCTAGCCAGTCCGGATGTTTTATATCTCTGATGAATCCGGCTTCTAAGAGTTTGGCTAGCTCCTCTCCCATTGCCTGTCTTTTGGGTTCGGAAAATCGCTGAAGAGCTTGTTTGACTGGCCTGAATCCTTTTAGGATATTTAGGCTGTGCTCTGCCAGCCTGCGTGGGATTCCTGGCATGGGTGCCAGGCAAAAATGTCCCAATTTTCCCGGAGGAATTCTCGTAGTGCGGCTTCTACATCAGGATTTAATTGTGCCCCAATGGAGGCCGTCTTTGTGGGGTCCGTTGGATGGACCTGAAATTTGACTATTTCATCTGCTGGTTTAAAAGAGGTGGACTTGGGCCTCTTATCGAGTATCACATCGTCCCTATCCACCGTGGAGCGTAGCACAGTTAGTTCCTCTGCCGCTAGGGCTTCGGATAATGCCTCTAGGGCCAGTGCGGCTGTCTTATTTTCAGCGCGGAGTGCTATATCTGGATCACTGGCGAGAGTGATTATTCCATTGGGTCCTGGAATTTTGAGCTTCATGTACCCGTAATGGGGTATAGCTTGGAAGATTGTGAATGCCTCTCGCCCTAACAAAGCGTGATATCCGCTGCCAAATGGGGCCACTTGGAACGTGACCTCTTAGGACCTGTAATTATCCGGCGAGCCGAACACTACATCTAGTGTGATTTTTCCTGTGCAGCGTACTTCTCGACTAGGGATTATTCCCTTGAAGGTTGTGCTGCTTCGCTCAATGCGGCTCCAGTCAATTTCCATTTTTTGAAGGGTTTCCTCGTAGATGAGGTTTAATCCGCTGCCGCCATCCACGAGTACTTTGGTAAGACGAAAGTCGTCCACTATCGGACTGAGGACCAATGCGACTGGTGCTCTAGCTGTTCGGAATTTAGGTTCGTCGCTGGCATTGAAGGTGATAGTCGTGTCGCTCCATGGATTTGTTGTTGCTACTTGGCAGACTTCGGCGAGGCTGCGGATTGTTCGTTTCCGCATGTTATTTGATGCGAAAGTCTCGAAGACTGTTAATACCGTACTGGTACTGCTGGGCTGGTTGCCCGGGGCTAAAAAGCCTTCGCCACTTTTGGCCACCTGCCTTAGTATCCAACATGCTCGAAGGCTATGTGTTGGAGTGGAGCCCTCCGTACTGTGGATTTTGCAGGGTCCATTGAGCCATCCCTCCAGTACGGTTCCGTACCCTTTAGGGGGTTTTTGCTTTTTGGTTTTTAACCCAGGTGCTTGAGTATGACGCACCCTTTTATTTTGGACTAGGGTTGTATTCAGGGCCGGATTGTCCCAAAACCTAGTTTCGGTTTTCCAGGCACTCTCCATCGCGCAGTATTTTTGTACAATGGTTGCTAGGTTGGTGAAGCGTGTAACTTCGTGACGACTGATGGCGTTTATGATTCCCTTGTCCGTGCAATTGTTGCAAAAGATTGAAATCGCGCTTTCTTCACGACAGTCCTTTATCTTGTTCATGACCAGGAGGAATCTGGCCCAGTAATGATGTACTGTTTCATCGGGCTCTTGCCGTATTTGAGATAGATCGCTTATGTTTGGGTGGGCGGGTGGAATTAAGTTCGGAACCCCGCCCGATCTGAGGCTCAAAGGCCAAGAAGCTTCCGGATTTGGAAGCTTGGGTTGCTGGACGCTTTCCAACAAATCTTGTCTGATGCCTGACTTTAGGTTCAGTATTTGATTAGCGTCCGTCCCTCCGCGGGAATCCGGCATGGAGGGATCGGGAATCCGGACATAGTTGATTTTTAACATAGAAGAAGAGTCGCCGCATTGTTCCTGTACCACAACAACGTGGTGGGTAACCTCGGGAGAGTTAATTTCTCTCAGATCGGTTTTAAGCCCAATCTGATCATAGTCGGTAGCGACTCCCAGGGCGGCGATGCGATCCAAGAGCTCGTTTACGAAGGAGAGCTCAATCGGATCTAGCTGCTGGGCGAATTCCAAGCTGACGTGAAGATCGCTTTTAATGACCTGAGAGGTCATTGCCGGAGCGGTGGCCAAACAGGCGGTCATAAGAAAACCGCCTAGCCGGATAGTTTGGTCGGCGGCCAAAGCTCCCTTGACGACGGTGCCGTCTTTAAAGACGGGAAAAGGCATCCTTCCTGATGGTGACGGCACAGAGGAACTCTTAATGAAAGCACCAATGTCGGTGTCAAAACCGGCGGATCTCGGGTAGGGGGTCCCGAACTGTGCGTCTAGGCGGATGGTAACAGGAGACAAGGGACACGATGTTTTACCCAGGTTCGGGCCCTCTTGATGGAGGTAAAACCCTACGTCCTGCTTGATTAATATTGATGATGTGTGTTACAAGAGTGGATCTACCACGAGATCAAGGAGGCTAAACCCTAGAAGCTAGCCTATGGTATGATTGTTGTTCGTCCTATGGACTAAAGGCATCCGGTTTATATAGACACCGGAGAGGGCTAGGGTTACACAAAGTCGGTTACAATGGTAGGAGATCTACATATCCGTATCGCCAAGCTTGCCTTCCACACCAAGGAAAGTCCCATCCGGACACGGAACGAAGTCTTCAATCTTCTATCTTCATAGTCTTGGAGTCCGGCCGATGATGATAGTTCGGCTATCCGAACACCCCCTAGTCCGGAACTCCCTCAGTAATATTTTAAATTAACAAAGCGTTGCTTAACGCATATGAACAAAGTTTTCAGCGTACAGGATAAGAGATGCGAGTCTACTCAAAAATTACATCTTTGGAGCATTCATCCGCTATAAGGCGGGCACCCTTCAGGACACTCTTATAATACATCTCGGGCGTGCGATGCTCCTTGCCCGGCGGTGGCGCGTCCGACAAAAGCTTCTCCGCGTCCAGCTTGCCCCAGTGCACTTTAGCACGGGCGAGGGCCCGACGGGCACCTTCAATGCAGACGGAGCGCTTGATGACCTCAATCCACGGATACGCGTCCACCAGCCACTGCACCAGACCGAAGTAGCTCCCAGGCATGGCTTCCCTAGGCCACAGCCGAACTATGAGGCCCTTCATGGCCTGTTCGGCGACCTTGTGGCGCTCGACCAGCTGCTTCAGCTGGTCGCTCAGGGGCACCGGATGTTCGGCCTCAGCATACTGAGACCAGAACACCTTTTCCGTCGAGCTGCCCTCCTCGGCTCGGTAGAACGCGGCAGCATCAGACGCACTACGGGGTAGATCGGCGAACGCTCCTGGAGAGCTCCAGATTCGGGTAAGTAATAGATAATTTACTTTTATGTTCTTGCTTTGCATAAAGAATGCCTTACCCGCCGCTATCTTCTTCATCGCCTCGATCTCCTAGAGGGCCATCTGGGCTTCGGCCTTAGCGGTCTTGGCACTCTCAAGAGCCAAGGCGAGCTCGGACTCTCGAGTCTTTGAGTCACGCTCCAAACTCTCGTGTTTTTCCACGAGAGCCTGGAGCTCTTACCGCACCTCCGCCAACCGCGCCTCCTGCTTCTCTCGCTCGGTGCACTCCAAGGCCACACTATTTTCTGCCTTGGACATCGCTTCCTTCAGGGTCGCCACCTCGGCCGTGGCCCCTGCATCATTTATGTTGGTCCTGTAATTATTTGCAACCAAGTATTTCTATATACATTTACATGCGGTATTACATACCCTCCTTGTCCTCGAGCTGCTTCTTGGCACGGCCGAGCTTGTTCTCGGACCGCTCGAGGCTCTCCTTCAATGCATTGACCTCCGCAGTCAGTGCGGCAGAGGTCAGCAGCGCAACCTGCATTCCCATATTGACATATTTATGTTAGACTCCTGCGTATACCTTTTTAGATCCTCAGCTCGGCTTTTCTTTCCGAACACCAAACTGAGCATCAAGGGCTACTGTCTATGCGGTAACATTTTTATATGTTTTAAACACATACCTCAAAGCCTGTTAACAGACTTGTATAGGCTTCTGTCAGCCCGCTCTTGGCAGACTAAACCTTCTGAATCACCGCACTCATAACAGTGTGGTGTTCCTCGTCGATGGAGGCGCCGTTAAGCACCTCCAGCAAATTGTCTGGCGCCTCCGGATGGACGGAGGTCACCGACGTTGTAGGCTTGCCCTTCTTCTGAAGGCGCCGCCTGTCGGACTCCAAAACCGTTGATGGTTCCGGAGTAGTGTCTGGCCCGGGGCCGGACTTAGATCCCTTTGGGCCTGGAGTCCGGGAGGTCGCCTTGAGGCGCCTCCGGGACCACCTCCTCCTGGTTCGGTCCCTTTTGGGACTCCACCTCAGCGTCGTCCGCAGGGAGAGGGGAGGAGGCCGTCGGAAGTGAAGCGCTGTCCACATCCGACGAATTCAGGGAGCCGCTCGATGAATCGCCGAGCTGAGCTCTGGGCGGACTGCATAATTAAATTCGGCGTCAGAAGCTACCGAATAATAGAGGAGCGCCATAAGTCATTCGGGTAACCGGACACTTACGATTTTGCCAGGGGCTTGACCCTGGATGGCCATTCCTCCCCGCCGTCTTCGGCATCGGAGGCGTAGTCCGGCAGAAGGGTCTTCCCCTTCTTGGACCCTCCGGCCTCCCCAGTTGGGGCGGCCTTTCTTTTCTTTCCTCCCCCCGTTGGAGGGGGAGAGGCTTCTTCTTCTTCCTCCTCCTCGTCTTCAGAGGCGGAGGGTGCTTCGGGGTTGTCGGGCGATGAATCGGACACCACCAGGCGCCGGGAGCTCTTTCGAGTCCCCGTGGCCTTCTTCTTGGCCTTCTTCTCCGACACCACGTGAGGTGCCGGAACCAGCAGCCCTGTCAATCGGGCGTCCGCTGGGTCTTCTGGTAGAGGAGCTGGGCGGATAACCTGCCCGGATTTCTTCAGCCAGTCCTGTCAAAGGTAGGGGAGTTTAGATCCCGCATAGAGTCAGACTATGAAAGACAAGAGTCCCGTAAAGGGTAGAATAGCTTACCTCGTTGGCCTGGCGCCGCGAGCTGAATCCGCGATCTTCGATAGTGGATGCGGGGGCCTCGGCGCCCTTGAACAGAACCTTCCAGGCATCTTCGTGCGTGGTGTCGAAGAGCCCGCTCAAGGTTTGGTGCTATGCCAGATCAAACTCCCACAATTTGAAGGCCCGTTGTTGGCATGGGAGGACCCGGTGGATAAGCATGACCTGGACTATGTTGACGAGTTTGAGATTCTTGCTCACCAGCTTTTTGACGCAGGTTTGGAGTCCAGTCAGCTCTTCCGAATCTCCCCACGTTAGGCCCATCTCTTTCCAGGAGGTGAGCCGTGTGGGAAAGCCAGATCGGAATTCGGGGGCCGCTTCCCATTTGGGGTCGTGCAGCTCGGTGATGTAGAACCACCCCGATTGCCACCCTTTTATTGTCTCCACAAAGGAGCCCTCGAGCCATAGGATGTTGGCCATCCGACCCACCATGGCACCTCCGCACTCCGCTTGGCGGCCGCCCACTACTTTTGGCTTGACATTAAAAGTCTTCAGCCATAAGCCAAAGTGGGGCTGGATGCAGAGGAAGGCCTCGCACACGACGATAAACGCCGAGATGTTGAGGATGAAGTTCAGGGCCAGATCGTGGAAGTCCAGGCCATAGTAGAACATGAGCCCCCGGACGAACGGGTGAAGAGGAAAACCAAGTCCGCAGAGGAAATGGGGAAGAAAAACAACCCTCTCATGGGGCCTGGGGGTGGGGATGAGTTGCCCCACATCTGGAAGCCGGTGCGCGATGTCGTCAGACAAGTATCCGGCCTTCCTCAACTTTTTGATTTGCCCCTCCGTGACGGAGGAGGCCATCCATCTACCTCCCGCTCCGGACATGATTGGAGTAGGTTGAGGTGGGAAGTGCGGACTTGGGCGTTGGAGCTCGAGCACGCAGGGACGGATAAGCAAAGGAGGAAGAAGGCATAAATGGAAAGGGTAGATCCTTATCCCCTTATATGGGCGGCCGAAACTACGAGCCCCCAACGGCCTAATGAAACTTGCTTATCTCCCAAGCGCCGCGGTTAATGGCGCGGTTGGGTTACCCACGCCCGTATTGATGAGGATCCCGGAATAAGGGGACACGATCTCTACTTTGACAAGACGTGCCAAGGAAACCGCGTCGCTAAACACACTGCGGAATACGTCAGTAGATTAGATTTGTGCAGAAATTATTCTCTCTGCGGCGGTATGTGGAACTTATTTTTGCAGAGCCGGACACTATCCTTGTGTTCAAACATCTTCTATGAAGTATTCGGAGGAGGAACCCGCCTTGCAATGCCAAAGACAACTTGCGCGTCGGACTCGTCGTCATTGAAGCCTGGTTCAGGGGCTACTGAGGGAGTCCTGGATTAGGGGGTGTCCGGATGGCCGGACTATGACCTTTGGCCGGACTCCTGGACTATGAAGATACAAGATTGAAGACTTCGTCCCGTGTCCGGATGGGACTTTCCTTGGCATGGAAGGCAAGCTTGGTGATACGATATGAAGATCTCCTCCCATTGTAACCGACTCTGTGTAACCCTAGCCCTCTCCGGTGTCTATATAAACCGGAGAGTTTAGTCCGTAGGACGAACAACAATCATACCATAGGCTAGCTTCTAGGGTTTAGCCTCTCTGATCTCGTGGTAGATCAACTCTTGTACTACCCATATCATCAATATTAATCAAGTAGGAGTAGGGTTTTAACTCCACCAAGAGGGCCCGAACCTGGGTAAAAACATCGTGTCCCTTGTCTCCTGTTACAATCCGCCTAGACGCACAGTTCGGGACCCCCTACCCGAGACCGCTGGTTTTGACACCGACATTGGCGCTTTCATTGAGAGTTCCTCTGTGTCGTCACCTTTAGGCCCGATGGCTTCTTCAATCATCAACCACGACACGGTCAAGGGTGAGACTTTTCTCCTCGGCCAGATCTTCGTATTTGGCGGCTTTGCACTGCGGGCCAACTCGCTTGGCCATCTGGAGCAGATCGAAAGCTACGCCCCTGGCCGTCAGGTCAGGTTTGGAAGCTTAAATTACACGGCCGACATCCGCGGGGACTTGATATTCGACGGATTCGAGCCACGGCCGAGCGTGCCGCACTGTCCCGATGGGCATGATCTAACTCTGCCGCCGGACAGCGCCCGGAGTGCCGCTCAGGTGTCCGCTCCGATCATTAGCTCGGATCCGACTGCGCTAGTCGGGGATGGACGGTCGGACGCCCTAGGAGCCGCAATCTCTACGGTGATAGAGCCGAATACCAGCCTAGTCCTTTGCAAGGCCCGTGACTCCAAGGTGCCGGACTTCGTTCCGGACTCCGAATCTTTCGCACCCCTTCCGATCGAACCCGATTGGGCTCCGATCATGGAGTTCACCGCCGCGGACGTCTTTCAGCACTCGCCCTTTGGCGATATCCTGAACTCCCTAAAGTCTCTCTCTTTGTTAGGAGAGCCCTGGCCGGACTATGGTCAGCAGGGTTGGGATGCGGACGACGAAGAAATTCGAAACCCACCCACCACCCACTTTGTAGCCACTGTCGACGATCTAACCGACATGCTCGACTTCGACTCCGAAGACATCGACGGTATGGACGCCGATGAAGGAGACGACCAAAGAACCAGCACCTATAGGGCACTTGAAGGCCACCTCATCATATGACATATACATGGTGGACACCCCCAAAGATGGGGATGGCGATGAAAAAGCAGAGGACGACCCCTCCAAAAAGCAACCCAAGTGCCGACGTCAGCGGCGCCACTCTAAATCCCGCCAGAGCAAGAATGGCGAATCCGACACCGGAGACGTCAACACCCCGGACAGTGCCGAAGACATCCCCCTCCAGCAGGATTTAGCACGGGAGGACGAAGGAGCCAGCCCTCATGAGAGAGCGGCCGACAGAGAGGTCGAGGACGACAATTATATGCCTCCCTCCGAAGACGAGGCAAGCCTCGACGACGACGAATTCGTCGTGCCAGAGGATCCCATCGAACAAGAGCGTTTCAAACGCAGGCTTATGGCCATGGCAAGCAACCTCAAGAAAAAACAGCAGCAGCTTAGAGCTGACCAAGACCTGCTAGCCGACAGATGGACTGAAGTCCTGGCGGCCGAAGAGTATAAACTCGAACGCCCCTCCAAGAGTCACCCAAAGCGCAGGCTGCTACCCCAACTAGAGGAGGAAGAAACTAAACCTACATCACCAGCGTACGATGCGCCCGATCGGCCACCCCGTGGCCGCGACAGAGAGGCCCTTCGGCCCTCAATCCAAGCCGCACCCTGGCGCCGCTCTAAGAATACCAGAGCACGGGGAAACGCAACAGACCTGCGAGACATATTGGAGGATAGGGAAAGGCAGACAAGACCGATCTACGGATCGCGTGGGCGCCCCACATCACGTGACAATAACCGTCACACCGGATATGATAAATACGGTCAGGCCGAATGCAACAGACCAAGCTCATCCGAGCTGCGTCGCGATATAGCCTAGTACAGGGGCGCCGCACACCCACTATGCTTCATAGACGAAGTAATGGATCATCAAATCCCCGAGGGTTTTAAACCCGTAAACATCGAATCATACGATGGCAAAACTGATCCCAAGGTATGGATCGAGGATTATCTCCTTCATATCCACATGGCCTGTGGTGACGATCTACACGCCATCAAATACCTCCCGCTCAAGCTGAAAGGACCAGCTCGACAGTGGTTTAACAACCTGCCAGCAGAGTCAATTAGTTGCTAGGAGGACCTGGAATCCGCATTACTTGACAACTTCCAGGGCACTTATGTGCGACCACCAGACGCCGATGGCCTAAGCCACATAATCCAGCAGCCAGAGGAATCGGCCAGGCAATTCTGGACACGGTTCCTAACCAAGAAAAATCAAATAGTTGATCTGTCCAGACGCCGAGGCCCTTGCGGCCTTCAGGCACAACGTCCGAGATGAATGGCTTGCCCGGGACCTAGGACAGGAAAAGCCGAAATTTATGGCAGCCCTCACGACACTCATGACCCGGTTCTGCGCGGGCAAAGACAGCTGGCTAGCTCGTAGCAATAACATAACCAAGAGCCCTGACAATTCGGACACCAAGGACAACAATGGCAGGTCACGTCACAACAAGCACAAGCGCCGCATTAAAGGCAACAATACTGAGGATACGACAGTCAATGCCGGATACAGAGGCTCTAAGCCTGGTCAGCGGAAGAAGCCATTCAAAAGAAACCCTCCGGGCCCATCCAGCTTAGAACGGATACTCGATCGCTCGTCCCAGACACACGGCACCCCCGAACAACCATCCAACCACACCAACAGGGATTGTTGGGTGTTCAAGCAGGCAGGCAAGTTAAGTGCCGAAACCAGAGACAAGGGGCTGCGTAGCGATGACGAGGAGGAGCCCCGGCCGCCGAACAACAGAGGACAGAAGGGATCCCCCCCGCAAGTGCGGACGGTGAACATGATATACGCAACCCACATACCCAAAAGGGAGCGGAAGCATGCTCTCAAGGACGTCTATGCGTTGGAGCCAGTCGCCCCAAAGTTCAACCCATGGTCCTCCTGCCCGATCACTTTAGATCGAAGGGACCACCCCAGTAGCATCCGTCACGGCGGATTCGCCGCGTTGGTCCTAGACCCAATCATTGACGGATTTCACCTCACCAGAGTCCTCATGGACGGCGGCAGCAGCCTAAACCTGCTTTATCAGGATACAGTGCAAAAAATGGGTATCGATCCCTCAAGGATTAAACCCACAAAGACAACCTTTAAAGGCGTCATACCAGGTGTAGAAGCCAGCTGTACAGGCTCAGTTACACTCGAAGTGGTCTTCGGATCCCTGGATAATTTCCGAAGCGAAGAGTTAATCTTCGACATAGTCCCATTCCGCAGTGGCTATCACGCCCAGCTCGGACGTACCGCATTTGCAAAATTCAATGCGGTACCGCACTACGCATATATCAATCTCAAGATGCCAGGCCCTCGCGGAGTCATCACGGTAAATGGAAACACCAAACGCTCTCTGCAAACGGAGGAGCACACGGCAGCCCTGGCGGCAGAAGTACAGAGTAGCCTCTCAAGGCAATTCTCCAATCCAGGTGTTAAACGTCCCGACAACGTCAAGCGATCCCGAAGTAACCTACAACAAAGCCAGCTGGCACGTTCCGAGCAAGCATAGCAGTGCGGCCCCAACCCCAGAACTCCCCAGATGGTGATATCGGTACCACGCGTACATAATTATGCTTTAGAAATACCATGGGCATAAGGGGAGGGGCACAACTACGGCACGCCCAGAATGCGGCTCAACCGCACTAAGGGGCTCCCTATTCCGCCGTTTCTTTTTTACATACTTTCAGGACCCAACTATTCGGAAGGCCTGTCCGGCAATACACTCGCCGAACACACGATGCAACAACCAGGGAGAGAATAAGCCGCATCAAATGTCCAGGTGGTCTCTATAACGAGCTTAATACCTGTTTTACTTAAAGTCCCGCAGCTTGCCCCTGGAGGGGGACATGTCAAATAATCCCATCTCTTGCTTATCACACTATTTGTATCGTTCTGCTTTCATAGCAGCCCCTTTTTTAATAAACAATATATAGCTCTTATCTATTATTGTATTCATCTTTTTTATATATATACAAATATGTTCAGTCATGACATTATGCAACCGTACACTTTGGTACGGACAATACACCAGGGGCTTAAGCACCCCATAACATGGTGTGAGAAGACCGAACACTCTCACGAGTGCGGCACCCCGAACTTATAGCATTATATGCATCAGCTCCGAATCATGTCTTGGGTCAATAGTTGGGTTTGCCCGGCTCCCATGTTTTGGTACCTTATGTTCCGCAATGTTGGCTAAGGTAGCACTGGGAGAACTACTGCGATTGTGCCCCAGTTGAGCTATGTTAACACCTCAGTAGAGAAAGCTAAAACTGACCGTCATGATAGTGCGAGAGACTGGTCGCTGTTCGCGAGGTTTTTCGAGTACTTAAAGACTTATGCCGCTTAGAGCGAGGAGCCGGATTTATCTGGCCTAGGCGTGGATAGCGCCCCGAACTTGGTCTTCCGAATACTAGGGGCTTCGCCGAAATTTATAATTATAGAATTCTATGGCTAAGTGAGAGTGATAAAGCATTATAAGTCCGATGGCCTGGTTCGTTTTGCTGAGCGCCTCCCTAGATGGACCCAAGAATGGGAACAAGAGCGCTCAGGTTTATCCCGAACACCACAGCACTCCTGGCATGGGGGTAGAAGCCAATGACTTGCATCTCTCAGATTTGATAAACGACCGCACAAAAGGTAATATTTTAAATTAACAAAGTGTTGCTTAACGCATATGAACAAAGTTTTCAGCGTACAGGATAACAGATGCGAGTCTACTCAAAAATTGCATCTTTGGAGCATTCATCCGCTATAAGGCGGGCACCCTTCAGGATGCTCTTATAATACATCTCGGACGTGCGATGCTCCTTGCCCGGCGGTGGCGCGTCCGTCAAAAGCTTCTCCGCGTCCAGCTTGCCCCAGTGCACTTTAGCACGAGTGAGGGCCCGACGGGCACCTTCAATGCAGACGGAGCGCTTGATGACCTCAATCCACGGACACGCGTCCACCAGCTGCCGCACCAGACCGAAGTAGCTCCCAGGCATGGCTTCCCTAGGCCACATCCGAACTATGAGGCCCTTCATGGCCTGTTCGGCGACCTTTTGGAGCTCGACCAGCTGCTTCAGCTGGTCGCTCAGGGGCACCGGATGTTCGGCCTCAGCATACTGAGACCAGAACACCTTTTCCGTCGAGCTCCCCTCCTCGGCTCGGTAGAACGCGGCAACATCAGACACACTACAGGGCAGATCGGCGAACGCTCCTGGAGAGCTCCAGATTCGGGTAAGTAACAGATAATTTACTTTTATGTTCTTGCTTTGCATAAAGAATGCCTTACCCGCCGCTATCTTCTTCATCGGGCCTAGGAGGGGCATGCGATAGAGAAGCTATTCTGGTTGAGCGTTCGACGCTGCTGAACGACTAGATGGCGTGGCCGAGCTACACAAGATGTCCGGAGTGACCATGAAGGAGGTTATACTCCAGCTGTGGCCGGCCGAATCCGTTCCGAGCTCTTATTTTGGCCTAGTGCGGCAACTCGTCGACGTCGTGCCCCGCATTGAGGCTATCAAATGGTCGTTGTGCATAGAAGGTGCACTGGGCCAAGATGAAGGTCGTCATTGTCGTGGTGGAGGGTCCTTCCGAAGGCAAAGACCACCGCACACCGGAACATTATTTAAACAACATCCTAGAGGGTGCTTGTTTGATAAAGGTTCAATGCTCAAAGGACATCATATTCGAATGAATGTATCCGAATGACCCGATCGTGTGTATTATAGATATTAAGGCTTTGTAATATATTTGCACCATTATCTAAAATTGATTTCCTTCTGTGCGACCGTTTTTTGAATGCCTGAGAGTTTTCTAGTCGTCGGCTTCGACCCCCATGTAGATGCTACGGGGGTGTTCAGAATGGCACATTAACACTCTTGACCCAACGTCTTGGTCCGTGATGGAGGTGTTAGTGCGTCGAACCAGTCAATCGGACTATACGGCTTTACCGCTCTCACTTAGCCATAGGAGTTTGGCGATGGGGCTATAAAATAGCCCCTGCTACGTATGTGACTATCCAAATGTCGATGCGTTACGTGTATGACTGGGAAAAACAGTCCTTTGTTTAAAACAGAAAAATCCTTAAAGATTTAGTAAGTCACCGAACGGCTAACCAGCTCTCGCCGCATCATGACAGTCAGTTTTCAGCTTTCTCTACTGAGGTGCTTGACCAGATGAACCAGATACCCAATCGCAGTTGTTCTCCCTTTACTACCCTAGCCGACAAAACGGAACATAAGGTAGCAAACACAGGAGTCAGGCAACCCAAATATTGACCAAAGACATGATTCGGAGCCGACACATATAATGCCAAGCTCGGGGCGCTGAAGTGTGCTACAAAGCTATTCGGGCTTTCTTTAATGGCTCATAACTGGCCGTATAGAGCCCTTGGCAATGGGTGTCGAGGAATGTGTGACAACTGGAGAGACGGACTACAGTTTTATAAATAACGTTGATACCGAAAAAATTGTCACTACTAGAATCTGATTGATACGTCAAGACGTGACCTTACAGAGTGTAACATAAGCACCAAAACCATTTTACATGCCGGGGGTCTAATAACAAGGAGAAAAGCTCAGTACAGGTCCTTTTAAATAAGGTTTGGTCCGAAGAGTCCTTTGGATGTCCTGCCGCATGTCTGCGCCGCTTTCGTCCTGTTGAGAGGGGTTCCTTGAAGGAAATGGTCTTCTGCTGTTTGCTGTACGGAACCGGGCTCGGCGTGAGTCCTTGTAAGTCCGTAGGATACATGGGGTCGAATGCACCTGTGGTAAAAAAGTAAGCAAAAAAAGGTGGAAGATCATATAGGGTCGAGCCGTACTATAGATCTTCCTGTATTGTGACTCCGCCGATGTCCAAGGTATTTTGAGTGTGTAATGATGCATGCACGGTACGAATTCCGCAGGTGTGCGCAGCGATCGACGGATGCGGAACTGCTAGTCTAGCTCTGGATGTACTGAGCCACTAGCTTGCGGGATTGACCGGACTCTTTTAACAAAGTCCGACGGCTTGATCACCGACGAGGTGTGCGGCTTAAGTGGGCCACTCTGTACTTCGGCTGCGAGAGCTGTAGTGTGCTCCTCTATGCGGAGGGAGCGTTTTGTGTTTTCGTTGACTATAATAACACTGCATGGACCAGGCATCTTGAGCTTTAGATAAGCATAGTGCGGCACCACATTGAATCGAGCAAAAGCGGTCCGTCCAAGCAGTGCGTGATAGCCACTTTGGAAGGGTACGATATCGAAGATCAAGTCTTCACTGTGGAAGTTGTCGGGCGAGCTGAAGACAACTTCCAACGTTATTGAGCCTGAGCAGCGGGACTCTATGCTAGGTATTACTCCTTTAAAGGTAGTTTTTGTGGGCTTGATTCTAGACGGATCGATACCCATTTTGCAGATGGTGTCCTGATAGAGCAGGTTATGACTGCTGCCGCCATCATAAGGACTCAGGTGAGATGGAATCCGTCGATGATTGGATCAAGGACCAAAGTTACCGATCCTCCATGACGGATATTGGTCAGGTGGTCCTTCTGATCGAAGGTGATCGGGCAAGCCGACCATGGGTTGAATTTTGGGGCGACCGGCTCTACGGCATAGACGTCCCTTCATGCGCGCTTGCGCTCCTGTTTGGGGATGTGTGTAACATAGATCATATTCACTGTTTTGACCTTGGGGGAAATTGCTTCTGCCCCCTGTGTTTGGTGGGCAAGGCTCTTCATCGTCGTCCTCGCTGGGCGGCCTCTCCTCCTTGTGTTCAGCGTTGAGCTTGCCGGCCTGTTTAAACACCCAACAGTTTCTGTTAGTGTGATTGGCAAGTTTGTCCGGGGGTGCCATGAATCTGGCAAGGCCGATCAAGTATTATGTCCAAGCTAGATGGACCATCTTTATTTCCTTTGAATGGCTTCTTCCGCTGACTGGATTTTGAGCCACTGAATCCGGTGTTCACCTCCGTGTCTTCGGTATTGTTTCGACGCTTATGCTTGTCGCATCGTGGCTTACCATTGCCATCCCTGGCTTCAGAGGTGCCTGGGTCGCTGGTGTTATTGCTTCTATGAGCGTGCCACTGCCGTGCTAGCTTTTGCACGTAACACCTCAGCTATCTTCTCCCGTGCAAAAGCGGGTCATACGTGCGGTGAGGGCTTCCATGGACTTCGGCTTCTCTTGGCTGAGGTGTTGAGCGAGCCACTCGTCTCGGACGCTGAGTTTGAAGGCCGCGAGGGCTTTGGCGTCCGGACAATCCACAATTTGGTTCTTCTTAATCAAGAACCTGGTCCAGAGCTTCCATGTTGATTCGCCGGGCTGCTGGATTATGTGACTAAGGTCATCGGCGTCCGGGGGTCGGACATAGGTACCTTGGAAGTTATCTCTGAAGGCATCCTCCAGGTCTTCCCAGCTTCCAATAGAGTTTTCTGGGAGGCTGTTTAGCCAATGCCGTGCTGGTCCCTTAAGTTTTAGAGGGAGGTACTTGATGGCATGTAGGTCATCACCGTGGGCCACGTGTATATGGAGAAGAAAGTCTTCAATCCATACTGGGGGATCTGTTGTGCCATCGTATGATTCAATTAGTTCACGGGTTTAAACCCTTCTGGGAATTGGTGCTCTATTACCTCATCGGTGAAGCATAGGGGGTGTGCGGCTCCTTTGTGTCGGGCGACGTCATGACGTAGTTCAGATGGAGTCCGTATGCAGTTTTCGGCCCGGTTGAGGATGTGTTTATCGCGCCAGGCCTGACGACCGTCTTCTTGCGCTGGTGCATGTCCCCTTGATCCATCAATTGATCTGGTATGACCGGCTCTATTGTCTAGGTCCTGTCGCAGGTCGTGCATGTATCCTGCAGCTGCTGTTTCTCTTCCTCTAGGGCGAGGTGGCGCAGATTGGTGTTTGGCTTGGGTTGTTTCTCTATCCTTGCCACGAGGTGGCCAGTCAGGCCCGTCAGCCGTGTTACGCGCTGCGGTATAGGATCTGGGACCTCGTCGTCAAATTGGGAGAGCAACCTGTGCTTTGGGTAACTCTTAGTTGGGCGCTGGAGACTGTATTCCTCGACTACCAGGACATTAGTCCGTCTGTCATTGAGTAAGTCCTGATCGTCTTGAAGTTGCTGCTGCTTCTTTTCCAGGCTTCTTGCTGTGGCTATTAGCCGGCGTTCGAGGGGGTCCTCTAGTACGATGAAGTCTTCGTCTCCCAGGCTCTCATCCTCTTTAGAGGTCGGTAGTTAGTTACTATCCTCCGAGCCCTAGTTCCCGATGGGGTCATCGGGGTTGACTTGTCCCTCCTCCCAATCATCATGTTTGGATGTTGGTTCGATAGGGGCTTCTCGGTCTTCGGTGTTATCCGGAGTATTGTTATATCCAGTACCGGTATTGTTGTCTTTTTAGCAACGTGATTTAGATCTGCACCGCTGACGTCGATGCTTCGGAGGTGCTTCAATAGGCTCGTCCTCGGGATTCTTCTCATCATCGTTGTCATTCTCTTTGGGTGTGTCCACCATGTATACGTCATACGATGAAGTGGCCGTCCAGCGTCCGGTAAACGACGGGTTCTGGCTTTGCTCTTCTCCGGCATCGTCGTCCATGCTATCAATGTCTTCGAAAGCGTAATCAAGCATGTCGGTTAAGTCCTCGACAGTGGCTATGAAGTGGGTGGTGAGTGGGATGCCCGCTCTCGGACCCTAGTGCGGGCTAGGCATAATTCGGCAGCAACCCTTCTGTAATGGGAGATATCGCATTAAGTCCAGAGCCTCGTTTAAGGGTGAGGTTTGGACAGAGAAGCGAGAATCTGTAGAGCGGGGCGGGATAAGAGTTCCTTGGCCAAGCTCATATAACACAGACCTCGAGAGTTCAGAGCTGGTGTACGGAGGTGGGTTCGGCTCGATGAGGATAGAGGGGGCCTAGAGTGACTTTGGGCTGGCCAGTGAAACAATCGCCTCCGTATCTCCGGTGTTGAGCTCTATGGCTATGGAGAGTCTGACGGGCTCTAAATTCCCGTCTTCGGACTTGGCGAGGATTTCTGGATCTGAGGCCGGAGCTACGGTTGAGACCACGAACCCTTGGAAGATCAAGTCTCCTCGGGTATCAGTGACGTAGTTTAGATTTCTGAAACTGATCTGATGACCAGGGGCGTAGCTATCGATCTGCTCCAGATGGCCAATCGAATTGGCACGCAGTGCAAAGCCGCCGAATACAAAGATTTGGCCGGGGAGAAAAGTCCCCCTCAGGGCGGTGTTGATGTGGATGGTATGGAGCCATCGAGCCTTCTAGTGACGACACAGTGGAACTCTCAATGAAAGCACCAATGTTGGTGTCAAAACCGACCGATCTCGGGTAGGGGGTCCCGAACTGTGCGTCTGAGGATTGACGGTAACAAGGAGGCAGGGGACACGATGTTTACCCAGGTTCGGGCCCTCTTAATGGAGGTAATACCCTACTTCCTGCTTGATTGACTTTGATGAGTATAGGGGTTACAAGAGTTGATCTACCTCGAGATCGTAATGGCTAAACCCTAGATGTCTAGCCTGTATGATTGTGATCGACCCTATGGACTAAACCCTCTGGTTTATATAGACACGGAGGGATCTAGGGTTATACAGAGTCGGTTACAGAGAAATGAAAGCATATGATCCGTATGCCAAGCTTGCCATCCACACAAAGGAGAGTCCCATCTGGACATGGGAAAAAGTCTTCTATCTTGTATCTTCACTGCCCATCAGTCCGGCCCATATCACATAGCCCGGACGCCCGAGGACCCCTTAGTCCAGGACTCCCTCACTTGTCACTAGGGCCCGAGTCCCATGATTTCAGATCTGAACCTATTATGTTTTCATGAATATATGTTAGTTCTTGATCCTATCTTGCAAGTCAACAGTCAACTACTATGTGCCATGATCCGGCAACCCCGAAGTGACAATAATCAGGACCACTCCCAGTGATGACCGTAGTTTGAGGAGTTCATGTATTCACTAAGTGCTAATGCTTTGGTCCGGCACTCTATTAAAAGGAGGCCTTAATATCCCTTAGTTTCCAATAGGACCCCGCTACCACGGGAGGGTAGGACAAAAGATGCCATGCAAGTTCTTTTCCATAAGCACGTATGACTATAATCAGAATACATGCCTATATTACATTGATGAACTGGAGCTAGTTCTGTGTCACCCTATGCTATAATTGTTGCATGATGAATTGCATCCGACATAATTATCCATCACTCATCCATTGCCTACGAGCTTTTCACATATTGATCTTTGCTTAGTTACTTTGCCGTTGCCACTGTTACAATTGCTACAAAACTGCTACTGTTACTTTTGCCACCGTTACCGTTACTTCCATACTACTTTGCTACTAAATACTTTGCTGCAGATATTAAGTATTTCAGGTGTGGTTGAATTGACAACTCAGCTGCTAATACTTGAGAATATTCTTTGGCTAATACTTGAATACTCTACCCTTGAAAACGGTTGCGATCCCCTATACTTGTGGGTTATCAGTGTGTTGTAGTCTTCTTTGTGTACCCAAATTATGCAATGACGTGGATGGCCACTGTAACCAGGGAAATTGGAACCAAATTTTTTGACGTTCAAACTCATAACACACGGTTTAACCTATCTGAATCGTTTGTGATGTTCACATATCGTACACAGTTCTGAATAAGGGACCGTGTCTGATGACACTGCGTGCCAGTTTTTTTGCTCAATCAATTCAAAATTTTCGGTTTCCACAGAAATATCTACCTCCCCACCCCCTCCTCCTTACTAAAAGCCAAATTTCCCCCTTTCCCGCCTTCCTTTCCAAGTTGAAACCTTCACTCCTTGCTTGCAGCGTCCCCCCCCCCTCG